>NW_028277075.1:87726428-88036785 GCF_059951505.1 Python bivittatus | reverse complement strand
ACATTTTGGCAGTATAGAGAACTATTAGCTGAATTCTAATTCTTATGAGCAATGAACAGAAGAATTGTTCAGAAGAAGAAAGAAGGGAAGTCATTTTCACTGATTTTGTCCCATTCTGTAGTTTCTCCCTGTCTGCATCAACTCATACATGGAGGAGATTTTCAGAGATGTGAGGCAGAGCAGTGGGCAGGGAGTATTGACAAAAATGGCCTTCCTCTTTTGTCTAACTAGAAACCTAGTTAGTCTCATCTGTTTTACATAAGAAAGCTTCATGGTCTTTACCTCTAAATCCATCTAATCTGGGATTTAAATTGGTAGTTTCTTTACTAAAAGCCATCCACTTTAGGTTAGTTTAAAATATGCCATTTCTCACTTCAAAAATAAAATATGAGAAATGTTTTCAAAGCCAAACAGTTCACATTTAAAGGGCATTAGGAATGTAACATTCAGTGCCAAAAATTCACCCATAATGGCATGATTTTGGTATGCACAATTAGATATGATTGACTATTGAATATCCTCGGGTACCCTATCCTTTATCTTTTATATGGTAACATCCATAGGGTACCCAAATGAAAGCAATTCCAAGCCGCTAATATATACATCTGTGGTATTATCAGTGAAGCCTTAAGAAGAAATGCAGTTGAAGTTCAGGGAACTCAAATAAAGAACTTGAACTGAAGCTATTTTTTTCTTGAAAATCAATCAATCAAGTTGTTGGGGTTTTTTCAATTTCATTGTATCCCCAGGCTGTATCTTTTTCAGTAAAAGAAGAAAAACTCATCTAACAACAACCCAAACACAGACCATTTCCTGCCTATGAAGAAACATCTAATTTTCCTGTAGCAGAAGTCATACTATTGTCAAATTTTACTGCACTGGAGTCATCCATAGATGTCAAGCACATATTTTTAGCAGAGTACTTGAAGTAATCTGTCCTACTGCAAATCCATTTGCCAGGTGCCTCAGAAAATATATTTCCTCTGTGATCTTTTGAAAGGCTATTTCTTTCCAAGCACGGCACCCTTATTTTGAGCTACACATTAATCTGCCAACACTAAATTGATTGTGAAAAAATTAGGTGCTCAGCTTCAGACGCTGGGCTTTCCTTCTTTTTATCTAAGATATAGGAAGAAAAAAAGAGCCAACATAAGCTGCTAATTTATATTTTACAACAATGTACTGTATAGGTCAGCCATGCAAAATGTCTTTGAAGCAGCTCACTGCAAAGATTAATATATACTTCAGAAGTGCAAAGCTTTATTTAGCAACAAATGAGGGTTTCCCTTCTTCTTCTCTCTCTCTCACTTGCTGTGGCTGCAAATACCAAGCTATTTATCACATACATCTGTTACAGTTAATGTTTTCATTAACCTATAAAGCAGATTATTAAGGAGTATTTAAAGTCTGCCAAAAATAATGATTTACTTTTTTGTGAAAATGGCCTGCCCACTGCCAAGGTCCATGTCTTCAAAATTTCTCCATGTTTGGTTCTGTACCTTACCTTATGTTCATAAAAGGGTATGTACTAATATTTCAAAAAGTCCTAAAATAACATATAACCTTCTGATCTCTGAACTTTTCCAACTTTTCAGGCAAACGTGATTTTTTAAAAATGATACCTTTAAAAGCTTTTGTCTCTTGCCTTCTGAAACTAGCCTTTTCCATCTAGAACTTGCCTGGGGAAAAAACAATTTTTAAAATTGGCCAGGAGAGCATCAATGTGCAGGAAAGGTTAAATACTCCTGTTCCATTTGAACTGATTTTACCCTGCAAATGTAGCCTTGGCCCTCTGCTCCTTTATTCCTCGTAAAATGAAGTTTCACCCAAAGTGAAAGCTGCTGGATAAGAGCTATAGCAAGGCCTGCCAGTTTCAGATTTTTCTTTTTCTTCTGAAGCTTCAGTCCTTTGCTAAGTGTCTCAGATTAGTATGAAGATCCCAGACAGGGGGTTTATGCTAATTCTAAATAAAGCTTCTGGAGAGGAGAGGAATAATTATTTTTCCCTATATTTTTGTACTTGAATAATTGAGAAGATTTGAGAGAGCTACACTGTTGATACAGATGAAGAAATGGCCTAAAAAGCTGAAATGAAAGCATCTAAAAAGCATGAGAGCCAGTTTGGTCTAGTGGTGAAGGTACCAGGTTAGAAAGCAGGAGGCGGTGAGTTCTAGTCCTGCCTTAGGCATGAAAGCCGACTGGGTGACTTTGAGCCAGTCGGTCTCTCTCAGCCCAACTCACCTCACAGGGTTGTTGTCGTGGGAAAAATAGGAGGATGAAGGAGTATGAGGTATGTTCAGTGCCTTGAGTTACTAATAAAGATAATAAAGGTGGGATAAAAAAAGAATCTAAAAAAAATTGTTGATCATAATGGGACTCCCTGGGTCTTTAACATAATAAATCCATACAAAGATTGAACTACATGAAGATCCCACCTTCACTGATAGCATGTAAGTTCTAGACTCTATTAGCTGTAATATTAATTAGCTTAACAGGAAAATGCCTAGTCATACATAGGGCAAACTTTCTCTGTTTCTCTCTATTTCACCATATCTTGTTTATCTAGTTAGAACTTATTGTGAAAACATGGAAGTCAGCTTTGTCAGTATGGTATCTGTATATTTTCAATGCACAGCTTTTGAAATATTCACATATCATAATTATTTTCAACATCTCAGAGCCTGTTACCATAAGGAAATGCTGTTTTTAAAAAACAGTATACACTATTTTTTAACCAAGCTATAACAATCTTTTAACAATATTTTAAAAGCAAACACTTTTTTCAAACTCAAGCATTGCTGTTCTCTAGAACTGGAAGGTTTTTTTGTTTTTTGTTTTAAAGAAAACATCTTTTAAAATTATCTGAATACAGGAAATGTTTTCTGAGAAAGCTTTTGACTTGTGCACTATCTTCCAAAAATATTTTTATTTAAATGTAAATATTTAATTTTTGTCTCTTAATTCTAAATTGACTTATAAATGTAAATATGTAGAATTCACATTATAAAAATATTTTATGCCCTACTAAAGAAACATAATCACATTTTTAAAAACCATCAATTTACTGATCAAAAACAGTCAACGGTATTAAAAGGGAAGAAATAGGCTTCTTTGCTTCCTCTCTTATAGAAGGAAGAAGCAAAGGGTCATCTTCATGCTCCCAGCTGTCTTACTGTGGAAGGCAATACGTCTTGCTTCTGTAATCTAATGGATTAAATAAACTTCATTGTCAAATGCCAAAATTTAGGCATTATCTTCTCAATACTTTATATTCCCATGCCCAATCCATTTCTCAACCCAAATCAACAATTCCATAATAATATGAAATAAAAAGCTTCAATTTTCAATAAAAATTCACATTTTAATCATAATGAATACAAATAAAGCCCCTTAACGAGCCCATATAGGCCTTTTGTGAGGGGAGGGCAGTGGAGAAGACTAGAAGATCAGTGGAGTCAAGAATGGGCTGGATTATAACTTGTGACACTAGAAATTGATCACTACCCTCTCACTGCCATTCTGTTTGTGAATGTTTTTACTTTCAGAGGAAGATTTTCTAAAAAGGACATTTAAGTCCCTTGTTATATATCTATTCCTTTCATAACCTTTTTTCTAGCATCTGTTGCCTTGCCTCTCCTTTCCACAACAACCTATAAAGTAGGCTGGTCTGAGAAAAAGTAAGTTGTTCAAAGTCATAGAGTAAGCTCAGGCTGTTGAGTGAGACTTGAATTTGGATCTCCTGGTCTAAGTCCAACACTTTCACTAACTCCCCTGTGTCTTATTTATTACTGCTCATGTTGCGTATACCCTTTTGACTGCTGATTTTTAGCAATCCAACACTCAATCAAATATGCATTTTCTTTCTGCTTTAAAAGCTAAAACAGAATTGGGTATTTAAACAAACAAACAAAAAACAATAGGTGTCAGGGCTGCACATCTATTCCCTACAGGCAATTTCCCCCTCACAACTCTTTCTCCAGAAGCATAGAGTTGAGCAAAGGCATAGGGCAAAATGAGCATCAACCTATGGGCCGTATTGAACCAGTTTGCTGCTGATGTCCTGAGGGATTTAACACTTTGCTTATTAACCTGTTAAGGAATGAGGCCTCTTGGTTTTCACTGCCCTTCAGCTCAGAGCTACTAGAGAAACAGAAGAGAGAATTCACTGAAGCAAGCATGGTAACGAAATCTTAAAAATCCAAATGCTTTTCAGTATAGCAAATGGTAAAGCTGTCAGCTGCCGGAGTTAGGCAAGGTCAGGAATGCTCCTTAATTCTAAGATAGAATCACAGAATCTTAAAAAACTGTCCAAGTTTCTTTCTGTCTCCTCTAATACTGAATAAAATCAAGGCAGGGTTATATTGAGTTTCCTTCTCAAGCTTTCCTCTTTCTCAGGACTGAGTAATATTTCCTGAAAGTCCCCCCTTAATGGATTGTTCATTTCTTCCCTATTCCAAAGGTCAGCTTTAAATTCCTTTTCAAAGCTTACTTTGGACAAGAGTGTCTCAGCTGATCTCAAAAAGCTAAGCAAGGTTGGAAAAAGTTACTAGTTGAATGAGACACTATCAGAAATCCTAGCACTGTCGACTGGTCTGAGAGATTGAAAACATCCTGGAAAAAAGCAGTGGCAAACCATTGCTGTCCTGTTGCCAAGAAAACAGCATGGATGTGTCCATGTAATTACTAGCTTGATTCAGTGAGTCTTTACTTTTACCTTTGTAGATGAATTGTTTGGATCACACCAAATATACAGATGAACATTTCTGTAAGAAACTTCTGCTTTCAAAGGGCTGTCAGTACTTTTAAGAAGGGTAATTATTTTACATTCCAATAGAAGAGAATTTATTTTGTGTGTGAATGTAAATAAATTGGTACATGAAATGTTGGAGGCTGGAATTAGTCTTAATAACTAGGTCAATGTGCACTAAAATGGTGGTGATAGGAATCTTGGTGAATAGGGAAATTGAAGAAGAGGAAAAAAAAGACCTGAGCAAAGAATTACCCATAAGACTATGGCTTGTATGGCTGGTCATCCTACTAATACTTATACTGACTTTATGAAACTGCTCTTGGAAGATCCAGAATAGAGGTTGTATCACCCTTAGTGCAGTGGCTACCACTGACAAACTACATTTCCCACCAAAGGTCTGCAAAAAATTAAACTTGCTTCTATATTTATTACGAATTATTACTAGAGAGCCATGTTTGGCAGGCCCTAGGTAGCAGGCCTTTTCTGCTGTGGCACCTGCCTTGTGGAACCTTCTCCCCCCAGAGATGAGATGGGCTTCATCACCTCTGGGTTTTTAAAGGTCCCTCAAAACCTGGTTATGTCAGCAGGCCTGGGGATCTCAGGGGATGGGTGAACTAGTGAGGTGGCTCTGGTATTAACATCCCCTTTTCTGTTTTAATTCTGTTTTTATAGTTATTAATGTTTTAATCATTATTATATAATGGATTTATGTAATGACTATTTATATATTTATTGTTTTATTGGACTGTTGTACATGACCCAGAGTCACTTTTTGTGAGATGGGAGGCCATATAAATTTGATCAATAAATTAATAAATAAAACACATAAATATTACAGTTAATATTTCACACCAAATATTACATTCTTCACTACTGGGTTGTTTCTTGAGCTATTATTTCATAGGCTTATTATTTTATCTTGTGCTTTTCTGTTTTCATCCTGAAATTCAATACTAGGTTCTAAATAGCACATAGAAAACATTTCACTGCCATCCCCACTCTAAACTGTTTTCAATTTGTTTTCATTATTTTTCAGACATTGAACCAAAGCGTAGCACTAAAGCCTCATATACTTCTACTTGAGTAGTAGATTTATGAATTTAATTTCTGCTTTATAGAAGTTATCACTTTTAACAACTGGGGGAAGAAGACTCTATAAATTGTTTTTATTACTGCTAAACTCCTCAAGACATCTTGCTCTGTGTTTGTCATTTACATTTCACATTAAATGTGAAATACATTTGAATGAGCAAATATTTGTTTTAATTTGACCCATCTGTTAAATGAAATGCAGATACACTATATCACAATATTTAAATTCAACAATTTGTAAACAATATATCTGTTCATTCAGCCTAGGCTAAAAGCACCCCAAAGCATAATTCTTATGAAAGCCACAACTTCAAATGTATTATTCCCATGGACGCAGGCCATGATTTCTATCTTCTGTTCATTCATCTATTTTCTAACCAAAGTTAATTAATGAGACTCATATTAAAGAGTCATCTGAAATGCAGCACAGAAGGCACTAAGGAAAAGCATTCTAAACTCATTACCACTTCGTTTCATCATGTATATACACATACACACAAACACATATTTATAGGTAGGAATGCAAAACTACCTGCAGATAAGAAAGAACACATTAGAGAAATATATGTAACGGTTTCCTTTTTAATTTTTTTCTATTTCTAGTCAAATCAACTAGAGAAAGGTGACGTAACATAGTGGATGTGGTGTATTCATACGTCTGAGGAAGTATTATTCACGCTAAATGTATTGCACCACATGTGAACAGCTGTAGACAGCAGGACAGCTGTTTACAAAACATAATTTCTTTTCCTAACAGTGAATGTTTCCTTCTCTGTGATCATAATTATCAGCAGTGTTGTTTAAACTATTCCATATGATCAACCTACTAAAATATTAGTAGTTTAAAGTACTAGTAGTATTTTGGTGACAGGAGACAGGAGACACCATGGATAGCCAAGAAAAGAAATGGATCGTAGAACAAATCAGTCTAGAGTTCTCACTTGAGGCATAAATGACCAGACTCAATTACCATATTTTGGACACATTGTGCAAAGGCCCAGCTCTCATGAGAATCTTGCCTTTGCTGGGAAAGGCAAAAGGAAAGAGAAGAGGACAACCAGCAGCAAGGTGGATGGACTCAATTACAGTGGGAATGGGCGTACTGTTGAAAGGCCTGGAGGGCCAGATTGAGGACAGTTCTTTCTGGAGAAGGTTTCTTAATGTGGCTAAGAGTTGACACCAACTTGATGGCACATAATCAAAATGTATTTTTTTCCAGAATTTTGCATACTATTTGTTTTTAGGAACAAAACTGAAACTGTGCCATGCCTGGGTATGCTAGGTCTTAGGCTGCATTATGGTGAAGTCAGCCAGGAAAGATCCTGTCTCAATAGAAAGACAGCTAATGCCCACCCCACCCCTCAAATAGTTTATCACTGGGTTCACATATTAGTTAAATCCCAGTGAAATACATTATGAACTTCAGAGGTTATCAGATCATTAGTCACAGTGACTGATGCAGGTCAACAAAAGAGAAAAATCCAACTCACAAAATGATGAAACAAAACATGTGGCCCAGTATACAAAGGTGTTAGAGTTGTATCAAGTGATATCAGCTTATGGATCTATACTATACTGAAAGCACACTAAAACATGCCAAATATGGAATATAAAACCATAACAAAAATACCCTTGGTTCATAGAAATGTTCTCCTGAGATACTGAAACAGATAAAGTGAAAGATACTGTAAAGAACTAAATCTAAAGAGCCTTTGAGCAAAGTGTCCAGAGCCTGAATCAGAACTTTCATCAACTATGAACCCTGTGGCTGCCTGTGAGTCAATGCTGCCTCACCATGAAGTATAAATATGTAGGTTAGTTTCCTGAGTTCAGCATTCTCCAGTGTTGATTTGGGCTCCTGGCTGGAAATTCAGAGAACTGTAACCCACACTTTATAGGAATTACTAAAATAATACAGGAAAAGTATTTTGGATAGCTGAAAATGTGATATTAATGTTCACGGTTATATTTATGTATGATTCTTTTTAGTGCAACAGTAAAACAGCAATAAACAGGTTGCTAATTTGTTTGCTTATTTATTTTTAGGGTCTGGCCAGAACTTTGCAGCATGTCCACCACATTTTCATGTTTCTTTCTCCCCAACCATTAAGACATTTATTTTTAAAAGAAAGCAAGGGCTGGACAAGTGACACAAATAATACACTGACCATCTCTAACCCACAGATGTCATGTACAGGCATTCTTCTTTTTCAGGAACATACATATGCTGGCTATACATTTTCCCATAATAGATGACACATTATTACAGTAGCACTTATCTACAGTTCATGTGATCTTGTACAAATGAGATAGGTAGGTAAAGGATAGGATAGGAAAGGATAGGATAGGATAGGATAGGATAGGATAGGATAGGATAGGATAGGATAGGATAGGATAGAGCTTGCACCAATATTCACTGCATTCAGTTTGTAGTCAGTCAAGTAGCTGGGGCTTCATTGGCTGAAGATCATAGTAATAGCACAAACTATTAGGAAAGCATAAGGTACAATTGCTAATCTACTTAGATACTAAACAGTTGTTAATCTATGTGCTGTTTACCCCATTTTTCACCCTAAAATATCTGATGGGACCCACAAAAGCATTCAAAAGATAACTGGCTTGGTGGTGTGCACATTCATACATTAGTTTCTTTAGTACAAGAAGAGCATTGAGGGAGTCAAGCCAGCATAAACACAGAGTGGCAGCCATTCAGACAGAACATCATGAAAAGTCAAGAAACCAAAACCAGGTGCTGAGGCCCAATGAATGACAACCTGGAATGATTCTCAGGATGCTGAGATGACAACTTAATCAGGTTTAGAGTAAAAAAAATGTGGCAAGGAAAAAGCAGAATCTAATGCAAGTCTTTTAATAAGTCCAAAGGGGAAAAAAATTCAAGAAGATAAAATCAATTTAAGAGTTAGCAAGGTTTTACTGAAACCAGTGTAAACTTGAAAGAAAGTGAAGGAAGAATGGCTAACTATCCATTATATACTTTTTAACTATCTCTAATCCAATGTCTTCAATCGCATGTTACATTTACAACCTCCACCTGAGAGACTTGGGAAAATGCATGGCTTCTGCCAAGCACATAACTATATATCCTGACACACAGAATGACCTGTGCAGGTGTAGTAGCTCCAAAGGAAAGTAACGATTCATATATAAATCCTGCAGTGATTAATAATCCCAAGGAGGTTTCAGAGCCTGCAAAACTGTCAGATTCATGTGAATCTGGTGCTGGCTATGATTACCATGACTGGGCTGCAGAAATCTGGATGACCACCAGATGACCACAAAGCTGTTATCCAGTTATTATCTGGATCTTTATACCCCAGATATGGTAGCCCTGGTGTTAGGTCTCCAACACACAAGCAGGGGAGAAAAATTCACCAGGAAAAAATTACCGACTAGGGTTACTGTTAAAGACAAAGGAGCATGGCCAGTGAAAGAAAATGGCAACCTAAAGTACACATCTTGGGGTCAGTTTTCTGAAAGTCTGGATTGATTGATTTATTGATTGATTGATCACATTTATATAGCCACCCATATATGGTAGAAATCGATTATTGATTTTTCCAAGTTTTGTGTTCAAGATTGCAGCCCATGTCAGTAAGCCTTAACTTCTTTCCTAGATGTAAATCCTAACGAATTCCATTATATTTTATATCTGACAAGGTCTGTATTGCAAAGATATGAATTTCAAATAATTGCCTGATCTTTTCATCAAATTTCAAATGTACATGGATCAATATATTAATCAGTATTCCTGTTTTAGACCCCCATTCCATCCTTCCCTTCTTGTTGATTATAGAATGATTTGTGGCCATAAAGCACATTATTTGTCTCATAATAAGAGAGGGGAAAGAATACAGTGTTATCAAGCAGCATGACTGGTGAAAGCAAATTGAATTTTAGGAACCCCACCCTCACCCAAGACACACTTAATTAAAGAGATGCAAAATTTTAACGCTTATACAATGAGAGCATATGGGATTGCAATTATTGTAGATCAATAAAAAGAGCTTTCTTTAAACGATGATGGGAACATGTGCTAGGGTGCATATAACAGTGTCTATGAAAAGCTCAGACATTAGATTCTGTACATAAAGAAAAAGGAAATGCAACTGAAATGAAAACCATTCCTCTAATGCTTACTTTCCTCTAACACCACACAGGCTCGATATAATTTGTCTGCCACTTGCTTTCTGCTGGGCAGGAATATTTCCATAATGAATAAGGAATGGTAAATATGAAAAGAGATAAAGCACACTTCACTTCTGCCATTAATTTCCCATTCCAGGCAATCCTTCCTCTACCATTTCTTTCTTGTTTTGTAACTGTGTGGTCTCATTTCCTACAGCTCACTATCCCTCACCCATCAATATATGGTCCTTCCACTTTGATCTTACCTAGGAAGATAAGAGTCTGTTTCTTGGATCCTCTGCTCTCTGGATGTTCTGTTTTCCTTAGAAATTGGCACTGCTTTTCTGTTCCTTTTACTGCCAATGTTGCTTGCTTGTAGACTATCAAAACTTTCATCATATTCCGGCACATAAATGCTACAGAAACCAACACTATGAGGTACACAGTGAAGGCAGTGAAAATACTAAACTGGAAGACTCTCCATTTAGATGATAAATTGGTGCATATTGTCACGTTTAAACGGAATTCAGGCAGGTGTCGGGCCTTGGGTCTTTCACAGACAGGCAAGTCTCGATGGCCTGGGATAGCTACCAACGGGTGCTCTGCACCCATTGCAAAAAGAAGGGGTAGGGCCACCAGCACAGATGTAATCCAAACAAAGGCAATGAGAATCTTCACTTTGTAGGGTCCGAAAGAAGCTTTGAACTTAAATGGATGGCAGATGGCAATGTATCTTTCAAAGCTTAGGGTGGCCACATGTAACACAGTGGCATAGCTGCAAGCCTCAAAGAGGAAGCTGTACAACTTGCAGGTTAGGTCTCCTTTTGTAGTAGAGAAAGGACTCCATATAATGCTGTAGAACTCCACAGGCATCCCCAGTAAGATCACCAAGAGATCTGAACATGCTAGACTTATCATGTGGTCAGTAACTGCTTTTTGCATATAGCCTTTCTTCTGCAGTATTTTGGAAGTCTGGATGGTGATGCTGTTGCCCAAGATCCCTGCCACAAAGATAATGCTGTAGATGAGGGCAAGGGTGATCTTGACCCATTTGGCTACTTCAAAGTCTTTCACGTGGCTGTCATCAATGAGGTGCCAACAATTCTTCCAGTCATTTTGCACCTCCATGAGCAAAACTAATTACAGAAATGGGAAGGAGGGAGAGAAAAGCAGGTCAGCAGAGGTAATTCTCTCTACAGTCTTACAGTCAACATCTCTCCAAACTTACCCTGAAGTACAGTTAGACCTGTTGGTTTGAAGAATCTTTTGTTCTAAGTAAGAGCAAACAGAAGTAAAGTTTTAATCAAACTTTCCTCTCCCACATCCCCTCTGTCCCCCGCCTTACTGAATTAGTCCTCGGCCCCGATCATTTTAGCAACCCTGAGAGAAGAAACAAGTTGAGAAAAACTTTCAGTCACCTGGTTTGGGTGGGACAGAAGGCAAGAAATGCTCAAATGCTGGAGTCAGTCCCCAGTTCTCCCTAAAGGACAGCCAACCCGATCAGCAGCTTGATTGTCGTCTCTGCCCTCTGCCAGGGGATTTGTTCCCTGTGGCTGAAAGGCAGCAGTTTCCATCAAACATTAACTTGGAGCTGAACACTGAAAGGGATGTGGTCACTGATGGAGAAGATAAGGCGGGCTGAAAAGGAATGAGGCAACCCCACTAAGAGATAAGTACTCTGGCCCAGATTTCCTTCCTGAAATCCCTCCCTGCTTGTTTTAAGAACTAGGAAGTGAAGCCAGGTTGCTGTTACAGGCAGTGTATTGTAGCTTGCGATCACACCCCTCCCATCTGCATTTTTTTTTATGTCCCCTCCTTTAGTTTCATCTCTTGTCTGCTTTAGCAGCAGACTGGAAGCTGGCCTCCACTGTGGCTTGTCATTTCGAAAAAGGAAATCGCTTTGGTCATCTTCTAGCAGAGTTTTTGTTTGTTTTTTTAAACATTGTGGCTCCAGGGAAGGTTGTTGGCACTGAGTTGTTATAGACAGAGTTGTACATACTTTCTCCAGCTTCTGAACTGTGATCAGTTTCATGAGAATCCAAAATCCATAGGGGAAACTTCCCTTAGCAGGCCAGTGTTGGTACACATAATTCTGAAGCCAGTGAAATTCTGTGCATGGTTATAATGACTGGGGAGAGGAAACATAGCTATGGTAAAGCTGTTAGCTGCTCATTTTTGCCCAATGGCAAAATGCCCTGGCAACTTTTTTCCTGACATGTGCCAATGAAATTATTCATCCCTGGCCCATAAGTGAAACAGGCTTAAGTCATCCTTAGTAGTGCCAGTTTTTATCATTTATTTCCTGGGGGTTATACTGGAGCTGCAATTCTGTTAATGTCATCTTTTTGCTCTTATTCCCATACTGTCCAAGGGCAGCCTGAGGATGTACAAAATCAGTTAGGCATTGTCACCACATTAGCTTGGAAGGAAGTCAAATGATTGCAGGAACTTAAAACAGAGCCAATAGAGGCAGGAGAAATTTCATGTCTGCATAATTTCATGCTGACTCTAGGAGGGCTGGAGAGCACTTCAACTCAGTGGTGGGAAGAAGCCCAATGCCAATTTTAAAAAATGTGCAATTCCCATAGAATCATAGGATTTAAGGCCACTGAGTTCAACCCCCTGCTCAGGGTAGGCACCTAACATAAAGAATCCCTACCAGATGCCTCTTTAGCCTCCTATTGGAGTAGTAAGGATGACAACAAAGATGGCCACTCTAAAAAGTAAACAAATGTACCCTTAACTCTCATTCTCGACCTCAGCTCCCTGTCTTTGGTCTTCCCTCTTCATCTTGATGGATGATACCAGTTTTGTGACTAAACCCCCAGGAGCTACTGGGGACCAGCAGAAGAAGGAGAGAGGTCTCTTTGCTGGTCATGGAGGAAGAAGAGATGAAGCATTTACTCCTTTTCCAACTAGCTTGGTCATATGTGGCTGGGAATAAGGAAAAAATTGACTGATGTATACCATAATGTAAAATTATACCAATTAACCAATGTGCCAACCAGAGTGGAGTTAACTACCAGTACTTGTGCTTCTCAGGATTTTGTAGTACAACCAAAATGGGGAAAATAATATGAAAGGTGTATTTTAGGAAGAAATAAGTGGGAAAAAATTATAGATATGTTTTCTGATAGAGAAGATGGGTTGGAAAATACATGTAAAAAAGGAATACAGAAACATATGTAAAAAAAGGTACATAGAAAATATTTATGCACACTGATACAGATACAGAAGGAATTTATGAGAAATAGTAAGATCAGTTTTAGCTAGCCCTACCTATGAAATTTGTGCTTAAATACAGAAATTACCTACTTAGGGGAACAATTATTAGAATATGAATATATTCTATACAGCACAATCATAATCATATTCCATAGAATATAACCATATTAGTGCCAATCACTATATAATCCTATGGTATGGTTTTGATTGGGTGGCTAGGGGCCAAGAGATACAAGAGTCTTGTACTTTTAATAGCTGGATAAAAAAAGGGTTTTCCCTTGACACAACTTGTACTCAGCTGTTAAAAGTGTAGAAGCCCTATCTTTTATATTAGGTCACTACTATTTGTATATGTAACAACAGTTGTTGTAACTTAGGAATCCTGTACTTTTTAAAGTCTTTTATCTCTTTATCTGCATAGTTTAGAGATAAAACAGCACGCAGGCTTTTGTTTTTTAAGTAGCAAAGGAATCCTATAAATATGCAGAGATGGAACAATTTTTCTTCAGGATGGAAGGGTGTGGAAGTCAGCAATGGAAAATCAAGAATGGTTAACTGGCAGTAACTAGAAATGTCTTGCTCCCCAAATCACTTGGAATGAGATTAAGGGAGAACTAATGAAATTTCCTAGGTTGTTCAGCAAGAAAATCTATAAGAAAAACTATCTGGATTTTGGTATGCTGTTTTTGTTTTGTAACTGGGATTAGGCTCATGGGAAAGAAAGCTGCCCCTAATGGAAATAGTAACTTCAGATAGACAATTTCTGTCTGAATTAAGCCATTACCCTTTTTTATTACATTGCCTAGTTTATTTCTGAGTCCAGAGCCCTTTTCAGGCTTCCACAAATGTAACTGACAAGTAAAGCAGAGGAGGTATGCTGGACCATTGCCCCCTCCATCTCCTCAGAGTCTCCAAGTCAGTCTTTGGCTGAGTTAGTACCACATGCTGAGCTCTGGTAACTGAAACCCGTTTTCCTAAATTCTTGGGTTTGAACACCCCACTGAACCATAAACTCATTAGCCAACCACTTTTTAGTCTGGACTCTTTTGCAAACCCAGCCTTCCTTAAACTGGTGATCTTCAAATGTATTGAAAGTGCCATAGCCCAAAGTCTTTGAAATTGTACTCCAACACATGCATGGGCTGCTGGCCTTGATGGCTGGGGATGCTGGGAGATAAAGGTCAAGACATCTGAAAGAAACCTGTTTACAGCAGTGAATGGACCCAGGGCATGTATTCTTTCTCAGGAAAGCACAACATTACCCCTTCTGAATGAACGGATCCTTGAGTGTCTTCTTCTCAAGTCCAAGAACTCTTAAAGAACTAACCCACACTCTCCATCTGACCAGTAGGGAGCACAAAACCAAAGGCATCATTTTTCTGCCCTTATACTGTAGTCACTGCAAAGGGAAACAATAATGCTGCTCTTCTCAATTTAAGGTGTCTAGTGAGAGGATACCATGGTACTACGGCTGCCTCTTAACAACAGGGAGGGAGGAAAGTAAGGAGGTGAGCAGCAGGATTTCCTACCAAATGGGAAACTGGCCTGCTCCCCAGATCTGCAGACCTTCTGCACTACAATCTGTAAACCTGAATGTCTGTGATTTCTGATATATTGCAGCTACGCTAGATGTGAAAACAGAGTTGGAAAGACATATGAATACTTATCTCAACTAGTTTTCTGGGTTTGCATGCCACACCGAACCATAAGCACAAAATGTAAGACAAAAATGCAATTGCCCAGTTTGTGGTTCACTATGTCATGTGAACACAGCCATGAAGTGAAGCAGCGGTATTTATATAAAAGATGTATGTTTTATAAAACTCTTGTCTAAATCTGAAATGGTTGCAAGCATCTCTTGAAAAACAAACCCCTTTCCTTTTGATAGGATAACATATCTCTTCTATATGCGGTAGCCCCCACTCTTTGGAACATTCTGCCCCCGGAGGTGCAATTGGCCCCCTCACTCCTGGCCTTCCATAGGGCTTTGAAAACCTGGTTCTGCCACTTGGCCTGAGGTGGGGAGGGAATACCTCAAGCATGGGAATGGCTAGCCCCATAGAGGCCTCCTGTCTTCAGCCTCAAATTTTTCATCTTCTTGGACTCTCCTTCCCCTTTTTTAGTAATGCTTTTAACTGATGTTTTATGTATTTATATATATTTATGTTTTTAATGTTTGTTGTGAGTCGCCCAGAGTTCCCCCATTGGGGGGAGATGGGCGGGTGAGAAATCTAATAAATAAATAAATAAATAAATAAAATATATTGAAGCCCTGGAGGATGTGGAAAATATATTCTAAAATTCCCACCTTCAGAGCCAGAGACATGTGTTAATATTAAAACTGGATTTATTATAATATTAGTATTATATGATGCAACTGTAATACTTTTTTAATTGTTCTGGGGAAAAAGATGGGGATATACCCATCTTCTTGGGCCTTCCCCCCCCTTTCTTTTTCCTCAGCCCCTAGTAACTCACAAAATTTAATTTCCACAACCCAACCATGCATATATAATCTTTGTTCACACTTTTATAAAGTAAAATTAAGTGAAAGAAATTGGGCACTAATATAAAGCTTGTCTGAGCAGAACAAATTTGAATTCTCAAACACCACGGAGAAGACTGGGGCATCAGGGCTTGAAGCAGTATAAAGATTGGAAGGAAGATAATTTTTCTTCTGAAATAGAATTGCATAAATAATCAGAGACCTGCTTCAGGTGATTATTTGCCATCTTTTGCTCATTATATTTTGGGGGAAGATACTATCAGTGAATATGATTGCTGATAATATCTTCTTGTTTTCCTGTTTTGAACAGATAAAAAGCAAGTTCACATTATCAAATTGAAACTTTTTTTTAATTTGTACCTTTTCTGAGATATTATATTAGATAAATAATACAACATACCATCTCTTATAAGCCATCTCAGAAGTAAATTACAGTAATAAATGGATTTCAAATTTCATGTTCAGCCACAACGTAAGTCAGAATGACTCGTACCTGAAGGTGACCTATGCATGCAATCTGATATGAATCCAACCACAGTAGTTTTTAAAACATGTTTTTTGACTGGATATGTTGTGCGAATCCAGCCAGTTGTGCTTGGTTCGGTAAATAATGGTTCAACAACCCATGACTTAGTAGTGTGTGAAGCAGAACACTGTTTCTAAATACAGTGGTACCTCTACTTACAAACTTAATCCGTTCCGTGACTCTGATCACAAGTCGAGTTGGTTGCAAGTCGAGGTAAATTTTCCCATAAGATTCAATGTAAATATGGTTAATCCGTTCCGCCCTCCGAATTTGGTCGCACCCTGAAGCAAATTTTCCCATAAGGTTCAATGTAATTACCGTTAATCCGTTCTGGCGTCCGCGGACCACGTGTCAGGGGTGGAAAAGCGCCCGTGCGCCGCACGGCGGGGCGGCAAAACGCCCGCGCACCGCGCGTCAGGGACAGAAAAGCGCCCGCGCGCCGCGGAGCGGGGCAGCAAAACACCCGCACGCTGCGCGTCAGGGGCGGAAAAGCGACTACGCACCATGCGTCAGGGGCACGGCGGGGCGGCAAAATGCCTGCACACCACGTGGTGGGGCAGAAAAACGCCCGCAGACCACGTGTCAGGGTGGAAAAATGGCCATACCTCGAGGCGGAGTTTGTACATCGAGGTAAATTTTTGGGGCCGGAGCTGTTCGTATCTCAAAAATTTCGTAAGTAGGGGCATTCGTAAGTAGAGGTACCACTGTATTGCTATGGGAATCACTGGATATCATATATAGAAAGCTAAACGCACGTTGTTAATCTCTTGCTAAATGGAGTTTATTGTATTTAAATTGTGTCTGTACTTCCAGACTATAAAATAGCATATTTAATTCACTTCACACATTTCATACTACAGTGTAATACCATTAAATGTGGCCAGGTATGGAAAACACTGAAAAAAGATAGTGATTTTCAAGTATTTAGGGCACAAGGCCTGGTTTCTGATGAGGTTTTCAGCATGGTATCATTTTGGGCTAAAAGCTCTTAGAAGTGAGTGTGTGCTTGATAGAATTTCATAATTTAGATCCTACACTGTGGTTCATAATGAGGACGATTATGACATCTACCTAACTTACATATCTAGACTTACATGAGATTGTGGACATCCTTTTACCTGTTCTATTGTAGCTATCCCACAGATTTAACCAGAATATATTATTTTTTTTAATAAATGTATTGTTATGCATGTGTGTAGTTCTGTTGTTATTGTTGCTGCTATTTTTAACTGTTTTTAACTTTATCTCAAAATAAAACCCTACAGTGGGGGAGCTACACTTTAATGTTTGATAAAAGTAGTAGCACTTCTCATTTTAATGCTTTTAAACATGGCTCTTTGTTGAGATGAGTTGGTAGGCTGAGTGGTGAGATATATATATACAGTATCTATGTGATTTTGATGTTTGGTTTCCTAGGCTATTAATCTCTAAATTGTCATTCCTCCTTATTTTGGGAAAGCTTTGACTGGAACAGAAAAAGCAGAAGAAGCTAGCTGACAAGTAATCAGGGTCTTCCTACAGCTATTCTGTGAAACAGGGAGATTTGGATGTAAAATAGTTTATACTCTAAGCAAACAACAGGAATCTGAAAAATGCACAAAATGCTTTGCAGTCCTTAATGTAAAAATATGACTAGGCTGATTGTCTTAGATAGGATTAAAGATAAAGCACTGATTTTGTTTCATTAGCATTCAACTATCCTGGCAGGTTGCCATTAATCAGAAAGAAAAGTGATACATAAACCAGGGAATTAAGATAATGCAAAAAGCTCATAAAAATGGAGATTATTTGCACACAAAGAAGCTTTAACTGTGGCATCTCATTGTGCCTGCAGCCTAGAGGCCAGTCAGTATTAACTTCTTTAATGATTCATTTGCCTTACAAGGTTAGTCTAAAAAGCACACATTTAGTGCGGCTTATGGCCACCTGCATGACAAGTCTCTTCACATTACTGCTTATTCTTGTTGTTTTTAATTTTTTAAAATTGTTAATTTTTTTTAACGAATCACTTGAAGTCCCTCTGGATCGAGGGGAGGATAAATTGCACAAAGAACTAGTCAGCCTGGTGGTTTTTTAACTTTCAGGTCAGTGTGGGCTTACTTCAGTGCAATAGCCAATGTGAAATTGGAAAGTTTATTCTCTGCCTTATGGGAGAGAATAAAGAGAGATTGTTCTGGCTTACCATACATATTACTTTAGAGATAACTGTAACCATGACAGTTAACGATGTGAGACCACAGTCCAAAGAAAGATCTCAGGGGACTAAGTAGTGGCTAAATCAACAAATGGGTTTTTTTAGTTTTAATCTTATCTCTCCTCATTAGCCAAGTCAATCCCTTGTGGCTTTCCTTCTCAAATTTAAGAGGGAATACTATCTGACTTTTAGGGTTCAACAAAATAATTATACTAAATTATGGTGATGATGATAAGTGAGATACTGTATCATGCCTGATGCAAAAGAATTTGGGGAAAGGAGATGGACAGACTCCATTATCTCCATTTTTGTTCTTCTCTTTCTCCATGTACCATTCTTGGATCCTTACAAGATCTTGATGCAATCTGTCCTGGGTTGTGATAGTCGAGGAATGATAATATTCTCTTTATATGGGAGATTTTGTGTGTTTCTTCTCATGGCTGCTTTGAATCCAGTGATTTAAAATTCTATTTTCAGGTTCTTTTTTCATAGATTTGTTTTGTATCTTTAATTTTTTAAGTATACTTTACAAATGCTTTCAGGATCATTCAAAAAGATGGCTATAAATCTAAAAACTAAAAAGTAAGTCAGCATATAGGGTTTTTTTCTTCAAATATATGGTATATTTTTTTTCTTCAAATATATTTTCTTATAATATATGGTATTGGATCAGTAGTTGCACATTTACATCTCAACCTACCAGTTGATACCATTGTCTTCAGCTAATAAAAATGCAGTGTGAATCAGCTCTGCAAGATAAATTATACACTGTGTGGAAATGTATTGGGAAGCAATTTATTTAAAATATGAGATATTTTAAAATATGAGATACTATTGTGATTTCCAATAGTGGGTATATTTAACTATCAGGATCATTTTGAAAAGAGAAAAGAAATAAGGAGGGCAAAGATTAAATTCTCAACAATCTTCCATTCCAGTGCTCAAACCTACAACTCTAAAAATGTCTTTCAAGTTTTTTTACACTTAATTGTGTGACCTTGTAATTTGCCCGTAATTCCTTAAACTTCTGGAGGAATCACTGTTCTCAGTCTGGTCCAACTTTGCAAATATAAATCTGAGCATTTAAAAGTTGCCATTAGGAAATATTGAGAGTATATAGCTATCTGATGCCAACTTATTTTAAATTTATTGGTATAGGTTTAGTTCTGTCACCTCACTGGAATCAAATGACATCACTGAGTTCCATATGTAGATTCTTTTGTCTTCCAATTGTGTAATTGCATTTTAGTTTATTGGTTCTTGGTAAGCAGATCTGCATAAGTGCAGTATGTTTATTTCACAATTATTATTCAGCTTGGGAATCCTTGGGCTAACTCTGACTCACAGGGATGATTAATTTTCCATTGTCTTCATATTTGTTTCTCAATAGGTGTTCTGTGCCTATCCCTAATTTCCTGTGTGACTGTTCCTGCTCTCGTTGGTTTCTTTGTCTACGTTCTCTAGTAAATTGACAGTGATGATAATTCCACCTTGATTGTTCTCTTTTTTGGGGTAGAAATCACAAGACACCAATGAAAAAGATTGGAAGCCCAAGAGAGAAAAATAGCTGTAAACTGTTGAAAAGATTATTTCTTAAAATAGTCATTTTATAGAAAATAAAAATTGCTTTGCTAAATCAGGGCAAAGCCCTGTCCATTCAAGGTCTCATGTACAGCAGCAGCCTCTGGGTAATTGCAAAAAAGGGGATAGATAGATAGATAGATAGATAGATAGATAGATAGATAGATAGATAGATAGATAGATAGATGATAGACTGAGTTAGATAGAGAACTATGTTACCGTAAAAAAGATAAATTATTGTAAAAAGGAACAAACCAACCAACCTCAAGGTTATAGCAATCTGTCTGGGTTTAAATGTAACACTAGCAGGCAAGTTCCTCAACACGAAAGCAAAAAAAAAAAAAAAATCCACTTTCCTTCTTATCACAAATGTTAGCATGAAAGCTTGCTTGCAGTCCTTCCCAAACAATGAAACCTAGTTCATTATCATGTCTTGACTCCACCACTTTGTAAACATTCTTTATGTCAGGTACTCCTTCACCTATATTTAATCTGTGCCAAAAGAACAACAACAACAAAAACCTGCTTGACAATTTGCCTTTTAGCTTCTGGAATCCCTTTGTGAACTGTGTGAAGGGCAAATAACAATAACACCATTTCTGTCAACACAGTGCCAGCATATACAGCTCACTGTATTAAAAAAAAAAAAAAATAAGGCCACAAGGGAGAAAAGCTCAAAGGCTGTTTGGTCGTAACATAAACACAATAACTGATACTGAGAAAAAGCTGAAATATAATCTGAAATAATCAGTATCATATCATAGGATCTATAATACTAAATATGAGTGTACGTGCAGCTATCATTAGAATATTTAATCTTTAGTTGTAGGCAGTGACAACAATGACTAAAATTTTCTGATTCAGGTAAGTATTTGGGGAATACATTACCAGCATGATAGATTTCAGTGTGGCTAGAATTTTGGTAGCAGAATTAAGATTCCTAGAGCAGATGATAAAGTTAATTTACCTTCTTTTTATCCTCCATTTTTTCCTCAGCACAGAAGATGAGTGTTGAAGCTGTGGTACCATGGCATTCTCAATTAAGATTTTAGCAGACTTTCATCGATTTCATAAATGGGGACAGAAATGAAATTTGCATTTCACTTCATCACAGGTAAATTCAACAGCTTTAGCTTATCACCTCCACAGGACACAATAGAATCACGCTAAAAAAAAAAAATCCATCATTTTAGGTGCTTTGATCTTGGCCAACTCTGATTATGACCCTATTGGATTAGACATTCAGTTCCAAGGGAGATGAATATGCAGAGGGTTCTTAAAGCATTGTAGTTTCATTCTCATTGCTGGAGAGTGGCGGGTTTGCCAGTTATTATAATTTTACTAAATTAACTCTTTAAAACTTCGAAGTAAGATCTGTGCTTCTGACTTTTTTTGTATGACTAATGCTTGCTTCCTGATATACTGCACATCTGTTGAAGGAAGGGAATAAATTATTACTAATCAGCATCTTGCAGTTCTTCTGTGCTTGAACTTGCATGTCTCCCACAGTAATTACAGCACCAGTTAGCTTTAACTTCAGAAATAAACTAATAATATACACTTTGGAAAAAGAAAGCTAGAAAAAGATGGTGCACATTGACCTTGTTTAAAAGCAAATCATATTTCTCACATATAGTATGTGTAGGACTCAAGGTCCAAAATAACATATTTCTCCATTCAGTAGACATGTGCTTTATAGTTTGCTAACCTATAAATTGCAGCTTACAATGGTGTTGGTTGATTAAATCCTAAGGCTGCTTCTGGATGACATATGGCCCTTTTTGGCTCATTTGGTTTTTAATGAAACTGCACTGAGTCAGCCAGATATTCCCCAGTATTAACCTCATGGTAAGCAATGAGTATTCAAAAGATAGTTTCTTCCCAATGAGTCATTAATCCTGAACAGAAGAGTATGACTTTGTGAGTGATGAGGGCGCTCAGGTTCCAACTATCTATAAACTATCAATTAAAAAATAAACAGTCAAGAAAATCTAGAGCAAATTAAAACTCAGTGAAACCAGGCACCATATTTTCATTTAAAAGTCTGTCAAGTTCCAGTCCTTTCTTCATTATTCTACTGGGAATAATTATACTACTACTGCCAAGAAGAACAAAACAATTGGTTTTTAGTTTTTTTGCTTGTTTGCTATTATACTGTCAGTGTAATATATTTGTGTAAGTACCACTTATAAAATTATTACCACAAATGAATGGCTGTCTTTCCATTACCTTGGATATTATGTATTTTTTAAACATTGAATTGTGAGCATACTGGATTTCATCCATAACACCTGGTTGATAGCCTACATTCACAGGTTATGTTGCTTCATATAGAACTATTATGAACAGTATATTACATCCTGTTCTGGCTAAAACCCAGTCTGTATTGTATTCAGACAGTGCTGCCAATAACAGCACGATCCACTGAGAATGAACTCGGAGATTCTGACCACAGCAAAGGATGGAGCATTATCCATCTGCATTATTTCTGAAGTATAGACCAATCTCATCAACCTCATTACAAAGCAACAAGGTACCAGAAAAAGTGACTATGTGAATCCATTAAAATAAGTGGCCAAGCAGTAGCTATAATTACCATAACATTAATATTCATCTGTGAACTTAGGGATACAAAGAATTTAAAAAGTGAGCGCTTGTGATACTCTGAATTTGACATTTGTGTCATTGTCTTTGCTGTGATCGTTTTTTTAATTGCACTGGCTTCACTTATAGAAATATTTTCCATAAAAATGCTCTCATGCAGCATTAGATACAGCCACTAGCAACAGACTGCCTCTAACAGAGGTCACTGAACGAAAGCCTATAAAACAAAATTAAAGGTGTTATGATTTACAGAGTTTAGTATTACAGTCTTGACATTACTCAACAATATAACCAGAGTTCTTCAAAAGATGAGCTCTAGCTGAGCAATACTTTGATATTTACTGTTAACTGCTAGGTAGAACTCATTTGTGCATTCAGTGTTAAATCTAAAAGAAAGACACAGGTACTTTGAATCTTGACCATGTTGAACATTTTAAACTCTGTCAAAAGCTGTCATAAACACAGCTTTGCTGGCTGTGTGAAGAAAGACCAAGATGTGCCTAAGGAGACAGAACAACCTTACTTCCCTAGAAAATGTTTTTTGCATGTATTGCTGCCAAATGTCTCTGGATTTTCAGAAGGTGTTTTGCAGGAAGCAGTAGAGATGGAAAACCAAATTGCAAGAAGAGAACTTTATTTCAACTACTCTGGATTCAAGTCAAGATTTTTGGAGATGGTTTCCAATTTATTATGAACCTGTAGAAGAAAGCATTCTGTGAGTCATAAACATTGCCACATTATAAGATGGCAAACCTATTTGCTGGAGTTAATCATTAACTTCAGCTCCTTCCATCTGTTTTTTCATCTTTTGTATGCCCAGTTGGAAAACATAGTTTCAGTTGGGAATCCAGGAGGAAAGATCCCATTAAAAAATGCCAAAGCTAACCCAGCCTTATCTTCCTGACCACACTTTATACTTTCTCCCTTTAACACTTAATTGGGCAATCTATTTTGCAGAAAATCTATTTTTTCAAACTGAAAAAGACAAACCACGTGTTCAAAAATGTCACACACAGTTCATCCTCACCTCATGGGGGCCATGGGAAGAAAGCACCAGTCAGGATAAGGGCAATGCTGGATGCATAAAACATTGTTACAGGTAGTCCTCAGTTAACAATGGTGCTGGGGCTGAAGTAGAAGCTGGGGGTGGCACTGGCCAGCTGAGATTGCTGAAGGCCCTGGGCCTTTACTTCAGTCCCATAGCTGCCGGTGCTGCCACTGCCACTGAGGAGTGCCGCTGTGCAGGGTGGCCAAAAGGGCAGGGATGAGGGGAAGATAGGTGGGTGGGGGGAGTTGAAGCGCCCCTGTGGTCATAATTGTGGGTGGACTGCCAAGCACCCGAATTTGTATCACGTGACTGCAGGGGGGCTGCAACGGCCATAACTTTAGGGACCAGGCATAAGTACCATTCGTTCAGCACCACAGTAATTTTGAACAGTCGCTGAACAAATGGTCGTTCAGTGAGGACTAGCTGTAATTCCCTCCTATACATGTTTGCATTTGACAAGGATGCAATGTGCAAATGTTGCTTAGCAGGCTGGTTGCTCAGCAGAAAAAAATGTGCGTAGAGAGAAAGACTGAAATAAGGAGTGCAACTTTTGTAAGGAAGAATTCTTGAAGTTGGTCTTTGTGTGGAAGAAAATAAAGATAAGCTTTATTTAGGAAATAACCTAGTGATAGGAAATCGTGGTTTGCTTAAGCCTATCTACAGCTAAGCACCTGAAGTGTGCTCTCCTCCATTAGAGAGAGCAAGGAAGTCAGGTGAGAAGGCAAACTGTCAGAAGAAGAGCTGAAGGAAGTGTTGAACCCCTGAGAGTATCACTCTAACGTTGCTTTTCTCTACTGGGGATCTGTAAGAGGTTGCCAGGTGTTCTGTGAGAGATTGTGACCGGCGAAAAAACAACTTTTTTTTTAACTTTGTGTACCATGCAATGCTAGCATTCATGGCTGTGGGAAGTTTTATGCACCATGACTGAGCTGCCAGCCTGCCTCTTTGCTGTTGTAGTAAACACTGTAAATTCTGTATATTTCTATTCATATTGCTTAGGCTTATGGTTTTTAATAACTTTATTATTCAATATTGTCAATACATTTTCATAACGTAAGTAGAATTAATTAAATCAATTTACAACCTCTATTTTTAAAAAACCTACCAGGCCTACCTTTAGAAAAATTAAATCCCATTTTGGCTTAAGCCAATTATTTAACAGAAATGTACTATGTTTGCCTTATGAGTTTCTAAAATTTATGAAAGGAAAAGAGACTAATTTCAAGAAAGATAAGTTAAGCATAACTACCTGTTTGTTTGTTTTCAAGAAGGTGGGGCTTAAAACTCATTTTTAGTTTTAAATAGGAAAAAAAACCCTATTCTTGCATACACCATTCTTCATTAGAATCTTGTAGAGTAGAAAATTGTGGTAAGACTTTTAGGCCTATTTGGATAAGGTTAAAAAAAATCAAGGAGGATAATTTTTTAAAAAAGGAAAAACTGAAGATTTTGTCAGGGAGGGAGAACAAAACAATAGGCTAATGACTTGGCCAAATAAACAGATCCACAAAAAATATCATCTGTACTGAAAAGAGCACTGGCAGTCATTACTGAATGATTATATTTACTGATCATGCTAATGTCATGTGAGCTGTAGATATAATACTTTTTATGCAAGGGTTCCCGGAGACCTGAAATTTATTTCAAGGTTTCCTCTAGAGTAAAAAGACTGAGAAAAGCTGGTCTAATCAGTAGGAGGCATAAAGACACATGAAGTAAGTTGTTTAGACAAGGGGATAAGTGTGCAGCATCTCTACTCTCTCTACAGTTATAACCCCAGTGATCAATGGCTTTATAGGTGCAGATTAACAATAGCTTTTTGAGTGAGGGGAAGGAAGGCAGGCAGGCAGGCAGGCAGGCAGGCAGGCAGGCAGGCAGGCACTAAAATGGTAGACTGCTAATGCCTTTTGGTACCTTCCCGCCCCCCCCCCAACTAAACTGGTAATGGATGCAGCTCTTTATTGAGCTATAATGTGACCTTGAATATGCAGATTAAAGTGAGGGAAAATAACTGCTACATGAATGTGAAAATTGGATTCACAGAGCCACCAAAGGATTCGTTATATTTTTCTTTTAGCTTTCGAAGTATAGTATACTGATGCTGCACTCCTTCAGCGTTTGGCAAACACTTCATTTTCTCAGATAGCTCTTTATGTCCCCAGGGAGATTAAAAAAGATCCTTTCTTTTTTGTGTTCATATCGAGTAATTATTTATAGTCTTCTTGGTTACCTGGCAACCTCTGAATGCACTCTTTTGGAAAAGGGATTCTAAAAGATGGGACAGACTGAACACCTCCCCATTTAAAATGATGCGATGTCTTGAATAATGTGTGGCGTGTACAATGGATCCCCACTCCACCTTGCCCTCTGAGACTATTTCAATGGATTTCTCTTTAAAAAAAGTAATACATCTCTCTCTTTCTCTCTTTGAATTGTCCCAGTCCTGGACAAATCTTTCAGGGCTTACTAACTGCTGAGGAGATTCACTGCTTTCCTTTTATAAAAGGGGGTGTCCCTGTGCGCGTGTAGTCATATTCCTGAAGGAAATTTTATTACTTATTAAAAGAAGCCACAACACCCAGCTAGCA
The DNA here is from genome assembly GCF_059951505.1 of Python bivittatus. Lineage (NCBI taxonomy): Eukaryota > Metazoa > Chordata > Lepidosauria > Squamata > Pythonidae > Python > Python bivittatus. The sequence goes on along the minus strand of NW_028277075.1, from coordinate 88,010,526 downwards.
GCTCTGAAGAAAGTGAATTAACTGGGTAGTAGCTATAAATGCTGGTTTGTGTTTTATTATGACAAGCGAGGAAAGATTTTGGTGACTGCTCCCTCACTCCTGACATGTTACATCCTGAGGAACTTTTCAAAGCAATACCAAATCAGCTCAAAGGGAGGGGCCCTTCAAAGTACTCCCCATTCCCCAAACAACTGGACTTCATCCCATAATTCTGCTGCATTTATTACTCATCTGGTGCACTTTGTACAAATCTGGCAACACACGTATTTCTGAAATAAATAAACAAGCTTGATCCTGGAAACACAAATAGGTCCTACAAAAGATAAACCATGCCTGGGCTCAGAATTCAGCAACAGAAGCATCCATGTTGGGTTAGGGGGCCAACAATGTCAAAATGGCAAATGTGAGCAGGCAATCAAACTTCCGCCCTTTTTAACATGTGACATATTGCCACACATAAAAAAGGGTGGCATTTTGATCACCCAGCTGCACGCACCATTGGGACATCATTGATCTCCCCCAGATATGCCTGCAGGATTGGTCTGGTCACATCAGGTCAGGGCTTGGATGGGATACCCTCAGGAAGACTCAAGTCAAACTGTGAAGGCGGGAATGGCAAAGCCATTCTGTAACATTTCCAAGATAACTGCATGGACACGTCCATAAAGTGCCAAGGGCCAAGCTCAGCTCAAAAGACTCATTGCCTTTCGTGGAGATATAGGGGCTGCTGACAGCATAATCTCTTCTAACAGCTACAGCTCCCACCTAATTTTTACTGGGAATTTAGATATTTAAGAAAAAGAGATGAAAGGGAGAATAATTGCTTTGGTATTTTCTACAGGAGAAAACCCACCAAAATATGGCCACACTTCCTGTTCCTATCTATTTCCACTGGCCTTCATATACTACACATAAGCCAAGATCTGGTTTGTCTGAGTTTTGATTATTTGTTTTTGGATCGAAGTATTACAGTTTGTAAGCTATGGTTTATGACAGTGTATTGTCATTTAAGGAAACATGGCTTAATACAAAGGGTGAATTCATTATTTCAGCAAAATATACTAGCTATGGTAATAGCTAAGATTAAACATAATCTTACATACAAGTGCTGGTTCCCAAATTAATTCTGTTTCAATAGAAAAGAATATAAGTAGCTCAGGGTTCAGTTGTGGAGGCCTTGGTGCTCTCTGAGCTTGGTTGTTTGCTTGCAGATCGTTCATTACCCAACTAGGTAACATCCTCAGTGTGAGTGGGGGTTGATTCTGTTTATTTATTATATTTTTAAAAATGGCACACATCCAAAACCCCTCATGGGTCTCATGGGAAATTCATGGGACTGTGTGATTGCTAATATTGGTAGGAACCTGCAGGCTTAGTAGGCAGGGGCTGGGCTTACATAACACATTTTGTAGTTGGCAAGTTTATTTGCTTAACATACAGTAAATGTCTGAGTTCTCATGGATTTCTTTCAAAAGGAAAACCAACCAAAGTAGCATTCTGTAACATAAATAATAATTTAAAGAATACAATGTATAGAATTCTTGAGCTTCCGCCAAAGGATGAGAGTGGAAAAGCAATGTGCAAATGTAGGAATATTGCAAACTCGGAGCAAAACTACTATGCTTAAAGCAAATAAAAAAAAAAACAAAATTGCTACTCCCTCTAAATTATACCTGACCCTCAGTTTCAACCCATAATTTAAGAAACTCTGGCCTAGCATGTTGTGTAAAGCCAACAATTGTGGTTAATTTATCATTCAGTGTGTTTTGCAAAACTAGTCAATGATGTTAATTGAGTAAACCATGATTTTCTTAACCTTGGGTTATGTCTTGTACCCTCCTTATGATGGGGATCTTTTTCTTTATTACAGTTGGTCACATAGTCAGCCAGATGTTTAGACTGGATTTGGCATTTTCATCCACCTATCGAGTCCTTCCCAAGGACCGAGGATGGGCAGATGTTGTTGTTTGATGGTTTGATGGTGTTAAAGGTATCGTTGCAGGATATAAGCTGTTCCAAGTAAAGCTGCCTTTTGCAATTGACTGATGGTGATTTTGTCAATGCTGATGGCCTTCAAGTGGTGCTCCAGATGTTTTGGGATTGCACCTAAGGCCCCTATAACTATTGGTACTATCTTTGCTTTCTTTTGCCACAGTCGTTCTACTTCTATTTGCAGGTCTTTATATTTTGTGATTTTTCTCCAGTTGTTTCTCTTCTATTCTGCTGTCTCCAGGTGTCGCAATGTCCACTATCCAGACTTTTTTGTCTTTCTTATCAACAATTGTTAAGTCTGGGATGTTATATGGCAGGTGCTTGTCTGTTTGAATTCTAAAGTCCCTGAGCACTTTAGCTTCTTCATTTTCTATTACTTTTGCTGTTTTGTGGTCCCACCCATTCTTGCTTGCAGGCAAATGGTATTTCTTGCAGATATTCCAATGCACCATTGTGGCTACTTTGTCATGCTGTTGTTTGTAGTCAGTCTGTGCGATCTTCTTGCAACAGCTAACTAGGTGATCCACTGTTTCTTCAGCTTCTTTGCAAAGGCGGCATTTGCTGTCTGTTACTGTCTTCTCAATTCTGACTTTATATGCATTTGTTCTTAAAGCTTGGTCTTGTGCAGCCAGAATTAGGCCCTCTGTCTCTTTCTTCAACTTTCCTACTTTTAGCCTTAGCCTTAGGTCTTGTTGTTATCTATTTTGCTTGCTAGTTTTTTTGTGTAGTGGCCATGTAATACTTTGCCTTGCCATGACTCTTTTCTATTCTTCATTTGGTCTTTCTTATAGGCCACTTTGGTTTCTTTGATATTCAGTGAGCCTTCATGGTGTACTAGCTTCAGTACATCTCCTTCACTGTCCTTCAGATAGTCTTCCAATGCCTTTTTTTCTTCCTCAACTGTCTTGTGTATTTGCAGCATTCCAAAGTAGAGTCTGCAATATCACTGCATGGATGATAGGCATGATTCACTGTCATTATTTTTCTGATCTTCCTATCCAAGGCTTTTAGTTCAGCTTGAATCCAGTCCACTATTCCAGCTGTGTATCTAATGACTGGAATTGCCCAGGTGTTAATTGTCTTGATGGTATTTCCTTTACTGAGTTTGGACTTAAAGATCTTCTTCACTATCATGATGTATTCACTCCTAACCTTCTTCTTGACTTCAATATGCTTGATGTTGTCAGCCTGAAGGATGCCCAGGTATTTGTAGTGAACTTCTTCATCCAGGCTCTTGATGTTATTTCCATAGGGCATCTTGATTCCTTCAGTTTTCATTATTTTTCCCCTGTTGATGGTAAGGATGGCACATTTGTCCAGTCCAAATTCCATTGCAATATCTTGGCTGAATATTCGGAAAGTGTTGAGCAGCAATTCTATTTCAGATGGTGTTTTTCCATACAGCTTCAGATCATCCATGTAAAGGAGGTGGGATAGCCTGGCAGTTATTTTTGATGTTTGATAGCCATGGCCTTACTTGTTCAATATTGTTGACAGAGGAATCAATGCAAAGACAAACAGTAGTGGTGATAGTGAGTCTCCTTGAAAGACTCCTCTCTTGATATTAACCTCTCCCAGACTATTGCCATTGACCAGCAACTGTGTCTTCTATTGTGTTATTGACCTTAGCACAAAGCTTTGGATGTTTCTACTGGCTCCTGTTATTCCTAGGTATTTGATTATCCAAATATGTGGCAGGGAGTCAAGTGCCTTTTTGCAATCAATCCAAGCTACCTTCAAGTTGGTCTTCCTTCTCTTACAGTTTTCTAAAACCATCTTGTCAGTTAGGAGCTGATCTTTTGTTCCTCTGCTGTTTAGGTGGTTTCCTTTCTGCTCAGATGGGAAGAGCTTGTTTTCAACTAGATGCTGTTGGACTGCATCAGCTACCACACCAGTTAGCAATGTGAAAGTTGTTGGCAAGCAGGTAATTGGCCTGTAGTTGCCTGGTGCTGCCCCTTTTGTTGGATCTTCATTATCAGTTGTTAACCAATCTTCAATTTCACCTCCTTGCAGTATATTGTTAAACTGCTTGGCAATGAGTGGGTGCAGACCAGTCAGATATTTCAACCAAAAACTATGCAGTTCATCTTCACCTGGTACTGATCAATTCTTGGTCTTCCTTGCCCTTTTCTTCACCATTTCTGCTGTTATTACAAGTTCCTTCATTTCACCTTCTTTTTTATTCTTATCCACCTCCTTTATCCAAAATACAATCTTTTTGTATTTCTTTCGGTTGTCCCATAGCTTTGCCCAGAACTGCACTGTTTCTTCTTTGTCAGGTGTTGGCTGATTCACTGCAGTCTCTCCATTGATGGATTGGTAGAAACATTTCTGATTCAACTGAAATTGGAGATTCTGTCTGTAGTGTACAATTCAAGCTTCGTATCTGCCGATCTTTTTGGCTATGGCTTATTTGCTGCTTTATTATTTCCAGTGCTTTGATTTTCCTGTTTCTAGGTGATATTTTTTGATCAGGTATTCTTTGGTCTTCTTGTTCTTCAGCTTCTTTTATTGCACCTGTTCTAGCTTGCTTGGCATCTGATCTTAGCATGCTGATCTTATTTTCCAACCTGATCTTCTATTTTGGTGGTGCACTGTTTGGCTTTTGTTGTTGTTGTTGTTGATTTTGTATACAGGGTATAACTGCAGCTGTGCATTAGTTGGTTTGTTTCTTCCAGTGAGCTGGTGTTTATGTTTAGTATTACAATATTGGCATCTTTCAATCCTTGTGCAAGCTGTTTCTTTGTAACAAGCTTCAATGCAGGCAGCCTTATTCTCTTCTTTTTGTGCTGTTTTCAGTTATTCTTTGTTTCAATTCTTTTTGTTTTTTAGTTAAAGGGCTTTGTTCTTTCTGAGGAGAAGGCAGAGGAGAGGGTGCGTGGTTTGGGAATGAAAATGATTCAATAGCTGTACTGGCTTCTTCTGCTGCCAACTCCTCCTTGTTTGACTCTACAGTCTGAGCTACTTCTGGTAAGGATTTGATTTCTTTGCCCTGGGTAGACCTTTGCAGTTCTTCCAAATCTACTTCTGTGAATACTTTATTTCATATTATAGATCTATTAGCCTCCATTCTGTTATTTCTGGTTCTGGATGTTGTTCTTTCCAGAATTGGTGCATTCTTTTCAGAGATCCTCTTCTCATTTAAACTGCACTGTAGCTCAGGTAGGGAGCCAGTGAAACGTCTTGTGGTGTCCTGCAATATGAGAATTGTCTGGAGGGTCTACAACAGCCTGAATGGCTCAGTTCTGGACTAAGAGCAGTGGGGGTAGGGTGCCAACAGAATCTGAATCACCTACTCTAATAGCCAGACATGCAAAGAAACTGCAAGGTCTACTAAGAAAAGTCAAGGAGCACAGTGAAAAAATGGGGCTAAAATTAAATATAAAGAAGGCCAAACTAATGACAACAGGAACAGCAACCAGCTTTAGAATTGATAATGAAAATACTGAAGTGGTAGATAACTTCTGCCTTTTAGGATCAACCAGCAACAGGAAAGGAACCAGCAGGCTATTCTGCAGTTTAGCAAAGTTTTGACGCTTTTGAACGATGGTGTTGGAGAAGACTCCTGAGAATATAATGGATAGCCAAGAAAATAAAGAAATGGATCATTGAACAAATCAATCCAGAATTCTCAATAGAGGCATAAATGACTAGGCTCAAATTATCTTTCTTTGGACACATTATGTGAAGACCTAGCTCTCTAGAGAAGACTCTAATGCTAGGAAAAATGGAAGGAAAAAGAAGAAGAGGATGACCAGCAGCAAGATGGGTGGACTCAGTTACAGCAGTGATGGGTGCACCATTGGAAGACTGAAAGACCACATTAAATACAGATTGTCATGGAGAAAATCTGAGTGGTTGCTAATAGTCAACAACAATTTGACGGCACATAATCAATCAATCAGTTAATCAATCAGTTTGGTAAGCTGTTGTCCCTCTTGCTTTAAAGCCACAAGATGGAATCCAGCTTTATCTATGCCCAAGGGCAGGACTAACCTACAACATTTATCACCCAAGGTGTAGAGTTAAAATGAAGCCCCCACATTCCCTTGTTGGTGCAAAAACTTGGAAAGGACTTACAGTATTTCTTTTTCTTCTTCTACTCCAGTCATGTTACTGATCTGATACTACTGCAATAAAGGAGACCCAACCACCGATAATACCTTGTTTAAACATTTTCAGTAGCTTTCAAATGCCCAAATAACAAATATAAGTGTATAGTGAACGCTGGCATTTTTATCTGTTGTTCCTTCTCACCTCCACCCCTATGTCTCTTATGTCTTTCTTCCTCCAGCTCTCCACTCTACCATCTCTGTGCATCTACAGCAGAGAAAATATACATGCACCTATGGCAGACTCAAATTTCTACATTCTGGATCCTAGCAGTGCCTCCAAGTCTTGTCACCTGAGGTGGCCACCTCACTTCACCTGAGTCTGGTAAGGCCAGCCCTGCTGAAAGGGCCCCCTATATTGAGGAAAACCAAATGTCCCTCTACCTTCTGTAGAACTTCCACTCCATATCAGTCTGAATAAACAGTCTGAAACTGCCTTAAATTTCAGTAGTAATTGCTATGCAATATGGGATATAGTGATTGAGAAACCAGAGCCAGATATTTACAGATGGACCTACATCTTCTCACAATTACTAAAACCCAGCCTATGGACAATATTTGCTACCAGAAGTGACTTTGTATAAATGATTGAGCACAGGGGTGAAAAAAGATGGTTCAGTTAGCAACAGTCTCAACAGAGTTTTGGAAAAGGCAGGTGTTTGTAAAGGAGGAACAATACTTTTGTCCCATGATGATCCTCTTTTCACCTTAACTATGTCCTCCTATTTCCTAACTCAAACTATCAGCTATCCTGTTTTGGATTCGTATTTGCACATTGTTCAAATTCTAAAGAATTAGTGTGGGAAGGATCCCCAAAAAATATTTTACAAAAAAAGCAAAGGAAATAGGTCCTTTTCCCCACCTCTTCTTTCTGGCAAGAGGAAGCAAACATTTATTCCAGTGTACTGCCACCTCTGTTGCATCTAGCATTCAATTAAAACCACAAACTGTTGAAAATACAAATCATTACTGTGCAGTGAATAATTGTATAGAATTAAACCCAAGAGTGCAATTTCTGCTATTACAAAAGATTTTCATGTGAGTTAACTAAGTCCAATACAAAGTCAGTTTCCCATTGCCAATACCCAATTTAATCTGCAGAGATCTCCTGTACTTTTTCTAAATAAGTGCATCCTTCTTTTTATAACTGTAGTCCTTAATAAGGCTAAAAATGAGCAACAAAAATCCAGGTCAGAGAATATCTCTAATCTTCTATTGAAATCCACAAACCTCTTAAATTATAGTGGTCTCAATGGTCCCTGATATTGCTAGACCATATATGAATATTGTAATGTTAGTGAGGTTCATTTAAGTGTATTTAGAAGCCCTTTCTTGGAGGGGGTCCCCTTTTTTTGGAGGCTAGGCAGTTCTTAGTGTGGGACTAAATAATCAAAATCATAATTGCAGTTCCCAGCAAATGTCTTGCAAATGAGCAAAGCTGCCCTTGCTCAGTAGGGTCATCAAGATCACTTCATCTGAAACCTATATGAAGAGTTAGTACTATTAAATTCATTATTTTATGCCTTAACTAACCTGTGTAATATTTTTTAAAAATCCAAACTACACCCAATAATAGATTATTTTGAAGTCCAATTAAACTGGGGTCATTTAAACATGTTCACTGTTTGCTGAGTGTATGACTCCTATAACCTAGTAAAAATCAAGGGATATCAAGATGGGAAAGTTTATAGCTTAATGGTGAAATCCTGGAGAGGTGCTGCCACTAATATTATACTAGATAGAGGCAAGGCAGTTTTGTTTCCAGGAGTTTTTGGAAAGGTGTTTTGAAAACAACTAAAGGGAAGACCCTGCCTATGAGTAAGAATCTGACCCTGGAAGAGGATTTATTTCTACAGTCAGATGATAGTTGGTTTCAGTTAGAAAACTGTTGGTTTCAGAGCTAGAGCAGGAGAAGCACAAGAAAAATATGGAGATATCACTCACATCTACTTCATGCCTTTTCCTGGCAAAGTGTAGGAAAATGCAATATGCAATGTGAAGTCACTGATTTGATGTTGGACATTACTGGTTCTCAGCAGTGGAGGCTGGAAATTCTCAAGGTTCTGACATCCCATCACACTTCAAGATCAGGCTGGAATTTTAATTGAAGAGCACCAGATTGAGGAAGATTACCTTAAAGATTACCTGGAAGAAAGAGACTCTGAAATAGCAGTCTTCTGGCTGTTCTTAGATACTTGAGCTCTGATGGTACATGGTTTGTTCAAAACATTGACAATAGGAGCATACAAAAGGGATAAAAGAGACTGTCAATCAATACAGATTGATGGTTAGCTAGATTAAATACAGATATTGTTTCACATAAAGTCATTTCCAACTCACCAGATTAAAAACAGAAAAAAAGGTAAACAGGAAAATTAATAAATCAAGCAATATCCACAATAGCAATCTATTCTTTCAGTACACACTGACATTCAAATAAAGTGTACTTTGACAGTCTTATAACATGTGCTCTTTAGTGTTGACATGACATTTCTTGCTGCCAGTATTTCAGAGGAAGTCCCTGCTTACATAGTCTAAAATTTGAAATTGGTATAATGTGAAATAAAGCAATCATCACATAAATAGCAAGAACTCTAGTTCTAGTCAAGTGTTATTTAACATTGTGTAACTCAACACACTAGAGGGGACAGGGACATGCTTTCTCCCTTCTCTCCCTCCCACATCTAAGCATAACCCTCCGCTTCACATCCTTCCATACAGTATTTATAGGAAGGAACAAAACATCCCTGTTCATACTGAATTGTCCATATCTGCATCTGTATGTATGTGTGGGCTGTCCCATTCATGTTCATCTATTGCACTGCAGTTTGAAATAATTCCTAGATAGGAAGGCTTAATATGATTGTGTGGGGCCATGCTTTAATCAAAATGAAGTACAAACTTGGGGGAATGGGAGCTGAAAAAAATGAGATTTGAGGGGCTATATGTATAGGCAACCGTCTCCATTTAAACTGCTATCTCACCAGTGTAGCTAGGGGCCTAAACCACACCTGCAGTGTCTACCGAGCTGGGACCCTCAGCCCCCTTGGCCTCTTACCCAGGGGAGAGAGCAGATATTTACACCCCTAGGCAATACCAGCCTCTCAGTATAGTCCAGGTTCTTGTCTCCTGTTCCTTTCACCCACCAGTTTTTAGGGCAGAGAGATGGAAAACTCTAGAGTAGGTAACAGGTAGAACAAACTGTATCCATAGCAGTCCCTTTAGGGCCTGGGTGCACAGGGCTGCTGCAAGCAGGTGTACAAATTGTACACCGCACAAAGGTGCCATGACACAAGTGTGTGTGCCAAATTAAGTTTTAAAAATCATTTCTCCACTCCGAACACCAACTACTTGTGCTCGCTTATGTCATGTTTCACGTCTTTGGAAATGGGAACTGCACATCAATTCAGAGAAACCCTGCGTATCCACAATCTGAAACTATCAGCGCTGCTAACATCTTCCGGTGTGCGTAGTGTTGTACTTCCGAGAAGCTCAGCCTAGTAGATTCGTATTTTCAGAAAACACTATCATGCTTAATGGGTTACTTACCAAATACGATTCTCTAAAATTTGTAATTATCTAGATCTATATTATATATTTATTATTGGTTACTATTTGAATGAAATGCACTTACTGTTGATATTATTTTGTAAAATATATTATTGTATTTGTGATGTTATTTTAAATTTATTTTAATCGATAGCTATTAAAACTATATAATAGAAGATACTTATTCCAAACTTCCCATCTAGTCTTAAGCACTGTTCTGTTTCTCAATTAAAAAAAAAAAGCAAATAAAATTATTAAGGGGAGGGGTGGTAGAAGACTTTTTGCAGAAAAGTGCCTTACAGGTCAATGGCAGCCCTGTGCGTGCAGGTAACAAAATGGCTGCTGCCAGCATGGCATGCCTTGTAACAGCTGCAGGACACAGGCCAACCTTCCAACTGATCACTCGTCTGGTCTTGCTTCTGCTGCCTCTCAGCACTGTCATCTTTGCACCTATGCCTTTGAAACACCAAGAACAGGTATCTCCTCATTGCCATCACCACTGCTCCTTAGCTGAGAACCTTGCCCACTCAGTCGCACTGCTGCATCACCACCTGGAAAAAAATTGCAGTCCATCCTGTCACCTTTGCCAGCACAGTGCATCGAATCTTTATCAGCTGAGCGGTGCCATCTCCAGCCTAGCAGCCTCACTTCAGCTGCCATTGTTCTACCACTTGCTCGCTATATAGTCCAGATGGCTGCACAGCCCATTGCTGGCTTCAAAGACTGGCCACTAAGTAGATCATGTTCTGCAGTTGCCCAAAAGGCCCCTCTGGAAGCTCCACTCTCCACCAACTCTTACAGCTGCCACAAACTGCTGCTGCCCTGATTCATCACCAAAAGGAGTCTGAAGACCTTCCATTTCATTCTCAGGACCTCACCATCCCTGCAAACCAACACCAACACAAACTTTTCCAACACTCTAATGACCCATCCTAATACATATATTTGGCCTTGGTGTCATTATACAACATGCATTTGTTGCTGTTAATTATTGATTTCTCAGTATCTTCCCCTTTCTATTTGCAGACTTCCTGATATAGCCTTTGCTTGATCTTTCCTGCTTTGTGCAGACAAGTGACTTGGCTTCTCTTTCATAATATTTTGTGTGTATATACATATATGTGAGTGTAACATATAACATATATAACAACATAACATATAAGTTATGGGTCTCTTACAAGTTGTACGAGGAAATAGTTCCTCAATTTGAGATAATTGATGGATTGATCAGTGCTAAAAGAAATGTAATTGGTTAGGTCTATAGGCATTAACTCTGGGTTATCTGATCAAAGGATAGGATACTTTATCTCTATCAATAAATGTGATGTTTTACCCTTTTCTCCCCAGTGAAAGAGATCAACCAGCATTATTATTAATGTATTCAAAATAATAAAAAGTAAGGAAAGAGAAAATAAATGTTTCATAAAAATTGTTTTCAAGATGCATTATTTATGAGCTTTTCCATGCCTTTTAAAAACACTGCATTTATTAGAGGTGGCTAACTTTAACATTTTTCTGTTTTCAAACATGCAATTCCATTATCATTAAACCAGTCTCCAATATTAAGTAATCAAGATTTCCATGCTGCCACATTCAAGAAAAAAAGAGAAAAAAAGACAGTTTCTATAACAGACTATGCATAGTGTAAAATCTGTACATTTTTGCTCTTTTACAGTAAACTAGTATTTGCAATATGAAAGCAGAAGTCTCTACCACACAAACCAGTATTTAAATCCTCCCTCCCTCCCCAACCAACCGACTAACTGACTGACTGACTGCAACAACATCACCCAATCCTACATCTCAACCCTCCTGATGCCTTACAGTCAGAAGCACCAGTATTTATATTCTTGCTAGCCACGCCTTCTATCCTTCATGAACCAATCAGGAGGCAATAGAGGCAAATGCCATTTCCCAAAAGCTACTCATTTCCTCTTGAATTCTGCCACTTAGTGCTACTCATCCCTGCTGTCTGCAACTACTTTTTCTTAAAAGTGTCCAGATGGGAAGCTCCAATTTCAGACAATTTAGGATATTTTTTCTTTCTGGCGAGTGGTGCAGAGCTAGGGTGAAAAGAGGATGGGCCTGAGGACATCTAGAGGTATAGTAATGCTAAGCTGTAAGCCTTATCCTTTTATGAAATCAGTGATAAATTGACCTCACTTTTCTTTCCAGGACAACCATTAATGCAATGTTAGAGTGCTTTTCCCCTGATATTCCTTTAATACCATTTTTCTCTATGATCAAGTTAATTATTTATTAATAGAAACAGAATCCTTAGGAGTACACATTTTAACTGTGGACATCATCTCAAGTAGATTGCTTACAAAATCTGCTGTTTAAACCTACCCTATAGGAATGAAATAACATTTTATCATTTAGTTCCAATTGTTGCTTTCACATTTCCTGTCTAAGATACTTAACTTTGGAAGACTCCATGAGATAACATGTATCTGCCCTTTGTTTGCCTTTCCATTTAATCTCATTAGTACACCAATTGTATTAAATGCTGCTTATAATTATGCATCTAAACATGCTTTAAGTAAACATATTTCTTTGGGTCCATGAAGATTATTAGCATATCATCTGCATTCCTAATTACTGTGGAGGATTTCTTATTAATCTGCACATCTCAAACTGATGTTAATTCTTTACAAACTATCACCAATGGTATTATACAACAGTCCCGAAACTTGACCTCTGAATATGTGGGATTGCTTGATATTTCTATCCCAAAAAGCATTGTTTTTCTGTCCAGTTAGCATGCTAACACCTATACATAGCATCACTTTCTCTTGAAATATATTCATACTGAAAGGGAAGTGTGCTTGTTAGCATAACACCTGAATGAAACTAAGCATCAGACATGCTACTTTGAATCTTCAAAGAATTGGGCTGAATTGTAATTTCATTCCCAGTTCCTTAGTGCTTTTGTACTTGTACCAAATGCTACTTTACAAGGTTATACACAAATTCACATTTTTATGAATTTAAAAGAAATTGTAAATGAACTGTCTGAAAGAAGATAGAATCTAAATATCTGATTAAATTCTTACCAGTAGAAAATACATGGCAAAAAAAAAAAAAATCAGAGTCTCAAATAGAGCCATGGAGATCCTTAGTTAACACTATTATGAGCAAAGAAATACCTCAAAATCTGAATTTTTTAAAGGGGGGCATATGGATTAGTTCATCATGGCTTTCATTAAAATAGCAAATGAATTAAAATTTTTAAATGCTTCAGTTGAGAATATCATTCTTGTCCAAAATCAAATGTCATGAAATGCAATACAGTACTGTACAAATCGATGCCTGGATTACTTAACCAACTACTACTTTTAGGGTGCAAATAGAAGGAGTATGTGATCTTCATGACAATAAAAAATAATTAACATATGGGTAAAAGTTATTCTATTTACCAACCCTGGTACAAAATTGTGTCTACTCTTCAGCTGCTCAATAAAACAAAGCAAAGCAAAGCAGATGATAGTTACGTTCATACATTTTGCTGCAGAGATGTTCTTCAGGGGAAGGTAAAAGGGACAACTTTCATCTCAGGAAAATGTATTTACAAAATTTTTTGGTATTAAGATTACATAATACATAATATTTTTGGTATTAGGACAGTACCTGTTTATCCGTTAAAGTATTTTTGATGAGATAATGAACATCCTTTTCCATATGTAAACTCTTTTAGATTCATGTAAAAGATTCTTAAGTCCTCAAATAGATACTGTTCTCCAGCAGCAAGTTTTCTATCAACTTAATCAGATGTTACAGAAGCCATATTCCAGATGTGTCTGGTAATTTACTAATTACATTTCCATTATTTCAAATAAAAATTAACTCGTATAATGTTATAACTCCATTATATCTAAAACTCATTTGCAAATAACATACATAATCTACAATTTATATTTCAGTAAATTCTAAAGTTTTAAGCTGATGGCTTGCTTACGATGCAAGATATTCAACATAAGTTTCACTGACAGCAGCTGTTGGAAGATATGACTTAAATGATACAAATTTCCCATGGAAAATCCTGTATTAGATTACCAGAAATGTTCCCATTTTATTGCATACACAACATCAGGCTTGCTTGCCCAAGAGATGTTTAAATTGTCCTACAGAAGAACAATAATATTCCTCACAAATCTCTGTCATAAAACCTTTTGGCCATGAAACAGGCTGTCTAATTCCTCCTCTTTTCACTGCTGTTTGAAATGTTATGCTAAGATATCAGATATACATGAAACTGAACACAAAATCCAATGTATTCCATTTTGCAAATTACTTTCCTTATAATCAGTTATGCCATTGTGTATTTACTGAGAACTGATAGTTTGTAGCCTTTGTGTATTTCAAAGCAAGTCCAGTGCTGCTAATTTACTGGAGAGCAAGTGAAGCCGCCACCTCTTCCAAACTTTTCCCACAGGTAGCAAATTATCTTAAGGGTAGCACATCACTGTTAATGGTTTTGGGATCTGGGATGTCAACTGGAAGGAAGGGCAACAGGAATCTCTGCTCTTATGCTTGGATGAACTCCAGCTGTTGCAGCAAACTTTAGGGTCCCCAGGCAGCTGGCAAGAAAGCAGTTCAGAGACTAAACTTAGGACCAGAGTAGCACAAATTCTGATTGAAGCCAACTTCTTTCACAGCCTGCAACTAATTATTTCGACTGCCCACAGCCAGGGACTTTTAAAAGGAAGAGAAAACCTACTGAAGATATCAACTTTCATTTGCCTAAGTTCTGAAAATATGGCTTCTATCCTTCCACTCTCGCCTTAGTTGTGTGGCTTGCCCACATACCACTGATACCATCTCCTCACCTGGGCACTGCTTATGAATGTCAAGTCCATATTTTGATTGTCTCCACCTGCAGCTTACAGGCAAGCAGCCAATTCTTCCATGTGTTTTGAGACCAAGCCAGAGGCTTCTATGCTAATATATATTTGCTTCTGCCTCTGCTGAGCTATATCCTTTGATACTAACACAGTTCTGCATGGACAGCAATGAAGATAAACCACCCTTTGCTGTATTAGCAGGGTGGGGGGAATATTTTCTGTTTCTCCCACTTCTTGAATTATTGGAAGAAAACTGTCCTGAGTCTAAATAGCTGGAAAATGTACCTGTTTTGAGACAGCAAATTGTTGCTTATCTCCATTGTTGCTGCCAGAGGCACATCAATAATAAAGTCTGTGGTCCATCTGGAGCAGTAGTGATGCATTAGTTTTGGCATCACCAATGGGAACCTGTTAAAAATTGAGGGAAGCATAAGGCAATGTGCCTGAGAAGTGGGAGTGAAGTGAGGAGAGCAGAGCAACAGAATACAAATACAGGAGGAGAAGGGGGAGTGCTGAGTGGGAGTGGGAGTGCTCAGAAAGCCAGTTTGGCCAGAAAGCCATCTCCATGCTTCATTGTGAGCCTACGAATACATAATAATTGTCAGTTTTGATTTTTTCTGTTGTGCTCCTCATATACAGATCTCCAAGAAATTGTGGTCCCTTTGCCCAAAGTTGTCTCCCTATTGAGTTAGGCAACACTGCCTACAGGTACAACATCCAGACAAAATACCATCTAAGTACCATCTGGTGTACTTAGAATTCAGCAGAGGCTGATGGCTAGAATGCTAGCCTTCTATATTAGGGAGGAAAACTTGCTTCGGTCTGTTTAACTGCACAAGTTCTTTCATCAAAGTTGTTGGTATGATGACCCAGTTCTAGATTGGTCATCCCATTATTTGTCATTTTTATGCTTCATTTTGGTTATAAGTGCCTGCATTGCATTGGGACAGTGGCTTACATGTGTTTTATTCTGTATTATTCCTGTGCTCTAACTCTATTGGACAGATTATTAAAATATCATAAACGGATCTGTGAGTGACTACAGAGCCCACCACCATTCCACATGTGAGAACCAGATAAACTGACTGGTACTTCAGTACTGGCAGTAGATAAAGCATTTTCATTTGACTTCAAGGTGACATATATAATGAAAGAAATTATATCAGAAGCATTGATTTTTGTTTGCTTTGACATAACTTTGCCAAAGGTATAGGACACCTGGATCATCTCCTCCCCACTACTTTCTTCTTTAGATGTTACAGATACATGACAGGATGGTGGCTGGCCACAACAAATTAGACTAAATTAAAGCAGGAAGCAAGTAGTTGATCACAAACTGTTGCTAGGAAACATGCCTCTATAGGTAGAAAAAAAAATAATTTACACAAGTAGGAGAAGGACAGAGTTCTCAAAACAGAAGTCAAAAAGTAGTTCCATTTGTAGAACAGTAGAGAACCAGTAAGAACTGTCTGAAATAAGTTCTTAGATATCGGAATTAAAAAGGGTCAAAGAAAGAAAGAGAAAGCAGTCATGTGGCCATTTGCATGCTTGTAGCATGGCCACACCTGAAAGAGGTAAATGGATGACTGAGTGAGATGAAGACCAAATTGATGCAGGACATCTGGAAGGAGATATTCTTGGAGACTGACAATCATAGCTGCTAAGAGTGAGTTGTTCAAAGGGGTAGTTTCATAGTGTGGTTCATTGGCAGACATCAATGATAAATATTGGTATCCTGTAGAAGTGATTCCCAGAGTGTAATCTTCTAACAGGTTAAAGTAGTTAATTGTAGGAAGACATTCCCAGAACATAGGACTGACTGATACACCCACAATAAGGGATTTCTAGTGGGTGGGATGACTGTCAGTTCATTCTTCATTCACACCACACCAGACTAAGTTAAAGACACACCCAGTTCCAAGTTGAGCAGGATAGTTTTCACTATTAATATACATACTCCTGGAATCTGCCTCATAATGTCTACACAACAAGATAAAAATAGTTTTTGACATTATTGCTTCTCATTATATTGGTTGATGCTATGGAACCAGAATGTTCACTGGTTTTGGGGGCTTCTTCAGATGATAGCCAAAGTACAGATGATGCAAGGCTAAAAAGAAATGTGAATAAACATCCATGCAAGCATTATGTCATCCCTCCTATATGGCATAGGAAGAGAGATTGGGGGGGGGGGGACTCATATTGCCTCCTCCACTGCATTCTTAGAGTGGTGGTGGTGAAAGAGCCATAAGCTTCAGAACCATTGGTTAGAAGGCATTTTATTGTGGGCATTGCTATTTAAAAACAATGTTTTAAATTTTTTATTTAATTTTATTATCTATTTTTAAAATGTTAACTTAGGAATTTTATGGATTATAACTGGCCTATGATCCTTAGGATAGAGGACAGACTATAAATACTTTAATAATAACCAGACAAATAAAACATGGTAGGGCCAACCTATGAGCATGCATAAAGCAAGACTAGAATAATGATTTGTACATGGGTTTGGTCCTTATCCCATTTTCATGTTTTGGAAAAAAACATGCCTTTTTTGTTAAAGGACCGGGTTTTTTTTTTTTTTGAACATCAATCTCCTGCACTTATTATATACATTGTGCTACATGCATTTCATTCATTCATTCATTCATTCATTCATTCATTCATTCATGCATGCATGCATGCATGCATGCATTCATTCATTCATTCATTCATTCATTCATTCATTCATTCATTCATTCATTCATTCACTCACTCTATATGGCCACCCATCTTATGAAACACAACTGGATGGCTCACAACAATAATAAAAAGCAAATTATTTAGTTTAATAAACAATAGCTGAGAATCAGCTGTTAGCAATCTTCAATATGTCTTGATTAAACACTAGCTTATAGAATCACTTGTGTGCTATGGTTCTTCTTAACTGGGGGCTCAATTCAATTTCTCAACCTACTACTGGGCTATAGAAGGGCTTCTTGTAATGCATCACCGACAGGACTCAAAAAATGTCCTGTTTTTCAATAGTTTTTGAGGTTTGGAGATGGGAGTTTATGGGCAGGAATGGGAGTGTTTTCTCTCCCTAAAACTGCCTGCCACTCCTAATCAACTGAAAATTATTTATTTTGAAAATTAGCCATTTTGCTGCATGATCTTGGAGTGTTTTGGAGGCTTCAGATCAGATGCTGGGAGACCATATCCAGCTATAAGCCATGGATGGGCTACTCATGTATTACAGCTATCATAATGCAGCAGTGCTGAAATTATGAGTGAAAAGAATGTCCTGTCAAGTCATCTGGCACTTGCTTTTCAACATTTTTCAAGTGTAGAACTCCTTGATAGTTATGATAAAAATAAAACTAGTTCCTTTACTCCATGTTGATTTGTGTCTTGCAAATAAACTCTGGGAAATGTTGCAGTTTGGGAGAAGGAGATATTAAAAATAACTTTTCTTTAACATATAGCTAAGATTTCTTAGAACAATTGCTTCCTTTTCAGGCAGAACTTCCACTATTTTTTCAAGTAATGTTTCCCTTACCTTGGGTAAACCAATTTTCATGCATTACTTTCTTCATTGTTTACCCTTTGATTGTAGCAATTAAGTCAAATATGCACAAATGATGTGGCATCAGCAGGGGTGCAAAGAACACAGCTCTTCACCATCAATTTAAGTAATTAATCAGCTTTTATGGAAGGGCCATCTGCATGGCCCAGGAAAATTGTTATCCGCCAACACTATCATGGGAATAAAGGAAATGCTACCTACCTTCCTCTAGTTATTCTTCTCTTAAAGTTATTTGCAACTGTCTTTACAAGACAAGTCCCATCCCATTTTCTGTAATGTGTAGCAGTTCAAAAATTCTAACAATGTCACTACAATGACTTCAATTAATACAAACGATACATTTTTTTATAGCTTTAGGTATTCTAATAATTTCCTGAAATGACAGATGCATTTTTCCCTTCCTTGATGATGAACTGAAAATTTTCCAAAAATAAAACCCCTGATGTACAGTGGTCCAAGGAGTTGTAGGAATAAAATGTTTGGATTTTAAAATTATTATTACTGCAAGGACAATTATAGCATCTGCTTTCTACATCACCTGTAGCACATCCTTGTTCCTTCTAAGTTTAACAATGTGGAAGAGCAGGCTGCTTGAACAACATGGCAGGCCCCTCTGCTCCCTTCCTTCCCTCCCATTTGAGCCTTCTCCCCAGCGTCAGCGTGGCCAGCAGAGTTGCCAATAAACTGCAGGTATGGGAGGAGACGGGTGTTCTGGAGCTCTGCAGCAACCGAATGAAAGAAGGCGTTTTTCCTCCAGAAGGAGCGGATGGTCCAAAGGAGAGGAAAAGGAGTATAAAGGCCCAGCAAGGCAAAGCACAATGTAAAGAAGGTGCAAGAGCTCTACACACTGGCCATTAACAGAAAAAAAAATAAAAAGAAATCTCAGAGACAGAACAGGCTTAAGAAAGAAATGTTGATGCCTACTAGCGACAGTATAGAGCACAGTATATAGGTAATCGTAGTAGAGTAGTACGTAACAGTAATATAGTATATTGAATAGTAATAGTATAGAGTATAATAATGGTCATAGTAATAGTAATTATTATAGTAATAATATGGAGTGTAATAACTGTAATAGTAATTATCCTAGTATTATAGAGAAGGCAATAGAACAGAATATAGGAAGCCCTCACATACCATTTTTATATGTTTGTTTTTACAAAATAAAACATCTCCCCAGAGTCCAGGGTCCAGTGCTTTTGTGTCTCTCAAGTCTGGGTCAATCTAATTGGCTTCGGTTTAAAAAAGAATCTGTGACAAACAGTAATCCTCCCCATAGTTGGGGGGGGGGGATGAGGGGTATGGATCTTCCTAGGAATATCTTTCTTTGCCTCATCTATTCCTATTTAATTTAATTTTAATTGACTAATCAATTTAATTTTAATTGACTAATCAATTGAGAACTATTAGCATTTCAAGAGAGCTAGTCCTAGTGAAGATTAAAAGTGCTAGAATTCCTTGGGGGCATGGCTATGGAGACTAGCAAGGTGAGCACCTTTACTTCATCTATCTATCTATCTATCTATCTATCTATCTATCTATCTATCTATCTATCTATCTATCTATCTATCTATCTATCTATTGCCCTGTGAAAAAGAAAAGAGAAAGAAAGTATACCCTCTTTGAGCAGTTCTCAAAAGTAGGTAAATACAACCTCAGATGAACAACAACACATGACATATTACACCATGTCATCATTTATTTTACAAAAAGAAAGCCAAAATGAAGAAGGACCAGATGATTTTTATTATGTCCTGATACGTAAAACCATAGAACTCAAAGAGGGTGTACTTTCTTTTTCACAAGACTGTATATCTGTATATTAACCTTATATATATATACTGTATATTTCATATATATAAGTACATCTTGACTCCTGGCAACTGCCTGGGCTAGTCCCTGCAGTTTTCTTGGCAAAGTTTTTTCCAAAGTGGCTTGCCCTTCCCTCCTTCCTAGGGCTGAGAGAGAGTGACTGGCCCAAGGTCACCCAGCTGGCTTCGTGCCCAAGGCGGGGCTAGAACTCACCATCTCCCAGTTTCTAGCCTGGTGCCTTAACCACTACACCAAACTGGCTCTCTCACTCCAAAATAAACCATATTATAATTTCCTGAAGCTGGAGACAGTTTATGCTCAGTTTTCAGAAACATTCTTTGAAGCACATAGAAGTACAATGATGAAAATATGGATTTTTTAGGAAGAAGGCAAGGGTTGGGATATGGAATGCCCCAATGTTCATCGAAATCAGGAAGCCCCCACTACTAACAAAAAAGAAATCTACAATTCATGAAACCTTTTGGGAGTTACAGAAATTCACCAGTAACACACTTCCTAAACTACTGTATGTGCTAATTTCATATCTCCAGCCCATTCATTTCACTGTCATTACCATTCATGGAGGTATAAGGCATTTCCAGCTTCCATTATTTCCATTTTTGTGATATCAGTACATTAAATATTACTTGACACTGATAGAATGATCCGAGCTAACTTGCAACGGAATGCAAGTTGGAATGGCCCTGTAATCTGCAAAATGATTTAACAAATCATTTTAGTCATAGTGAATGTGTAGGTGTAGTCCAAAGGTTAGTCTACTGCGCTGATTAACTCTAGGGCTGAAGTCAGGGACTGAGGACGCATGTTTTTTGTATGACTGATATCATTTAAGGAAGGCTGAACAGCACTAACGGAGACACATGCCGAGCGCACTGCGGTAGCTCCCTCTGCTGGCCAAATCAAGAGAAAGACCCTCCAGCAGGAAAATGTACAATCCTGCCTCTATTTAAAATCAGGTCCTATCTCATTTCATGGAGCTGATTTGCCTGTTTTTAAGATCTTTCTGGTTTTATGTTTAGCGCAGTTTTAATCTGTCGTGTGTGTCCATTTCTTTCTGACAGCCTGGAAAAAGAGAATCTCTTACCCAAAACAAAACTGCATTACTTGTCTGTATACCTTTGTGTGAAGGGACATGCCCTATCAGGATATCCTTAAATTGAGCAGAAGTGCCTTGTAAATGGAAAAGATGACCTCATATTTACTTTCCTATTCGTAAATTTTGAGAGCCTGTTTGGTAATAAAATATTTCTATTTCATGACAGTAAAATATTTATATTTAAACAAGGAAGGATACGGTAAACATACTAACCATACAGTTAGAAGGGGTTATTTATGCTAATGCTGGCCACAGCATCTTAAGTCCACCCATCTTAAAGTTGCTGAGGTTGAAAAGCACTGAATTTTAGATTACCGAGTCCAACTCCCTGCTCAGTGCAGAAATCCACGTTAAAACTGGCCAGGCAGATGGTCGTTCAGCTTTGGCTTAAATACAAGCTCCGTCAATGCTTCTGTTGCTGAATTGCTGTTCTGGAACCCCTGAACTAGAATCTACATTTTCTAACTTAAGGTCATGAGCTCACCCTGGCCCAACACAATACAGGTCCTCTGTTTTCTTTGTGTGACACTCGTTCAGGTACTTGTTGGATTTGTCTTTTCTCAGGGGTTAACAGATCCAGTTCCTTTCAATCTTAGTTTAAGTCTCAGCTTCCGATCTTCTGATCTGATCACTTTCTCTACACCTGTTCCAATTTCTCCAAATGTTTCTTAAAACATGTATTTGCCATTTTTTAAACCAGCTGAGTGTACAACAGTACAGACAACTAACGCAGATGCCAGATTCAATGACCGACCTGCAAACAATCCAAAACCAGGAATATAAAGCAACAAGCAATAAGCTCTTTGAGGTATGTATATATATCTCAGTGTGTCTGAGAGAGAAGAGAGTGAGAAAGCAAGATATAGTATAAACGTGATCGTACAGTAAAAAACTGAAATAATTAACTTGTCCTTCTCATTATGAACCAAATTATTCTTATGTTCTTCTCTGAACTGATTGCTCCATCAATTAAAAAAAGGTAGCATCCAATATCTTCTCATGTTAAAGCCAGTACTATTTTATGATCCAGCCCTTCATTTCAAAGGACCTATATCAAAAGAGATGAAATGAACAAAATAGGATGGGGGTGGGGAGCAAAGAGTGGGAGGATGTAGAGAAAAGGCCAGCACTGTTCCCAAGGAGACAAGCGCATTTATTTCCAGATTACTAAATCTAGCCTGCTGTTTCCTTGTTTTCAAATATTGTTTCATTCTCAGAATATTGTGATTAGCATGTTACTCTCTGTATGCATGTCTTCATTAAACCATGGAAATTAGAAAATAACATGACATTTCTCCTGTTCATTTAGTTCGCCAAGCTTTCACTATCAAGGCACATATAAATTCAGCTGTATCTTGCATTCAGCATAATTTCAGAAGTAGTTTTTTGAAACTCCAAATAGCAAAAAGTTGAAGAGTTACAGATGTTGTACCTGGCATGTAGATGTACTTTTGAACCCTGAATCTAGAAATGAGCCTAATCATTTATTGATTAAACATACTGATCATCTTGAGTTCTGAGTCTAGTTTGGGTACATTTTAAGAAGATATACAGACAACCTGGAACAGGTACAAAGAAGGGCAAAGTTGTTAAAGACTGAAAATTCAGTCCTTATAGAGAGATTGAAGGAACTAAATATGTTTGGCCTTGATAAAAGATGGAAGAAGGACAGAAAAGAACTCCTCAAATACCTGAAAGTTTTACTGAATCCTGAACGGTTTTGAGGCTAAGGTAATAACTCAGATCCCTTCTGGGTGTCCTATCTGCTCTGACAAAGGTTGAGGTGGTTTGGTAATGGTCCAGTTGAAATTTCTTTGAGCTATTTTGGCTATATGGCTGTATATCCAACACCATCCAACTGTATATCCAATATCATAATTTGGAGGTGAGGATTATATCAATTCAAGTGAGATCCCAGATTTATGAAACTAATTATTGGTTCAAGTCAATCTTTCCTCAGGAATTGCTGGAGCTTTTACCTCTTCTGGACAACTTCCAGTGCATATAGACATTTCTAAATGAAGATGATTTACTTAAATGTAGGTTTTCTACTCGGTCCTTTTCACTGGGATTTGATAGGCCTAAATTTTGTTTTTGCAAGGATTTAGAGCTACAAAAAGATTGCTGCCTGACCCTTGTTCTCCCATCTGTCCTTAACTTTACTCAAGTTAACTGTAACAGAATGTTTATCTTTACCTGCCTTGTTTTTGAAATGTATTTATGTTGTTGCTGCTTATGTTTTTAGATTTTTCTTTTCTAGGATGAACTTTGTCAAACATTCATCTTAGAATGCAGGATACAAAATAAGGGTCTTATTTATTTATTTTTTTAATCTGTGCTCAGTCGTTACCGACTCTGCAGTGACTGCTTGGACGAGTCCTTTTGCAGTTTTCAAGGCAATTGTTTTTCGGAAGTGGTTTGCCAGAGCCTCCTTCCTAGGGCAGAGCCCAGCAGGCGGGGTTTCCGTTGCTTCACGCCCTTTTCAGGCACGCGCGGTTTTTCGCGCTTACCAGCAACTGCTCCCGACTCCTTTTTGCAAGGCACCGCCAGCATTTTTCCTCCCACCGGAGTGAGAGTCCCCATTTATCTACTCACGTGAGTTTTCGAACTGTTGGGTTTACAGGAACTGGGGAGGAAACAGGAGTTCACCCTGCTAACGCGAAGGCTGGACTCAAACCGCTGAAGTGTCGACCATTTCTGGCCAGCAACTTTCAGCGTCATTAAGCCGCTGCGCCACCGCATCCCCCTAGGGTCTTATTTACTGGAGGGCAGATTCTGTCAGAATGTTAGGAAAACTTTCTAATGGCATGGACAGTTCAATAGTGGAGCCAATGACTGAAAAAGGTGATCAGCCCCCCTTTGCTGGAGCTGCCGGATAAAGGCTGAACCATCATCTGTCAGGAATGCTTTAATCTGGATTCCTGCACTGAGAAAAGGGTAGCCTAGTTAGCATCTTCCAACTGAGTTTATGATAAATATACTAGGAAAAAAAAGACATTAAATGAAAGACCTTCTTCTTAATTTCATTGCTCTGTGTCATGGCATTGGGCTAGCTGAAACTTTGCAAAATAGATCATACAAGAGATTGTAATACTAATGAGGGTTCTGTTGTTTATGAATGACTACCTGCCTAATGTGATCCCCATTTCAGACATTATTTTGAAGCCCAGTAATACAATAATGGTGTGTGTTTGTTTATCACCTTGAAAGGTGGGGGTTATATGAATGCAAATGTCTCCATTTGACCTTGAGTGCAAAATGATTTTTTCCAGATCAGCAGTGCAGGAGCACTGCTAATTTAATGCAATTAAAATATACAGTAAAATTGTGAGAGATTAGAATTAATAGAGTATATCAGTAGCAAGCTGAGAGTTGGATTATGTTTTCA
The DNA here is from genome assembly GCF_059951505.1 of Python bivittatus. Classification (NCBI taxonomy): domain Eukaryota; kingdom Metazoa; phylum Chordata; class Lepidosauria; order Squamata; family Pythonidae; genus Python; species Python bivittatus. The sequence continues at coordinate 87,986,147 of NW_028277075.1, read as the reverse complement.
GATTTTCAAAAACATAAAGGATTGGAGAAAATGTCCATTAATAGAATGAAATAGACTATAAAACCCTGTATCGAGTTGAATGTTTAAGTGCAATGGCAGGTGGCTGGTAATTAATCTTGAGATCATACTGCTGAACCTAATTGATAAACTCATCATATTATATGAGTCCATCCAACCTAACAAATTAAATCTCAGAGTCAGCATTAATGAAATATCAGTAGGAAGAAACATTCAGTGGATAGACAGCTTTTAACATAGATTATAATAAGATCTGAATAAGAAGTTATCTGAAAAAAAAATTATAACACAATCCTGTAGACATTTAGTTGGAACAAAATTTAAGCTCTATGGTGCTCACACCCAGAAAAATATGGAACAAAATCTAATGTTTAACAGAACAAAACCTAATGTTACGGAAGTCTATCAAAATCTAATGCTAGCCCTCTGCTAGAGTGATTTCAAACAAAAGAGCCAAACATATGTTTTGAGGTAAGTATATAAATATTAATAATTTTCATTCCATTAATTGTGCTTCAGTTAACTCCTACAGTTGTTAACTAGCCTGAGAGACCCCACTGATACCGTATAATGATTTGTAAATATTCATAGTAATTATTTACCATACATCTAAGCTTAATAATACTGTACCAGGATTACCAATAGAGGTGAATATGTGTAGCTCAGGATTGAACTGTGGAGTCCTTGGGGTTCTCTGAGCTTGGTTCTTTTCTTGCAAATGTTTCATTATCCGGCTAGGTAACATCTTCAGTGCTAAAATGGGATGGGGTTTGCTCTCTATTTATATGCTGTGGCCTGCCTTGCCAGTGCTGGTGGGGGTGGGGGTTTTGTTTTGCTCCTCTGGTTGTTCCTTGATTAGCATATGTTTACTGCTTGATTTTGTGCCTGGTGGTAACCTTTGCTGATCTGGGTGATGATTGCTGGTGATGATTGCTGGTGATTGATTGCTGGCGAGGCGATCTTCTGGTCTTTTGTCTCTTTTGAATAGTATGTAGATGCTGTTAATCTCTATGTGTCTGTTAATTGCTGCCTTGTCTGAATACCAGGCTTCCAAGAATTCTCTTGCATCTTTGGATTTTTTGAATTTTCATCATTCCTTAATCTCACAACACATGGACAGACTTAACCATAGTTTTAACTGGGAAACAGTCAGCATTTTAGACCAAGCTAAATCCAAATATGCAAGAGAATTCTTGGAAGCCTGGTATTCAAAAGAGACAAAAGACCAGAATATGCCTCACCAGCAATCAATCACCAGCAATCATCACCCAAATAAGCAAAGATTACCACCAGGCACACAATCAAGCAGCAAACATATGCCAGTCAAAGAACTACCAGAGGAGCAAAACAAAAAAAACCCACCCCCACCAGCACTGGCAAGGCAGGCCACAGCATATAAATAGAGAGCAAACCCCATCCCATTTTAGCACTGAAGATGTTACCTAGCCGGATAATGAAACATTTGCAAGAAAAGAACCAAGCTCAGAGAACCCCATGTACCAGGACTGTCTGCGCTATGTATCAGTGGAAGGCTCATTTTTAGGGGGATGGATTCCACTGATCCAACCTCCAGGTAGGTATGATAGTGGTCATGGTGTCTCCACGGGAAAGCAAGCAAGAGAAAATCCTGTTTTGGGAGTTAACTCACATAATGTTGTATGGAACTCAGAACATGAATTGTTTACACACTTCGATTTCCTCATGTCAAAAGAATCCTTGATATAAAGCTGTCATTGACAGATAAATACCTGATGAAATGGAGTGTAGTCAATGAACATTTATGACAATATAAATTTGTCTTTAGAATGTTACAATATCCCCCTTACCCTACTGCAACTTTATGGGAACTGAAAACATTGGGCAATTTCCCTCTATATATTGCTACTTCACCCTTCCTCTCTTCTTGTCCATGTGTTGACTGTTGGGTGGAGGGTCCTCGGGGCATCTGCCCATCCTTTTGTACTCCGTAAGATTCCATGTGCAAGGAGGGTGCTATAAGAACAACACATTTGATTGCATGGTTTACCTGCGGCAAAACTTTATTTCATGTGGAGTGGGATAAAATGGCAAACACATACTTTCTGTTCTATGACCTAATTCGTAAACTTTATTTTTCAGGTCCATCATTATCATCATCATCCCGCGTTAATCTACTGCAGGTTATGGATCATAATCTGCTAGTCCAGTGCAGGCTGGTAGATTTAAATTTTTCACCTTCTCAGTCTAGGGCTGAAATTGAGTGACTGGCCCAAAATTACCCAGTGGACTTCAATGCCTAAGAAAGGATAAAAACATGGGTCTCCCCACTCGCAGTCCAGCACCTTAACAACTACACTACACTGGATCTCATATGTATGTATGTATGTGTATGTGTACATACCCACCAAACCCCTCCCCACAGAGTATATATATGAGTGTGTGTGTGTGTGTGTGTGTGTGTGTGTCTATCTATCTATCTATCTATCTATCTATCTATCTATCTATCTATCTATCTATCATCCATCCATCCATCCATCCATCCATCCATCCATCTCTATTCCTTGTTCTATAACATCTTCTACAGCATCCTTTAATAGCTATGGTCAGCCTTTAATATTCTTTTATAGTTATCATCAGTTTAGGTATGACAGTGACTGACTGGCCCAAAATCACTTAGCTGGCTTCTGTGCCTAAGGGAGGACCAGAACCGGATCTCTCGCTCCTAGTCTAGCACCTTTAGCCGCTATATCATAGTGGCTCTCATATATCTAGTATATATACATTAAGTATATCAATCTCATTTCCAAATGGTTATAAGTCATAAAAGACAAGGAATACTATCTTTGCTATGGCTAACATCAAAAGCAGATAGTTGTTCAACTTTATAAACATGCATCTATGTTTTAGTACTTTCTGTTTTTCTTCATTATTTTTAAAGGACATTTAGAAATTGTTATTGTAGTTCAGAACAGAACTTCCTATTTTGTTATCTCTATATTTTAAAGAATTACCAGCAGCAGGATCTCTGGTGGGGCATCAAAATCAGCCATATGATGGATAGAGTGTCACAATGCAAGTCCTGCCCTTTGTGAATGTGAGTTGATGTCATATGAATATCCAAAAGGGGCTGAATTTGCATCTCAATGTTCTGTCTGCCATTTTGCAGATTTTGACCCTCTCCCTAAGGACACCATTGACTGTAGATCAGTAATTATATTTCCTATATTAAATGTTTCACAAGAGGAGTCCTGAGGCAATTTTTTGCCAAAAAGATTCTGCTAAATTTTTCCTTCAGAGAAAATGGGGAAAGCCACAGTACCAGTCTGCAAACTGGAGGAATACATAGGATTAAAAATAGGTGAAATATCATTTTTCTTTGCAGTGCTAATCCTGCCGTTTCTAGCTAAATATGGTATTTGAGAAAACTATTGCCCTGTTCGCCACTGAATTTAGAAAATAAACATCTTTGTTGGGATGCTTTTGAATTTTTATTATTCTTATTATTATTTTTTTTTGGTGTGGTGGGGGAGGCAGTTCATCTGCTTTATTTTGTATGGATCTCCCAATTTCTTTATTTATTAATCATTGCTTCCTTAAAATGACAAAAAAGTCATCTATGGGTTTTTTTCTTGTATGAATACAAAAATTGCACAATGTGAGGACTATTTTTTGCTAGCCCCTAAAAATGCCACAAGTGTTTTTTCTAATTATGCTACCTTCTAAATCTTTCAGCAGAGAGATACCCACACTTAAAAGTTGAGTTTTCCTTTTGTCTCTGGTACTGTTGCTAATGCTAATGCAAATCACAACTGTTTGCAAATCTCTGGCCTGGGGAAAGCCTACTATCTTAATCAAAAATGCAAACCCAGAGACAGCAGTGTGTATTGCAACCAAGGTTATATTCTAGGGACACTACCAAGAGTAAGAAAGCATGAATAAAACAAGGCAAAATACAAAACAGAAGAAGCAATACACATGAAATACCCAGCTAGGAATATTTTTTAAAAGTCAGGAATAATGGGAAATGAATAAACAATTAAAGGTGTGAGCTCATTCATTATCCGGTCAGAGAAAAGAAAATTTAAATTATCTTCAACCAAACTACTTCTGGGATATGTGGTTCAGGAAATACTAACTCCAGAAGCAACAAGACCCCTAAGCTAATTCCCCATCTCTCTCAACCTGACATAATCTAATTTAAATGAAAGGCACAATCTACCCTAAATTCACATTTTGGTGTGGCTTGACTTAAGTTTGAATGAGCTTTCACCTAAAATGTTAGACTACAGAATGTATTTATTAAGCCTCCCATTCGTTTAAAACATTTTGTTGGTCAATTCCTGTCGCAACCAATGGATCAACGTTCGGTTGATTCAAAAAAAAAAAAAAAAGACCTTGTACCTGTGGGAAAAATGCTAGGAAGAAAAAAAAAAACCTCACCTCTCTGTAATTCATTCAAAATGAGGAGAAAACTCCCTCCCAATTTTCACCTAGAGGCATGGGATATTAATTTCATTAGGCAGGATGTTGGATCAATTTCAGAGGTATGCTTGTGCAAATTGAAGTCCTCTTGTACAGGTGGAAAGGCTTCTTTCAATTGGGCATGGGGTTCTTGGATAAGAGAAAACTGAAGTCCAAGAGTTTGCCAGAAATGTTGACTTCAGTTTCCACAGAGTATAGAAACTGAGGCCTAATATGTCTCAAGACCCTCAATTATAGATTGTTCAGATGTGCTGTATCACAAAGCATTGTGAATTATTTGAGGAAGGGTATGAACAATGTCTGTTGAAAGAAAGTATTGTGTAATCTCTTCCAAGTGTCAAGATATTTGCTTGAAATATCTTTTAATAATAATAATAATAATAATAATAATAATAATAGTAATAAAACAACAACATCTGCCTATCCCAGGTCCTTGGGATAGTGCACAGGTGGAAAAAATGCCAAATCCAGCCTAAACATCTGGCTGACTGTGCAACCAACCATCATCATCATCATCATCATCATCATCATCATCATCGGGAACTAAGAGCTGGAAATGAGACGGGGTTAGGGATTCAAGACATTTTTATATGAAAACACAAATAGATCAATCTGCTGTTTTACAGTTTGATGCAGGTAGTTTCTCCCCACCACAAAATTGTTCTAATTATTATGTGAACTCTAATCTGATCTTCAACAAAATGTGTACTAAATGGTTCCAGTATTATAAAGTTAAACTTTGAGGTTAATGTTTGATCTAGAAGACTAAGATATAAATAATTCCTTTTGTTCTAAAAAATAGTTTAGAATAGCAACACTAAGTGCAGATCCATAATATTTAACATTATGTTCAGTTATGAATATACTAACACAAGTCAAAATCTTTTGGGGAGAGTTTTATTTTACTGTATTGCTAAATCATGGTAAAAATAATAATCTGAAAGCACATTTTACTGAGCAGATACAAAAATCATAACAAAACCAGTGAAAATCAGGCCTGTCAATGCTTAGTTTAACATGTATTTAGTGTCATTGATGAAGTAAACCAAGCATGTATCTCACATAGAGTCACTTGTGCGAGGTGGCTGGCTATATAAATGTGATGAATGAATGAATGAATGAATGAATGAATGAATGAATGAATAAATAAATAAATAAATAAATAAAATGTGTTTGAACCTCCCTCCCCCCAATAGCAATTCTGCTATAGAACAGTCAAAGAATGGAAGGGGCCATCAATATGTTATTAAAAATAATAGAATGAGAAAAAATAAATTAAGGATTTACAAAGTGTAAAAATTGCATTAAAATTCACAAAATATTAAAAGAAACCTTTTATTCCACATGTTGGGCTCTAGAATAAGATAGAACATTTTTGGCCTTCTGTATGACAACTGTTCCAGTATTTGACAGGTGCTATCTATCTTTCCCCAGCTGTCTTTCTAGACTAAACCTACCAGCTATTTCTATCTCTATTCATAGGATTTGGTTTCCCTGATGATATTTTTGTCCTTCTCTGACCCTGTTTCAATTTCTGTAATCCTCATTAAAATTACTGCCCATAATGGACATAGTATTTGAGGTAAGGTCTAATCAAAACAGAATAGAATGGAATGATCCTGTGATCAGTCAGTTTTGGAAAGTATACTTTTTTTGATGCAGCCTAAAATCAAATTTGCCTTCTTTGCAACCATATTGCACTGTTTTCTCATATTCAATTTACAATTAACTGTTCCAAGATTTTGATTCTAAGTACTGTTACCAAGCCAGGTATCTAACATCCTGTACCTGCGTATCTAATTTCTGTTCTCTAAATGAAGAACTTTGTACTTCCCTAGGTTAAACTTCATTCATTTACTTTCAGCCCATTTATCCAACCTAACAACATTGTCTTGATTTTTATTTCTGTCTTTAATAGTATTATTGTCCTATCTCATCCAATTTTATATCATCTACATATCTGATAAACATTCCCTCTACTTATTAATCCAAATCATTAATAAAAATATTGAAGAATAGAGAACCCAAGAGAGACCCTTGTGAGGCACCCACTCAAACATCACCAATCTGATGAGGAACCATTGATGAACACTCTTTGAGAAAGATTTTTGAGCCAGATATGTATCAGCATAATTGTTGTACCATTGAGCGCAACTTAACTAACTTCCTAAACAGCATTTGCTGAAGTCAAGTTATATGTTTATAGAATTCCCACAATCTATTAGGTGCTTACAGATGATCTATTTATAATCTGTTCTAGGGTCTTCCAGTATTGATGTCAAGTCAAGTCTGTGGTTTGCTGGAGCTTCCTTTTCCCCATTTTTGAAGGCAGCAACATTTACTATGAAGACATAATTTAGGCAGCAGCTATAATTTAACCATGTTTAACTGCCATTCTCAATCAAACAGCGACACATTAATCATTATTGTGTGCTTGTTTTTCACTGTCTGATACATTGGTAGCATTATTATTTCAGCTCTAATGGCAAATGCATGCAGCTGCTCTGCTGGGCTTCCCTCCCATGCCAAAGCCAGCAGGGTATGATGCCACTCTAAATCTTGCTGCCTGCACAGCAGGGCATGTACCTGGAGCAGATCTGTGTGGTGCTGCTGTCCATAGCTTTAGTACCTGCTATTCCAAGGGCTCAGAAAGGCTATGAAACCCATAACTCAATTAAGCAGAGCAAACAAGCTGATTATAAATGATCAAAAATCTAAAGTGCTGGTATTTTCAAGGAAAGCAAAGCAATTTAGTTAGATAATAAATGGAAATAAAATCAAGCAGGTGCTCACTTTAAATATCTGGGAGTGATTTTCCATGGTCAGGGGACCCGGAAAGCCCGTGAGGAACCCTCAAAGTCCTCCACAGCTATCAAGAGAGTGTCTTACTCCAGAAGAAGGAATTAATAGCAATAGCCTTAAAACTGTTCAAGGCTAAAACCCTTACCCAAATTTTATACAGAGCCCAGGTAAGACTTTACATGAAGAAAAACATATTTGAGCTTTTACAAGCAAAATTTTTAAGGTCCTGTCATGGTATGTGGGAATGACCTTGGAGACAGGAAGAAGAGCTGCAGACTAGGTGATGGTCAGATAAGGGGCAGCTGAGCCCACAGAAGGAAAGGGAGGGGGTGGCAAATGTCTCAGAAGGGACCCTCCCTAGTTTCTTGGACTGTAAAGGTGAGGGGGAAGAGATGTACTTTCAGATTTGCAAGATTCTGTTAATGTAACCTTACAATAAAGATAGAGCTATTCCTCCTGGGTGTGCTTCTTGTCTGGACTACCTCTCAAAGCTGACAAGTCCCTTCATGTAGCCCCAAGGAGTGTCCTCAATGCAGCCCTCAAGCTCGAAATGGGAATGTCCAAAAGAGAAGGAAGGGCATGGAGTTTAGTCTTGATATATTGACTGAAGTATACACTCTTCCCTAATGGCCTGGTTCTGCAAATATTCTTGGACAACCACCCATCTGCATAGTTATCAGCAGTGAACCAGAAACAGAGGTGCTTTGGGCTTGTCATGGATTTGCTCTTAGCATCTGTTTTTGACCAGGCAAGAAAGACAATACTACAAAGGCTGAATGACATCAGGTATCAATCTGAAGGTAGATAAGGTAGCACCCTCTCCCAGGGATCCAGCTTCTGCAGTCAGAGTGGGAGGGGAAATTAGCTCAAGCTTCCTTCAGTTGCCCCAGGTTTTTTCCCAAAGCAGCTAATCTACTTACCCCCAAATCCAAGTACAAGCATGAACACTGTCTCTTCATACCGAATGGTTGTTATAGTGGAGCCCCCAGCAGCAGCAGCAGCAGAACCCTGATTGCACAATGAAACAAACAAGCAAAGGAAACTCCAGAGGAAGCACAAGACCTTACTCTTTCCATTGTATGTAGAAATGGGGCAAGATTGTTCATTTTAGAGATGCGTGATGTTTATGTGGACAAGTTGTCTGCTTGACAAACCTGTATAAAACATGAAGTGAAAGTGGTCGAAGGAGCTTGGGATCCGGTCTCCTTCACAGCCAAAAGAGGACTAAAGGGTGGGAGAAAAGGTCCAGGATTGGAGAGAAGAGGACAATCCCACAGGAAACGTACAGAACCAACTCGAGCCACAACATTATTGACATGAAACATGTCCTTTCAGGTTACCTCTCCAAAGTGCATCAATGTTCATTACCCTACCTGCAGGGAGAGTCTTGAGGCAGGATAACAGAGATGCACAAGATCTGTCTTTCAATTGCCCAGCTATGGGTTGCCTTTGAAACACAGGTGGAGGCAGGGAACCAGTGGGTGGGACATGCTTGCAGTGGCTAAGGGGAGTGTGGCCGAGTGGAAGTTGAACAAATTCATTTTCCTCAAGTAATTTAATCATTTTATTGGAGAATGCCTAGGAATGGTTGCAGTGTTGCCAAGGGCCAATTATAATCAGTTTGAAAGGAAATCAAAAGCACAGAAGCACTCACTGTGCACCTTTTTTTTTTTTTTTGGCACAAAGTAACACCTATTTCTTTTTAAAGTTTTTGTGTGAAATTTGAAAAAAAAATGCTGTATGACTCAGAATCATATATATATATATATATATATATATAGAGAGAGAGAGAGAGAGAGAGAGAGAGAAGATATTCAAAAATATATATATATATATATATATATATATATATATATATATATATTCAAATATTTTTCAAAATCACTATGCATAATATTTAATATAAAATAATTGAAGTGGACAAAACAAGATACAATCAAAGGGCTTTTTGAATTAACAATCTATATTTTGTTTTGTTTTTTGTACCCAGAGGTTCCACTCTATAGGGGTTAGCAGTCTTCACCTCAGAAATTTCTCCAATAAAGCTGTTGGCTTTGATCTTAAGTACAGTGGGGCAAAAAAGTATTTAGTCAGCCACCAATTGTGCAAGTTCTCCCACTTAAAAAGATGAGAGAGGCCTGTAATTTTCATCATAGGTATACCTCAACTATGAGAGACAAAATGAGGAAAAAAATCCAGAAAATCACATTGTCTGATTTTTAAAGAATTGATTTGCAAATCATGGTGGAAAATAAGTATTTGGTCACCTACAAACAAGCAAGATGTCTGGATCTCACAGACGTGTAACTACTTCTTTAAGAGACTCCTCTGTCCTCCACTCGTTACCTGTAGCAATGGCACCTGTTTGACCTTGTTATCAGTATAAAAGACACCTGTCCACAACCTCAAACAGTCACACTCCAAACTCCACTATGGCCAAGACCAAAGAGCTGTCGAAGGACACCAGAAACAAAATTGTAGACCTGCACCAGGCTGGGAAGACTGAATCTGCAATAGGCAAGCAGCTTGGTGTGAAGAAATCAACTGTGGGAGCAAGAATTAGAAAATGGAAGACATACAAGACTACTGATAATCTCCCTCGATCTGGGGCTCCATGCAAGATCTCACCCTGTGGGGTCAAAATGATCACAAGAATGGTGAGCAAAAATCCCAGAACCACATGGGGGGACCTAGTGAATGACCTGCAGAGAGCTGGGACCAAAGTAACAAAGGCTACCATCAGTAACACACTACACTGCCAGGGACTCAAATCCTGCAGTGCCAGACGTGTCCCCCTGCTTAAGCCAGTACATGTCCGGGCCCGTCTGAAGTTTGCTAGAGAGCATTTGGATGATCCAGAAGAGGATTGGGAGAATGTCATATGGTCAGATGAAACCAAAGTAGAATGTTTTGGTCTAAACTCAACTCGTTGTGTTTGGAGGAGAGAGAATGCTGAGTTGCATCCAAAGAACACCATACCTACTGTGAAGCATGGGGGTGGAAACATCATGCTTTGGGGCTGTTTTTCTGCAAAGGGACCAGGACGACTGATCCGTGTAAAGGAAAGAATGAATGGGGCCATGTATCGTGAGATTTTGAGTGAACACCTCCTTCCATCAGCAAGGGCATTGAAGATGAAACGTGGCTGGGTCTTTCAGCATGACAATGATCCCAAACACACCGCCAAGGCAACGAAGGAGTGGCTTCGTAAGAAGCATTTCTAGGTCCTGGAGTGGCCTAGCCAGTCTCCAGATCACAACCCCATGGAAAACCTTTGGAGGGAGTTGAAAGTCCGTGTTGCCCAGCAACAGCCCCAAAACATCACTGCTCTAGAGGAGATCTGCATGGAGGTGTGTGAAAACCTTGTGAAGACTTACAGAAAACGTTTGACCTCTGTCATTGCCAACAAAGGATATATAACAAAGTATTGAGATGAACTTTTGATATGGACCAAATACTTATTTTCCATCATGATTTGCAAATAAATTCTTTAAAAATCAGACAATGTGATTTTCTGGATTTTTTCCCCATTTTGTCTCTCATAGTTGAGGCATACCTATGATGAAAATTACAGGCCTCTCTCATCTTTTTAAGTGGGAGAACTTGCACAATTGGTGGCTGACTAAATATTTTTTTGCCCCACTGTATCTAGGAGAATAATTCCATCCACAGGATGTTTCCATTGGCAGAAGGATGGGATAATTTTAGATTTCCCTCTTTATCCTAAAATAAGTCTAGTGGAACTACAGAATCCTCTTGGACAGTGGAGACAGTACTGACAACCCTGGCAGAAATAATCTTTTCTTTCTATTGGTAAGTTCATCCAACAGAGAGTATTCCCTTCCACTTGAAGTTAATGAATTTTAAGGATTATAGACAGCCACTTCCTGATTTCTAAAATATGAAGGCACACTGTCTTTGTGTCTCCAACATTAACTCAGTGTAAATAAATACAGGTAGTCCTCAAGTTATGATGGTAATCGGGATCAGAATTTCCATAGCTAAGCAATGCAGTCATAAAGTGTGACATCACATGACCCATCGCTTAGTGATGGCAATCCTGGCACTCCCTGTTGCCATCGTTAACTGAATCCCACTGCTTGTTAGGCGAGGACCCACCCTGATCCAAGTCACTCCTGGCTTGATCCCTCCTAGCTCCTAGCCTTGGTAAGGTAAGGGACTCCCTGCATCTCTGCCCTTTAGGCTGCCTTGCACTCCTCTGCCGGCCTTGCCACCCTGTGCTCCGCTCATCCTGACCCTGCCGCTGAGAGTACTGCTGTGCAGGGCAGCCAAAAAGGCAGAGATGGGGGGGAGATAGGCAGGTGGGGGGAGCTGAAGCACCCCTATGGTTGTAATTGTGGGTGGGCTGCCAAGCGCCCAAATTTTCATCATGTGACTGCAGGGGCACTGCAACAGCTGTAACTTTGCGGACCAGGCCTAAGTACCATTCGCTCAGCACTGCCATAACTTCAAACAGTTGCTAAGTGAATGATCATAACTCAAAGACTACCTGTAAACAGTACCTCAGAATATAGTTAGTGTGAAAGTATTTCCTGAAGAGCTCAACATTATTTTAGCATCATCATCTTGCATATGCAGAGCATCTTATATTCAGAAGATGCACTATATTCAGTAAAAGTCATATAAAAGTTTGATCCCTATGGATGTGATCTTTTTGCAAGTGGAAGGACTCTTTGGCATCCAGAAGGCCTTTTATCAAAGAGTACTGATTGGGAAGAACAGGAAATCCAGAGGTGTGCTTCCATTTCCATCTTCCATTTCCATAATGATATGCAGAATGTTGTAGTTCATCATGTAACATGAAAAGTTCTGGCTGAAATCAAAGACTCTCCTAACCCAGCATACTATTTCTCCAGTTCCTGCTGTAGCCAGAATATAAAGGAAATAAACAGGTGTTACCAACTCCCTGTGCCACCTCAACCCTCAAGCTGGTTTAATGCCCTTATTTGTAATATACGTAGTCCTCATTTAGCAACTGCCATGTTTAGCAACTGTTCAGTTATGATGTGATGAAAAAGTAACTTCACCACCAATCCTCGCATTTATGACCTTTGCAGGTCTGTAAAGGAAAGCTGAAGTAAGATCATAAGCAGAGTCACAGTTTCATTTACCAATGTTTAACGACTGAGTTGCCAGTCTCAATTGTGGTTGCTAAATGAGAACTACCTGTAACAGAACTTATGCTAATGCTCATAAAATTTTATGATAGAATTTTTTTCTGCTAGTGAATCTATACATTGAGTTTTGACTCTCTTTTCCTGTTACATCCAATCCTTGCCCTTTCTCACACTGAAATAACTCATTAATATATATTACAATTCAGTATGAAACAGAATCACCATTCTGGTATAGTACACTCAGATTCATCTATTCAAAAGCACACATTAAAACAATGCATTGTTTCTATGCAGATAAAACTCTATTCACATTTGCAACTTGTCCCAACTGAATGGTCTATACCTACTTTCCTATTTTAAAGTAGTCACACTTATTCTTTGAAAAAAGCTTCTGTAGTTGTTAAGGGACAGCTTTGTTCTTTCCCTCTTTCAATCATCAGTAGTCCGAGTTATGTCCATTCACTCAGCAACCATTCAAAGTGGCACTGAAAAAAATGAACTTATAACTAGTCCTCAACGTTCTGGCCATAGCAGTGCACCTGCAGTCACGTGATCAAAATTTGGGCTGGCCCGCATTTACGACCACTTCCCCTGCTGCTGCCCCATCCCCCTCGAGTTGTCTTGCTGCGCAGGAAGCCCTTGGCCAAGTAGCTGCCACGAATTGCCACCAGGCGTCTCAGCCATGTGTGGGGAGGTACTCCTGAAACATCCCTGCCTTTGCTGACGGGAGGATTGCCCTGGCCAGCACTGGTGTACAGCACAGAGGACTTGTAGCCCCAGCCCCTTCCCAATGGGGTAACAGCACCCAGCTGCCTGCCTGCCCACACTCCCTAACATCTGCGGCACTCATCTGCCCACACTCCTTAGCACCTGCCTGCGGCACCCTCTCCCATCCACGCTCCCTAGCGCCTGCTCACTCATGCTCCCTAGCACCCTCCCGCGGCACCTGCCCGGGTCTCCTACCTCTTCCCATGTCACAGTCACGTGAGGTCCTCACTTAATGACCTGCACAGTACTGGGGTTATGATGACATCCGGTACTGCCGGGATTGCTGTCGCTAAGTGATGCGGTCACATGATACTGCACTTTACGACCACATTGTGTAGCAACAGAAACTCTGGTTCCAATTGTCATAATAACTCGAGGACTACCTGTATTTTTTACTTTTAAACTTTTTCCTAAAAGTAATAAAGCTGATTTACAAATTGCCTGAATTAAACATGTTTCTATCATTATATCATGGCATCTTGAGTAGATGGCTTTGCCCTGAAATATCCAATGTGCAATTATCTGGTTCTAGATTTCAGGTCTTTGCATTGAATCACACAATTTTCAGCCATGTATCATTAGCCTATACTCTATGCAGATGCAGAATTGATATATGTTGCATCCTGCCCAAAAATCTATTGTTTTCAATGGAATAAGGAATAATTTGATTTAAAATATGTAAAATGTCTTTGAAGAAAATAGTAACATATTATGAAGGACTTTTATCTACAAAAGTGATACTTGTAATTATCTTTGTACTTTTTTTTAAATCTTGAATTTATTAGGACATAATAGATATCACAAGGCACCCAAATGATTTACCAACGCTTTCATATATATGAAGATATGTATAGTGTTTGAAAGCCACAATAACTTCTGCAATAATAAAGTTATTCAATAAATTGATTTTTTTTCATTATTCAAGTAGAGTTTATACATCACAAAATGATAATTCGTACCTATTACAGGTAAACTGGTGTTTTATATCTTTCCATTTGAAAATTTGTACAAAATTATGACTTTTTACAGAAGATGAAAAGTATTCGTAAAAATATCCAGCACTCAACAAAAATATGAATGTTTTCTTTTTTAAAAGAAAATCACTAGAACAGCATTCTGTTTGATTTGTCAAGTAATTTCACCAGCTGAGTTCTATAAGGCAAGCTGGTTTCGTAAAAGGACTGGCATTCCTCTTTTAAAGTAGCTCTTTAATAAAACTGGTTAAATATTGGGAACTGAAAAAGAATGTATATATTTTTAAGTTTCAAAAGAACTGAAACATTTAAAGATTCAGAAGAGGTACTGAAACATGATTCCATAAGGACTTTCCAAGTGATTGTCTCTTCGCTGAGTTATCATGACATCTTACACTATAAAAAAATGGGAAAACATATCATTAATACTCTTATACTATATTATACATTCTTTGATAGGATATTCAAATCTATCTTAATTAATGTTGTTACTGATGATTAACTGATTCCAAGGGTGCAAGTGTGTACCATCTTGCTCAGTGTTTGAGTTCATAAAAAGGACTGTGGTATCTTGAAAATGAAGGTACTTTTTTGTCATATGACTTTACTTGCACCAGGTGGACTAACATATTTGGCATGGTTATTTAGAACTCTAATGAGCAATTATTGCATTTTCTTTTTACTTAATTATAAAACTGTTGTAGTAAGATGTTCATCAAAGTTAAACATACTGTTTATGAGTCCTCTAAAATGGTGCTGGGAAGTACTAGCCTTCAGCTAGACTTGAAATAAAGGAATGGGACGCATTCCAGTTCAATAAATGAACATGCTTCTCTGTTAGCACAGAATGAAGCTAATTTACAGTTACATACCTGTTGTCTAAGAACAGCCACATTCTCCATCTTCTTGGGAAACATTATGAACTGCAATGAGACTTTCACACTGCTCGCTTTCTTCTGATGTTCTGTAAGATGTTACAGACTTGTGAAAATGTTAAAATATATCCATAATATCATGTTATAAAAACATATCTATATCAATGGGATGAACATTACTTTACATGTCCCATAAGAAATTGTTCAGAACAAACAACACTGGACTTAAAATTCTGTATCAGAGTAATTTTGAGAGCCTCTGTCCTCTCATGTTAGTTATTCAAGTAGGTTCTTTTGAATGACTAAAATCAGAACTCTCCAGACAAAGTGGATGGGAAAGAAGCAAGTAAATTACCCTACCTCTGAATACGATGTTTTCGGCAGATAAATACAAAAACTCTTCTAATTCCCACCATTACTGGATCCCAGTTGTTGTAGTGACATAAAAGTGTTGCAATAAAAAAGGAAAAAAATACAGGGATTGCCCCTGCAAAAAATAACCAAGAAAACTGGACCTGAAATTACAAGAAAGATCAATATGATATTTTATCAAGAGAAAAAGTAGAATAATGGAAAGACAAATATCCTACAAGTTTGGTCAGGAAACAGCTATTTGGAGGGGAGTGGGGGCTATAGGAAAGGAGAAGGGAATGTGAGGGGAATATTTAGCCAGAATTTATTTAGCCAGAATCTTAAGTAAATCTTGGTTATTGGAGTCTACCAATCTGGACTCCAAGTCCCATAATGACATCAGCCTTGGCCATGGTTGATGCTTGTTAGTCACATGCTTCCCCACTCCTCATGCCCTGTTGCTAGGAGAAGAGTGGAAGCATTTTTCATCAGCGTGATGTTGAATTCAGCAAAGAATGGTTTCTCTCAGCTATTTAAAACTCTTTGCAGCTGTATCAGAAGAGCTGAAAGAGTGTAGAAGCATATGGCTCTCCGGTGTGTTTCTGTAATGATGAAATATGGTGTTCATTCAAATGAAATCAAATGCGGAAAACGATGGGGCTGCTTTCCACAAAGGGGGCAACATTTCTTTGATGGTTCTTCTTCTTGATTAGTTACAAATTTCAAGTTCCTAAGCAGCTACACAGATCTTTACAGCTAGAAGTGGCCTGTTTGGCAGTTCATAAACTTTACAGCTTGGATGGGGAAAGGAAAGTGGTAGAAGAGAATAAAGCCCACAAGGTAAAATAATCTCATACCTGGGATGAGAAACATTTCAGGAAGGAACACAATATAAAGTGTGAATTCTTTAATTTAAGAGACAGAACTGTGCGAGTAACTTAAACATCAACCAAGGTTACAGCTGACAGTTAAAACTGGCAGCTGCATTAAATGTTAATATCACACTATATATGAAATCTCTCACTTTAGAGTGAAAATGTCACAATGAGGGCAAATTTTACTAACTTAGAAATAAATACAGAGAACAGATGACATTTCTACTGTTACTGGTAAGATACTTCACTGATCAAGTAATTAAGGCTTTGCTAATTTGTTTTCCTATAGAGTTCCTGGGAACACTCCTAAGGGTGTTGAGGAAATTTTCTCTTTCAAAACACATTCCTATCTAATCATAATTTTTATTTGAAAAGAAAAATCTAAATTCAGTAAAATCTCCCCTACTCTACAAGTATATTTTAAATTCATTTTCATGATGTAACAATTACTGGCTTAAATGAATGGCAACTTCAAATTAGCACTCAAATGACTGTATCTACCATTACACCCTGTTTTATTCTGACCCCTGAAGCAAAATATTGCAAGAGGGGATAACAGTCTATTTAGAAAACTACTTCACTTGAGGAACTTACAATGAACAGCATGAACCTCGATTTGAGGCTTTCTGAAAACAGCGTGCTTGTGTTGCAATGCTTTTGTCACTTGCCCCTTCTTGACCCACCTGCACACACCTGTGCTTTATGAATGGGGAGACAGTTTGGTGTAGTGGTTAAGATGTTGGCCCAAAACCAGGAGACTGAGTTCTAGGCCTCCTGTAAGTATGAAAGCTGGCTGGGTGACTTTGGGCCAGTCATTCTGTCTCAGTCCAAGCCATCTCCCAGGGTTGTTGATGTGGGAAAAATGGGAGGCAGGAGTATTAAGTATGTTCACCACCTTGAGTTATACATAAAAAGGTGGGATAAAATAATAACAATAACAGCATTAAAAGCAATTGATGGACAAGCAAATCCTATTGTCTGCAATTAAATATAATTATTTCCTTTTGTCATAGTATTAGAACCCTTTTTTGTTCATGAAGATTCCATTAGGAATTTTTAAGATTTTTAATTTTAAAATTTTAACTTATTTTAATTTAAAAAAACAGAATTTTTAAAATTTCCATTGAGATTTTTAGTAGTATATACCACTGTCTTCAATAAAATTTACATTACCTTTTGCATGCATATGTCGGCAATTATGGATAGAGGTATTGTAAGGCTCAGGGCAAGTGTTCCTATCAGTGATGAGGTAAGAAAGCAGCCCCTGGAAAAATGTTAAATACAAAGACATGAGTTTAAAAAAAATTAGAGGCACAGAAGCAATTTTCACAAGTGTATACCAGAGTTTGGCAGAATTTATAGGATACTTTGGCTTATTCACACTGGTTAATTTACTGAACAGATCTTTCTAGCCTTACCATGTATTTCTGTTTATCCATTACATATTAACTTAATTTGCATACCACACTAAGCCACAAATATGTCACATCATGGCTTAGTGCAATCTCTCAAAGAAGTCAAAGGACAACCACCCCCTCCATTAAACCTCAAGATTTTCAGATTCAATTAATGAAGTCTAATGTTACACATCTAGAATAACTGATTCCAAAAAAATGTATTTGCTGTCTGTAAGTACTGTTAATATGCATTGCCAGGTTTCAATGCAGGTAGTCCTCATTTAGGGACCACAACTGGACCAGCAACTCGGTTGTTAAATGAAGTGGTCGCTAAGTGAAACCATGACTATGCTTATGATCTTATTTCAGCTTTCCTTTGATTTACAGACCTGCAGAGGTCACAAATGCAAGTATTGGTCATAAAGTTACTTTTTCATCACCATCGTAACTGCAAATGGTTGCTAAATGAGGCAATCGCTAATGAGGGTTACTTGTATATGTATTGCTCATTTGGCTCTATGACGGAAATCCAGGGTCGTGAGAAATAACCATCTTTTGTGCATATTTCTCTACTCTCAATAGTAGGTGGAAAGACCTCCTGATTTATACTTCGATGGGACATGGATAAAGCATTTATCGCCCGCTAGGAAATTAACTTCGTGGTTAGATAGCCATAAGCCTTTGTATTAGGTGAGAGTGTGGGAAAGAGCCTTGGTTTGTATCCCAAACTGTAACTATTGTAAACTCTGTTAAGTTAATCAGGGTGGGATGCTAAATTGTTAACACCTGTGGAGAGGGGTGGAGGCTGATTCTGAAAGGGTATTTAAGATTAGCCCTGGAGGAGAGTAAAGGGGGTGCTGGAGAAGCAAAGTTGACCATGAATTGCTGCTGCTCTGCATCACAACAGATTTCTGGAGAAGCTACAGTTTTAAGTCTTGCCTTGGCTGCAGGAGGGGGGACTTGCTTGTCTTGTCCTCTCGCCGATGAGACATGTTTACGTAAGGCTACTCAGGCAAAGAGGGCTTATACTCCTGCCTTTGTTTTTATATTGACTGTTGGCCCGCATGGGAGGACTTTTAATTTGCAGCTTATTTTATCTAACCCTTTTGGAGCATTGAGTAAAGCCTTGGTCGAAAATGTACTGCTTGCCTCTTGAGTTACTCTGTTGTCACGCTTGCACATAACCAGAAAGAAAAGAACCCAGAGAGAAAACCGGGGGAAATCCGTCATAGGCTCTGAAAAATGTTCTTCAGACTCTATCTCAGGTATGCCAAATTTATACTGTTCTTGTCATTATAGCAATTCGTGTATGAAGATTTTCACCACTTAGTGATTAAATGACAACCTGGTGAAAGACTAAGTCATCTACATGCACAGATAGCAATGTTTATATAGCCTGCTCCTCCAATTGTGGATATCCATAATTTGATTTTAAGGAATTAATTGAAACTAATTAGAAAGTGTTTGTAAGATATGTCTAGATATAACGGATCTGATTAAAAACCATGCACGTGCAGATAGAACACTGGTATTTCCCCTTTCAACTACTCGTCCATAAAGTTCTCCTTCTCTTCTGTTGCCATTCAGCTATGGCCAACTATCTTCTCCCAGCAAAGAATTGGCAAAAGCTGCACATATTAAGCTGATGCAATTTGGCTTCACTTGTGATATGTCTACAGTCTTAGGTTTATTTTCTTATGACTACAAGAGAATGAATGGGGAAAGCACACATTTCATGATCTTACACTAGCATTCTAAGGTAAATTCCAAATGATCACCTAAAATTAATAGCCACTAAGTCTGGGCAAACAGCTAAATGACATGTTGTGCTGGCTACTGAAACCAATGCAATTCACACTGTGCTAAGCAGTGCACTAATCTTTGATGTGTGAACTCAGCCTTAATGGCTTGTAAACCATATTATACCATAATATGTGGATCCAACGGTAAGAGCTTTTTAAAATATGATTTAGCATGATATGTGAAACCACATTCTAGCTTTTAATATTTAATAAGCAACATTGGTTTTGGGGGATGGCAACAGAGGATGAAGGGAATAATGCTCTTCAATGCACAGTACTGTATCGAAATCAATACTTGCTAAACATAGCCTTATTAGTTACATTATGGAAAACCAACTTCATCTATTGGTCCTATAATACCAGACCTATAATACCATGTTAAGAAATCTAATAATCAAAGCAAACAACATACCACAACCAGAGGAATTCAGACAGAACAGTTCCAACAAGCCCATTAATGACTATGCACATTAGGGTTAATTTATTGGGAAATTCAAAGACCTCAAATCCAGTATAATGGAGTAGGAAGAAGCCTGGCCAAAGCAACAGCAAGTTAAACAAGCCAACAAATCCTGCAGAAACAGAATAAACAAACAGATCACATAACAAACGGTTAGTCTTATATCACAAAAGTATATAACTGTAACTGTTTGCAAAACTTAAATTAACAGGTTCAAGATTCAATCCTAGGTTATTTTTTTAAAAAATCTGTTCTTACCAAAAAACATTGGAATATCAAGCTTATCTTCTCTGTCAACTCTTCGTTTGATCATAACTATATAGATTGCATACAGCACAGCTCCCATTAGAGACCAGAGGGACCCTGTAAATAAGAAAGCAAGCCCATAAGGTATTAAGTAAGTCTTCATCACTGTATTAATTAAATGTAATCCATTTGTTTAACAGGCTGTTAAGGTGTATTATTTCACTCAAATAAATCATGTTAAGCAAAAGGAGAAAATTGGTAGCATCTTGCAGCAAATTACTTTACTTTTTTAAAAAAAATATGATTCCTTCCAAATGTGTATTCTTCTGTAATACATTTATTTATACAGAGGAATTTTTGCCTCTCACTCCCTTAAGAGCTCATAATGGCATACAAATGTCACTATAGATTCAGCTATGAAAATTAAATTTATTTTCTACTCATTATGTATTTTTGTCATTGAGTCAAAAATATACAATAGTATGTCCGCAAGCATTTTAATTTATTGTGAAGAATTTTGGAAAACAAATACCTATTGTATCTCTTCCAGCGGATTTCTCAGACCCAGACAAATTCACAAGAACAACACCTCCAATGCTATTTTAAAAATAAAGTGTTATATTCAAGTTAACTTAGTCAAACAGTTTGCATGGAAAGAGTTAACAGTAAAGTTTGATTATAGTTGTCTCAATACCATGTATTGCTTTATTTGAATGATTCTCAAGATTATATAATAAATTAGGAATACGTTTTAAAAAACTCAGGATAAATGATAGCAAGCTTTCTTAAAATTACAAAAAAAAAAAAAGGAAAAGAAAGGAAACAGAACAACACTTTTTACATTATCTTTGTAAGTATAATGCCCTGGAAAGGTAGAAAAGAAGATTATAAATTAGCAAAAGCCATCCCCAAACCCATAATGCCAACAGAAGAAGAAAAAATGTTTTTTTTTCCCTACATGAATATTTCCCATAAATAACAAAATAGGCCTGGGCACAGTCACTTCTGAGGGAGTTCATATAGCATGTGAAACTAACAATGGTTTATTTGAATAGACCATACACCATAAGCCATAAACCATGGTATATGAACCAAAATGACCATAAATTTAAGAGCTGAAGGCTGAACTTAGTTGTTTTGGTTCTGTTTCTATGTGCCACAGAGGACACTGCTCTGGTACTTATTCTGGGGCAGTTTTTTCCTGCTTTGGGGAGGAAACAAAGTAGGAAATAGATATGTTAAGCCTTATATATCCACAATGGGTGCACCTTATTAGTAAGGTTATCACTTCCTTCCACAGCTGCTTATATGAGAGGTCAAACACACAGAACAGAGCTGTGCAAATTTCTGAAGGACTGTTTTCCTTCAATGAAGGTTCAACTGGGACCTGCTTTGCAAACTAATGTGGCCCCCTCCCTTCTAAGAGCCAAGCAAAACTACCATATTGCTTCCCTCTGCTCTGCTTAACAGACCTGCCTCAGCACAGCATTTGCACAGAAGACTCCTCCGGCTTTGAGCAGCCTTTACAAAGCTGGAAGAGCCATACTGCACAGGTACACCAGGGAGTACAGGAAAACACCCAGGTCACACAAAATGCCTCGCTGAAGCAAATTGCATGGTCTCTCTGCTTCCATGAAGAGAATCATATCACCTGCAGGCCAGGAAGCACTGAAGTTTGCCCAACCTAATTTAAAATAAAGTAGAACAAATCTATCTTTTCCCTCACCACTTCTGATAGGTGCCCATCAGTAGATTTAGTGCAAATATGGGGTGAAGGTGAAATGGAGTGAGGTGGAATGTTCCTGGTTGCAAAGTTTCATCTCCTTTGATTCGCTAGAGATTACTGTCCTCAATAAATAACGCCTAGGGTGGGGTGGGGGGTAACATTAATCTATGCTAATGTAAATGCTGCACAAACAAGCCTAGGATTATGCACTCTGCTCCTCTACATTCCTCTTCTGGTGAGATCATGAGGAAGAGATTGGAAGTATTTGCTTTTGCTCCCTGGGACTGGATTCACACCTCATTTTAAATCAATGCAATGGTTTAACATGTTTGTAGCTTAAGTGTGATGGGTAAATCAATTCATTATAGTTTAGCATTGTTTAAATAAGGTCACTGTTGCTTGTCCAACAAGCCATAGTTTTAAAAGTCTGGTTTAGTATGTTTTGTAATGTAATGTAATGCCTACAACCATTATGTCCAAACTGAGATAATGTGTGGTTAGCTTTAACTATGGCTTTTCAGTACACAAGCTAACTTTTGTGTACTGCAATTTGTGTACTGCAATCCTGGCTTGTTTTGGTATAGTTGATAATTCAGTCTAATCATATCCTTGGTTTGGACATGGATACAAAAGGATGTTCGTTGAAAAGAGAAGCAATCACCTCATGGCTAAGCCAAAAAAGAAAGAAATATTACAGAAATATAAAACCATATTCCCATAATGCTAAATTATTATGTTATAATATAAATAATTATATTATTATCCTAACATAATGCTTTGCCAATATTTCACAGACTACAACAGAAATTTGACTATTCCATTTAAAGTGTGCAAAATAGTAAGTGGAGATATTTGCACAAGATAAGAAAAATCACTGTCAGTTTATTAAGTGAAGATATCTATATGACTCTCTCAGTTATGTCTTCAATCAGTTACAAGTATTCTCTCAACATCCAGCTTAACAAAGGTCACAGGGCAGTTTCACTGAATCTGGGTTATAAACATGTAACAGATTAGTCAAACAAACAAACTTGGACCTTAAAGTCAGTTTTGATTCCTGGCAACTGCCTGGACTAGTCCCTGCAGCTTTCTTGGCAAGATTTTCAGAAGTGGCTTGCCCTTGCCTGCTTCCTAGGGCTGAGAGAGAGTGATTGGCCAAGGTCACCCAGCTGGCTTCATGCCTAAGGCAGGACCAGAGCTCATGGTCTTCTGGTTTCTACCCCAGTGCCTTAACCAGTACACCAAACTGGTTCAATTTTTTTACAGACTAGAAACTGACCAAAATATACTTCTATAGAATGAACCCAATGTCAGATTTAAGAAGTTAGATTTTATGGCTAAACTCACATTTCATGTTAAACCAAAACTGAATAGCAAGATGTGAGATCCTAGCCATTATAGCTTGCTTAAAACAAACCATACTTAGGGTGATATGCATGAATGTGATACTGAACGCTTGCAACCAACAAAAATTCATTTAAGTACACATAGATACCTAATTCATGGCCTTCTTTGCACATGATACCAAGCCATATTGTGGTTTACAGACAGTCCTTGCTTATCAACAGCTCATTCAGCGACCATTCAGTGTTATGATGGTGCTGAAAAAAGGAAATTTACGACAGGTCCTTGAAATTGTGGCTGTTGTAGCAACTCCATGGTCACATGATTGCAATTTGAGTGCTTGGCAACTGGTGCACATTTACAATGATTGCAGTGTCCCATGGTCACGTGATTGCCATTTGTGACCTTTGCAGCCGGCTTCCAACAAGCAAAGTCAATGGGGAAGCCAGTGGGAAATCACGAATCATGGTCATTGAGGCGCTTAACAACTGTGGGTGATTCACTTAATTACTGCAGCTGGAAGTGATGTAAGTTGGCACGGTCATCTGATGCTTCATTTTATGGCTGCGTCACTTAGCGATGGGGTTGCTGTTCCCAGTTGTGGTTGGTAAGTAAGGATTACTTGTATTTGGTCTTTATTTGTATATTGTGTGAATTCAACCATCATAGTTTATTCCATAAAACATGGTTAGCATGTTTTGCTATGATAAACCATGGTTTAATATATGTGAATTTATCTGTGATGCCACAGAATAATCTGATTTAAGAAGTTCACTTCGTTATATTAAACTAAGTAGCTTAGGTTGCTCGTAATACAACTGAGACATAGTCCCTTTACTAAAGCAGTGACAACGCAGAAGCGATGTTTCTAGCACTCATTCAGTAAATTACTTCCAGTAATTTTTTCATGTAGCTGTACATGACTAGCTGCATCTAAAAATAGTAACAAAGTCTCCACCACTAAATCCAACTATCTAGAACAACAAGAAAACTCAGGCCTGAGGGGGAGAAGAAAATTGAGGATTAAGGAGTCTATATTCCTACCTTAAAATGACAGCTAACAATTTTGAAAGGGTAAATCTATCTCCACTATTACTTGGAAACACTGCAGCAAGGATTAAGGTAAATAATCCTGTGAAAAGAAAAAATTTAAACTGTTATTTTATTACAAAGTATATCATATGAAGAAAGAATACACTGTGTATGGTCAAATGAAAAATTTAAGACTGAAGATATAATAGTCAAAAGATAATGGATTAGATCCGGACTAAATTAATCTTGGGCCCAACTGAAATTAAAGTGAAAAGTTGGTTACAATTAACATATCTCATTGGATTAAGTAGAATTTAAAAACATTAACAGTGTATAATTTTATTATCAATTAAAATGAAAAACTAATAACATTTCTTTAATCTTAAAATATGTAAAAAAATTGAATGTCTCAGATTTATATGTATTTATTGCAAAAAGAAATGAAGTTAACTTTTATTTAACAAAGCTTTTATATTATGAACATAAATGAAAGATGTTGGCTTTTGAAAAAGTAGTGAAGACTATATTCTTCCAGAATACCTTCTGGAGATTTGTTGAGTGACATCTGGAACTGGATTTGATTTGTTAATTGTTTAACTATTATTTGTTAACAGTTTAATTGTTAATTATTTAATTAATTCATATTTACTGAAATTTATTTTGATCTGCTGATACTGTACTGGTTTGGCTTTATTTTATTGTAGACCACCACGAGTTGATTACAATTTAGCAGCATATAAATCTGATAAATAAACAAACAAACATAATTCTATATATATCTATATGCATTTAACCAGAAATAAATTCCAATTCAATAACACTTAATTCTTGTTAGGCGCATGTATTACTCCACCTTAATATACAACTTTATATAATATACTAATATGTCCAAATTTATGTAAAACAGCAATGTTTTCTTACTATATTGCCGTGTTTCTGTTTCCCAACACTTACTCAACAAAACCAAATACTGCAGAAAATGTAACACGCTACTGAGTATTATACACACACACTACTTTATTACTACTACTACTGTCACAATATGGGAACCAATGTTCAGTAATAATAATCAGTGTCGCTTTTAAATAATACCACTGATGAGCTACTGAATAAGCCTCTACAGTTCTGCTTGTTTAACTTGAACTCTTAATAATGACATGTGCTACCTTACCCCATAGCTGCCTTTTTAAAAAAGAAACCCTTCAACATCACTCTCTCCCTCATTAGAAGTGAAACAAAATAGATAACTGTATTTTTCTTAAATATGCAAAGAGGCAATTTGAATGAAGTATGACAACAGTCTTGGAATACATCTTCATTTCTTACCAGAGGTTGATGACAGAATATTAACTATTGCCACTTGAGTGTCTGAAAGTGCTTCTTGATAAGAGAAATTTGCCAAGAACCACTAGAACATTAAACAGTAGATATTAGTATAAAATTCTATTTCTTATTTGAATAACTGCTTTGAAAGTTAGAAAAAAGCCTAATAAAACATTAAAAAAGATTGTTTAAACAATTTGGCTATAAGAACATACCCACAATAAAATCTACCTATATTAAAAAAGTAGTAGCTGAGCTTACGGTAAAGTACTCTTCTGGTTCCAGAAAGATAAACCCTGCAGAAAGGGTTAACTCTACCTCTTCTGATTAGAAGATAGGACTTAAGACTTCTTCCTGTCCCATGAAGGAAACCCTTCCTTTCATTCACATTGGAGCACTGACTTCAGCTGTTTATAATTCAACTTTTTTTTTTTTTTTTACTACATAATTCCTGCATTGGCATAAGAGTTTGCAACTGACAAGAGGAATGTGAGAAATACAGGAAAGAACCATGTTCATCAGTTATCACATCCTGGTAGTAAACTGTACACTGGTAGTGAGTAACCTTTTAGTTGTTTGTACTGATTCGGTCCCCTTTTGCAGGATGGGACTGTTGGATCCATTTTTCAGTGTCCTGAAGAATAATTTGCAGTTAAGTCCAACAACACTTTCAGTCACCAAAGACGGAGCAGACAGCAAAAGGATATATGTAGCAATATTCTCAGGGAGGAAGAGTAGAAAGTAAAGCACCATCTGTAGAGCCATGTGACCAAAGGTAGCATCTGTTGAGGCAAACTAGTCTATCTGCTAATGTCTAATGAATGTCTAGACTAAAGATTCTCAATTATTCTGTCACTATCCTAACACTGTGAAGAAGGAATACCAACTCATGTGTTTTTACTGCTGCTGCCAGCTTTTCTTGGTGTTATGAGGCTTCCAGCTGTTATGGAGGTTGTTGCTGCTGGTGCTGCTTAGTCCAGGTCCAGCTGCCAAAAGATAATCTCTGTAAGCATCTCCTGGCGATGCCTTAAAACACTGCAATTGATGCTGCCCAGTGCCTTGTTCAATGGGAGGGTGGAAGAGGGTCACTGCAATTGGTGTTATCTGGTGCTTCAAGTTCTGCTTACTTGTGTTCCTCTTTGTTCACAATGCTGCAGGAGGTGGAGAGGGGCCCTCTGTTACTTGGCATCCTCTTTGCTTCTTTCATATTCTTAAATATTCAAGGCCTTTCGGTTATTTGCCTTAAGGAGCATGGGGAGATCTTTAATGCCACTCTGGAGCTCTGCATTTTCCTGGATGCCATCAGTTCTGGTATGTTTCCTGCGCCTGGCTCACAGCCCAGTTGGGTACCTATATGCTTGTGCTGACATCCACTCAGTTGCAATGGTCCTCACCATCTCTTATAGCAGCTGTGAAGAATTCCTTCCTTCCTTCCTTCCTTCCTTCCTTCCTTCCTTCCTTCCTTCCTTCCTTCCTTCCTTCCTTCCTTCCTTCCTTCCTCCCTCCCTCCCTCCCTCCCTCCCTCCCTCCCTCCCTCCCTCCCTCCGCCACTGATTGAAATTGAGAGGAAAAGCCATTTGCTTTTTCTAGGCAAACATTCTGGAAGAACGGAAGGGGTTTCTTTTATGGGATGTCTTTTAACTAGAAGAGGTGGAATAAAGCCTTTCTGATCAACTTCCTCTTCAGTGACTTCGAATGAAAGGATTAGGCAATTATAACACAAACAGTAATATCTGGCTAAGCCTCCCAGCCATGGTGCCCAGGGGGCATGAGTATACCTACTGACACCTGTCTTGGCACTTCTAGCCTCCCTGCCCTTTGTAACTTGTTTTCAATTACATTTTTTTAAAAAAATAGGAAACTGGCATGTGGTGAGCAAAACACCAACCTCCAGCATCATCTTTATTTGCATGTACACTTCTTGGCCCTAAAGGGTCCTGAGAAAATAGGCATCCTTTGAAAATAAGGACAGGTAGCTGCAGCTCATTGCTTTCTTTGTTAGGATGCTGTCCTGCTCAGAAAAATGACAAAGGCAAGGATTGGTAATAAGAAGCGTTAGGAGGCAGAGGAGCTAGAAGGGGTGGCAGTAGCTTTATGCTGAATTGTTATAATGTTGTTTTGTTCCCCATTTGTGAATGGGGAAACTTTCCCTCCACCCCCCAGATATTTTATGGAAATACTAACAATATGTCTACATGGCTGGGAATGCCTGCTGTAAAGTAATGGTAATTGTAAATATACATCTAGATTAGACAGCTATTTTGCTGCTTTTCTGTGAAATGCCCTGAATCATAGCAACCATAAACTGTCTGGAACATGAAAATGCCTACATGTTGGCTTCAAATCAGAGAAAGTTAATTACACATTTCTACAACTGTTCAGTTAAAGTCCAATTAATGGAGTTCAAACCTTTACAACAAATGGGACAAGTTAATCATGGCCAATTTAACAGAAATTAACTTTTTCCCTGGATTAAAGCCACTAAATTTTCATTACATAAAAGATGAAATGTAACTGTTGGAAAACTTAATTTCTCAAGAACTGGAAAAAACACCTGTTCCTTTTTGCAAACTGCTAGACAAATCTTCTGACATCAGAATGAATTTATAGGCAACTTAAATCTGCAGATATATATCACAATTCTAAAATATAGTTATATGGATATTGGGATTATTGAAATTAATGGAATGTACATGCATATCAGTGCCAAATGAATTCTAAAACCTAGAAATATAATAAAGAAATATAATAAATAAAAAAAGAAATTAAAAAATAACCTGACTCAAAATGCCATGCAAGTATAAATGAAAGTAGATCACTTTCTGATAATTAATCTTGGAATTTTGTCACTTTTGTACTAGTGGAGGCAGGGAAATATACCTCCAGGTTTTAATGCCTGATTGATACTAGGAAATTTAAAGCAATGGAATCACGAGTGAATAACAAATAACAAATACTTATTAGTTGAAGTGTTTTTTGTTCTGGGGAATTATTGCAATAGGAGTGAAAACATAAGAGATAGCTGTCTTTTCCCACAATGAATAGAAGCTTTTGCTCATTAAATTGTCACTTCAATTAATTGTCTTTAAACCAATTAGGGGATAACTCTCAAAATTATGCAGTTCCCTAAATGATATGAACAAGGTTAAACAGTTAATTCAATACTGCAAATGATCTATCCTACATTAAACAAATATACTAGAGTTAAAAGACTCTATTTATACCCTGCAACAATTAAAAACAGATGACATACCACAAAGCAAAAGAAAAAGCTGATTTTGGCTACTTGAGGTGCAGTAAGTTTCCCTACAGCTTTTAATATTGAATCCTGCTCTTTAACTGTTGGGTAAGACATACGAGACAGCTTTGCTTCCAATGCATGACTTGCTGGGAGTTGTCGAATCTCCATAATGTTACTGAATCTTACACGAGGTTTTTTGGGAGCTTTAGGTGGGAAAAAAATGGTGCAGGTCATTTTGTGTATTATACTGGAACAGAAAAACAATCAGCAAAGATAAGGCCCAGAGTTCCTCCCCATGTTTCAACAGTTTATATCAGCAGCATGAATTACCTATTATGCAGAAAAGATAATCCGGGACTACAAATTTCACCTTAAGAGGTTTCTGTTTCTACTGATTGTACTTATTATATTTAAAAAACAATCCAGAATTCCTTAATTTTAGAGCAATGGATTTGCTTTCCAACAAGAATGTATTTTTTCATAAATTCGGTCTTTAAAACCTGAATTCATGTATTTAACGTTATATCTTTAATTTTAAGTATGGCATGGTTTCTACACCATCTTGTGGTTAATTCAACACAAGGCTTAGATAACTCACTAAATATATCAAATCTGAAAAATGCTCTTTCTAATTCTAGATTCTTATTTTCTAAAGAAATAGTAGTAGAGCAACAAAGCTTATTTCAGTTTCATGTATATATTCAAATTTAATTCCTTTAAGACAGATAAATAAATATAAAAACCAAAGGTGTCAAATCCATATTGTAATGCCTATGTTATTTAATGGCAATAATGTGTTATGAATGTTTGCACAAATAAAGAAAAGTATTGTTTTGTCAAGTCACCTTGTAATAAATACAAATTGAACTATATTACAGAAATCTATATCTTGCTTTTTCATCAAAAGCAAGCATTTTAAAAGGCTAGCAGTGTAAGCTGCACTATGTTACAGTATTCTCAGTGTATTGTATGCAAAATATTCTGAATTCAAATAATTTCAAATTAGAAATGTTCCATTTGAAATCAAAATAGTTATTCCGCATACAAAACAATCACCTGCAACAGGTACCCCAGATCATTCTAGAAAATGATTATTTTGTATCCAAAATAGTCTTTTGAACTCAAACATTTCCAAACTGGTCAAAAAAGCTCATTTGAACATTAACTTGAAATGGAGTATTTCAGTTCATCAGAGTTTGATTTTAAATGTTTTACATACTCTAGTCCTAAACATCTTCAGAATTACTGTTTCTTCTTAGAATTTCACTAAAGTTTCATTGAAACTTTGGAAGTTGAATTTAGGAACTATTTTGCATATTTCCTATTTCATGAATGTGGCTATCAGTTCCTTATTTCATCATTTGCCTTGTGCAAAAATTAATGTGGTTTCACTATTTGAACTAACATGTCTATTTTTGGTTAAAGCCATTATTTTATTTTTGAATTTATAAGAGATTTCTCATAGTTTACTGCTTATCTGGTTCTTATACTGTTGTATTTAGAATATATATAGGGGCACAAAGTATTTATGTATAAGACAAAAGGCAAATAATTATGGATTTTCATACTTCCAGTATTACATGGACATACAACAGGTGATATAAAAATATAAAATTGTTCTTGAAATTCTGAAATATGTACTTACTTTTTTCA
This sequence comes from Python bivittatus, assembly GCF_059951505.1. Lineage (NCBI taxonomy): Eukaryota > Metazoa > Chordata > Lepidosauria > Squamata > Pythonidae > Python > Python bivittatus. Next base: position 87,955,661 of record NW_028277075.1, on the reverse strand, counting down.
GCATCACTATTAATGCTACTTTTTTCACTTGGCAAATCATGAAACTTTACAGGAACATACAAAGGTTCACTCTGAAATGCAATGTAACAAATTCCCAGTCACGTATCACAGTTATCAAAATAAAATCAAGAGCTCTGTGCAATGTTATGAACAAAAATGTACCCAAGGCTATACAGAAATAAACAAAATTAAAATCCCACTGTTTAAATCAGATGTTTTGGTAAGCATACCCAGAATTTCAAGCACAGCCTTCTCATTTCTATAGTATGCCCCTAGGAGATCCTTCAAGTAGAAAATATGACCTTGTGGTTCTTTATGTAAATTGATAAACTTCCTTGCATGCACAGATACATTTTATGACCATGCAATTGATTATTTAATCCTGGTATGAATATCTTTTTAGAAACAAAATAAATTTATTTTTGGACAATAACATCAAATTGGTATTTAATGTTTTGATTACTACCTTCAGGCTAAATGCAAAAACAGTACCTGTTCACTGAATTAAAAAAACAAAAACAAAAACTTCACTTTTACTAATTGTTTATAAATACTGGGTAGCACCCAGTCATTTCTTAGCAGAAAGTGCTTCTGGTTGTGCAAGATAAGGCAAAGTTTTTTTCTGATCCCCATATATCTACCCAACTCTTTGTGCAAGACCCCACTCTATTCCATAAGAGCCCCCAACTCTCAGTGGCAAGTTGTAAAGAGAAAGGGGATGCAATGAGAGTAGGGAGATTATCCAAAATCAGGTGGTATTAAACTGACAAAAAGGAAAGTTACTACCACTGGATACTACCCATTGAAAAGTTGCAAATTGGGTTTTTTATATTTCTTAATAATCTCTCCTACTGAGTTTCTAAAAATTATTAGATAACATGCATATCAAAGCAGCAATCTCATAACCATTTACCTGGGAGTAAGTACCAATTGAACCCCAGTGGAATTCACTTGAAGCAAGTAATGTATAGATTGCCTTCTCAGTATTTCAAATTAATCTTACATCAGAAGGGCACCATTAACCTGCCCCTGTAGAAGGTCCCTATGCAACCCACCATGGGTTGTATATTCATTCCTATAAGATCCAAGGCAACCTGTAAGAGGATGGAAGGATCACCTTTGGGAAGGTAGATATTATTCCTTTCAGTCCAGGAAAGGGATCAACAATAACAAAGTTACTGTCAGCCCCTTCACTGGAAGGAAAAAGGAGTTTAAAAGCATGGGAGGAAGCTGTATATATATATTTTTTTAAACTATGTGTTTGTGTCTATGTGTGTGAGGAAAAGATACCTGCACTCACATGTGCATAGGCCACCTAGCACATGATGTAACTCTCAGGCTCCAATAGGTTTTGCATCCCTGCCTTAACATAGTCCCTTTCTGGATTTTCAGGCACAGTTAAATAAGAATGTGATAATTAACATAAATTTCAGTGCAAGACAATCCAAAAACAACAACAAAACTCCCAAACACTCCCTATTGAATAAACTTCCACTTTGGTGATATTGGCTGAAGGAGGTAAGGCTAACTATATTAAAACTTCTATTTTGCATTATAAGATGGCATTTCAGCCTACCACCACATTTAACAATAACCAAAATAGCATTATGCAAACAAATGACTGTAGAAATGCTGAATGACAAGACTTACTACTGAAAATCAAACATAATATACCTTTGCAAATCAGAAATGTTTATCATGCCTAATCCACTTTTGTTTAAAACTACAAAATGTCTTATTTCGATCTATTATTATTTTAGTATTAATTTGAAAAAGAAATGAATGGATATTGCCATATGGTAATATAATGCTTAAATGAGAAAACTTACCAAAGAACTATTCACAGTATTGTCAGTTGTACAAGCGGCAAAATAGCTTTCAGCATCTGCAAACTAAGCAGAAATTTAATACCACAAATTCTATTAAAACAATATATCCAGTGCTTTGATTTAAAAAGTATGTTTATGTCAGAGAATATTATCATCATCTTGTACAGCCTTCCTGCTTATCTCTAGCTATTTGGGTGCCAGGTCACTTCACAGCAAAGGATAATCTGAATAATCTGAATAAAATACACATTTATTTTAAGTTGCAAAGTAGAGAGACTAAAGAGGAAGGGAAATTGCCATTTATAGAAAATTCAGTGTAATGTGTGAAAATCTACCTATTCTTCTGACTGAGTTCACAGAGCATAAAGGAGTATAGTTATGGAGCCCCTCCTTGTTTTCATACATAACCAAGATTTGTCAAGAAACTATTTTCTAACTGAGAAAGTTGAGAGAGAGAGCGGGAGGGAGGGAGGGAGGGAGGAAAAAAAACCCCTGAATGAATTATCAGCTTTCACTTTCTCATGGGATATTATGATTAGCACAAGATTGGGTTTACTATATTTTATCAACAGAACTACAAGCATCTTTATAAAGAAAACAACTTTGACAAAATAGTTTTTTAAAAAGACTTTTAGCGTGACATATTTGTAATGGACTAATATCATTTTGAATGGAGGCAGAATATCACAAAAAATATAAACCACATGCCAGCTACTGATTCCAAGGACAGACAGAAAGATAGATATTTCATATCAGTTCCACTAAGAAGCATTACTGCTACTTTTGTTTATGTAATGATTCACTTCAAAATGCTAGACTTATGAAAGCATTATTGCACACACTGAACATTTGGAAGTGATCTTATATTAGTTTATGCAGGCTTTTGTCTCCATTTTGCACTTCGATTTTTTGTATAAAAAACCCACAATACTGATAAAATTGATAAACAGAAAAATACTTACAAAAGCTGCATGCCTTCCACGAAACCCACGTGTGCACTGTTGCCTCCATGGTTTCCAGATGATAAATCCCAAGAGGTAAAGGACAAACATGGATGTTTTTGCAAATGTACTGAAGAATGGTTTTTTATACATAGTAAAAACATACTGCAGAGAAAAGAAGAAAAAAGGCTATCACTGATAAGCAATGTTGCCCTTCGGACATGGAAAAGTGATTTTACAAATGCAGCATTCCTGGATTTGTATTCAGTCTCATTCATGGCAAGGATTTGTGTTGCTCTTCTCCATTCTATAAATTATTAGCATACTTCTGGGCTGGCAAAAATAGATGTATAGATTTATTAAAGATTCTAACATACGATGGTATGCAGTTTTGCTACTTATCCTTTGCAAGGTTATCTGTTGTAGTTGAAATTCAAAGAGAGTGGACAAACCTGATGGATCACATTTTATGACAGCCTCTTGAATAGGTGAAACATCTTGCAGGACAACTGATAGGACACCTTATTCCTAGTACATGGACTTGGGAAGAAATTATTGTGGATAACCCATTTATCTATGTGATCACTAAGAGTGGACAATGACTTGAAGGCACATAATCAATCAATCAATCAATCAATTGGTAAACAGGGAAAGAATTTGCATTCTGCTGCCAAAATGTTAAAAAAATAAAATAAAATAAAATAAAATAACTTGGAATATTTTCCCTATCATGGGAGGGGAAAGTGTGGCTTTTTTTTAGGACAGGAGGAACTTACCCTCTATCTAGAGATGGATGCACTAGCATGAAAATTGCTTTTACTTCAACAATAGCTGAACACTTTCAGTTTCATTAAAAGGAAGCAGGCACAACAATAACTTGCTATCTAGTTTTGTGAAAAGGTTTTTATTTATCAAACTTGTATGCTGTCTGACTCCCAATGCCTCTGGGTGGTTCACAACAATCAAAACAAGGAAATTACAATAAAACCAATTAAAAGGGAGATGAAACAATGGCAAGAACCACAGACTGAGTGGAAACCAAGGAAGACATCTCGCTCTCTCTTGCCAAAGGTCTGGGTGAAGACCTAGGGCTTCAAGGCTCTTCTAGACAACAGGAGAGTGGAGACAATCCAGATCTCAGGGGAAACCTCATTCCAGAGGGCAGGCACTGCTACAGAGAAGGCACACTTCTGGGGTCCTGATAGATGCCATTGTTTAATCAAAGGAACCCAGAGTGCATGAATCCTGCAAGATCAAATCAGCCATTGTTGAACTAGTAAAAGTCAGTAATCTGTAGATAACAGACTGGTACACTTGGATGGGACAAAAACTAGTTTAAATGTAGGTCACTAAAAATCTTGGGCCTATCTCTTCTGCAAACTAATTGACTTCAGAAGATCATTCTGAAGGTAAGATGTAATAAGGTCATGTATGGTTACCTACTCTCCTATAGACACAGACAACATGATCATATACAGTAGATCATAATAATGTGTTTTCTACAGTTACTGAGATCTAAAATGGAGTTTATACATTCCAGATTCAAATCCAATTTGTCTTGTTTTAGTAGGACGTGCAATTTCTTTTTTAAAAATCAAATACTGCTAAGTATAGTAGGCAAATATAACATTGGAATCCACTTTGAAAAGTAGTTCAGGACTCAGTTTCTTAGATTCTTCTGGAATCAAACCCTCAGGTTCCATGATTATGTAGGCTATAGTCATGTGAAAAAGTAAGTATGCCTCATGTAATTTTTTTTTAACATACGTGGACTTATCAATATTTTAACAGTATATAATGGTGCTATAATTGAGCAAAAAAACTTTGAAAAATTGACTTTGTAATAATTTATTCAACAAAAAATTAACAGATATGCCACTTCCTTGAGTAGAAAAATGAAGTATACCCTTGGCTTTAATACCTGGTATTGTCTTCTTTGGCAGAAACAACCTCAAGTAGGCATTTCTTATAACTGTCTACCAGTTCTGAAATCGACTGAAAGAAAAATTGTCCCACTCCTCCATGCAGATTTTTTTCAGCTGTGTGATATTTGAAGAGTTTTTGGCATGTACAACCCCTTTCAAATCACTCCATGGTATCTCGATGAGATTTAGATCTGGGCTTTGACTTGGCTGTTCCAGAACCCACCCACCCTCCCCCAGCCATTCCTTGGTGGATTTACTGGAATGTTTAAGGTTATTGTCTTGTTGCAAGATCTACTTTTAGTTGAGCTTCAATCTTCTGAAAGATGGTATTGCATTAACCTCATGCACCCCCTGGTACAATGAAGAATTCATAGTGGATTCTATGATGGTGAGCTGCTCAGGCCCTGATGCAGCAAAGCAGCCCCAGCCAAAAAAATTCCACCACCATGCTTTACAGTTGGTATCAGGTTCTGCTGGTGAAATGGTGTCTTTGGTTTTTGCCAAACATGTCTTCTGGTACTGTGGCCAAATAACTCTAACTTTGCCTCATTCGTCCAGAGCACATTATTCCAGAACTCCTGGTCTTTTCCTACGTGTTCATGAGTAAACTTTAGTCTTGCCTTGATGTTATTTCTGGACAGCAAAATTTTCCTCCTGGCACACCTCCCATGTAGAACTCATTTGTGCAGCTTCTTTCTAATGGTAGACTCATAGAGTTTGGCATCAATAGTGGTGAAAGCTACCTGTAGGTCACATGATGAATTTCTGGGATTCTTAGAGACTTCTTTCAGCATTTTGTGTTCTGCTCTCAGGCTGAACCTTCTGGGACAGGCTGGTCTTGTAAAAGATCTTCCAGACAGTGGAATGATTGAAGTCGAATTGTTTGGCAATCTTTTTAAATCCCTTCCCAAACTCAGATGACATCTATAACCTTCTTCCTGAAGGCCTCAGAGAGCTCTTTCAGTCTAGGTGTGGTTATACCACCCACTTCAACAATAAATGTCTGAGGTTTCAATAAGACAGGTTTCCCCCCAGATCCTTTCTAACAATGTTCTAATCATTTGCACCTGATCAGGTGCACCTGATTCTAATTTGAGGTATTTGCAGTATTGATAAATGTAGGGGCATACTTACCTTTTCCACATGCACAATTTGCATTTATTATTATTTAAATTACACAATGGATTACAAAAATAACTGGTGCATGATATTTGTTATATCTGTATGTTTCGATAAGTTGAAACGTTTCAACGGGATGTACTTATTTTTTCACATGACTGTATATCCTAAGGGTAGTTTGGAAAACTTTACCAATCCCACTTTTAGAATAATTAGTTTAGCAAACAGTGGTAATCCCAATCTATAAGAACAACTTCAACCTAGTGTTGTCATAAACATTACTGATTTCCATTTAGGTAAAAAAAAATTAAGATCACAATATTGTGACATTATAGCACAATACTTACCGATGTGAGTTCAGAAGAAGCAACCCATATGACATCAACCAGAAGAAGAATGACAATTCCAAGAGCCATTCGCCTACGCTGACTAGGAGAACTGCTTTGCGGGTTCATCCGATTCATGATAAAAATCCAAACCATTTGTAGCTTGTCCCACAACAGCAGTGAAAATGAGTTTTTAAACTGAACTGCAACAGGCTTTATCCTCCAGGAACTGGGTGGGACAGGCATTCAAATATTAAAGTACAGCAAAAATGTAAACCAATGATCAATCTGCATGGTGTGAAACAAAATTGGAAATAGTTAACTTATTCCATAAACAGAATATTAAAATTCCTTTATTTTTTCCCAGCTATTATCTGCATTGGCAGAGAAATCACAAAAATATTATTTTGTATCGGTATTGATCTCAAAGAGTTCTATATGATATCATTTAATTTCTCTGTCTCTTTAGCATGATGAGGGCATCTAAAGGATGGTATACAGAGTTTGCACAGGAGCAGATGTTCTTTTAGAAGACGTCTTAGAAACTGGCCTATTCCAGTTTTGGAGCAAGAGGAACTCATGTGATGAATTTTGAAACCTGTGACATAAATTTGGCCAGGAGTATAAAACTGGAGTCTTTTTCTAAGAGGAGCTGTTGCAAGGTTCAGCTTCTCACATCACCATCTTAACTAGAAGTAAATTTTGAGTCAATATGATATGGTAGCTGATAGATGCATTTCAATATTATACAAATGTAACAGATAGAATTGAATCAGACAAATATCTGATTAGATACAGTAGTCATATATTCACACGATTAGAGTTCAAAATGTTCAAATAAGGTGTTGTAATTAAAAAAAAATCCTGCTTAACTATGTTTGCAAACCAGGTTACTTATAAAGAAAACTTTCAGTTAAGGCAGTAATATTGATTTTTATTTATTTTCTATATTTATACCTCATGTTTCTAACAAAAGTTAAAGTGGACCACTTCCTCAGGCATAACAGAATCAAACTCAGTCCAGGTAACATTGCCACAAAACTGTGCTCTGAGTAGCTCACTTGGACTTGCCCAGTCAGAATCCAACTCCAAGCGAATCTAAGTGACTTTGTCTGCCAGATAGCATGAATATTCCTCACCACAGCCCTGCAGATGATCCTGTGGCCCAGTCCCTCTACCCCAATAGGGAATGGGTGACCCTAAGCAGGGCCGCTGGGAGGCTATTGGTAGACGCAATAAGGGCAGAGAAATAGCAATGTTTTGCCGTCCTTATTGCCACAATGTAAGCCCAAATATGAGTTCTTACTCGTGTTTGGTCAGGTTCACTCTTTGTCTTACACTCTAGGGGTTGCTTCTGGCATTTCATCTCCTGGAGCTCTTTGGAGAACCAAGATCGGTGTACAAAGAGAGGCTGCATAGGAGTAATGTGGTCCAGGGCCTCCATCATATGCCTATTCCAGGCTGCAGCCAAGGCCTTGGCCGAACTGCTTGACAGGTCCTCAGGAAAAACTCCAAGCTTCCTCTGGAACCCAATAGGGTCTGTCAATAACCTGGCCTAGGCCTAGGTCTAATAGGCCTAGAACATGAGCAGGTACAGGTGGTGGGAAATCTCGGTGGGTCTGCTAACAGCAGCAGAGCCTAAATGAGCAGGCTATACCACTAGCATTCTGAGGCCTCTTGTGCTGAGCAATGCTGCTGTCCAGGAACCCTCACGCACACTGTTGCAGGCAATCCTTTTCGGTGGCCCTAATCTCTCTGAACATTGGTAGTATAAAGATCATTTCTGGCCTGTTAGCATGAGCTGGGAAAACAGGGCTGCCCAAGGGAGAGGAGGAGGAATCAGGTGAGAAGGAGGCTACATCTGGCTGCTTAGTTGTCAGGATTCCTCTGCTAGGCAAGGAGTGTGAAAAACAGTAAGTAAGCAAGTAAGTACTACTAGGCAAAGGAAGCAAGGAGAAAGAAAAGGAAGGAAAGGAGTGAGAAAAAGAAGGAAAGAAAAATCTCTCTGCTCAGCAAGGAGAGGAAAGAAAAATAAAAAGGATTTGGGCAGCTCCTATTGATATGGGTTTCTTAGATTATATTATCCTAAATATGATCATGAAAAAATATCATATTCCAATCCAGTAATAAAACCAATTATTGTATTTTGCTTAATGAAAAACATGTCCAGCTACGTGGCCAGAGTGAAATGGTTGTTTTGCAGATGTTTCACAAGCAGCTCTGTTTTGTAATAAAGGTTTTTGGCTAATAAATTTAAGTTTATTGGTGTATTGTGACACTTTTTTTCATTTCTGACTCCATAGAGACTTCTGTGCCACTGTATTAAAAGATTTCAGTGCTTCAGACTTTGGGTTAATAAATAGTCTTCATATGGCTATTGCGATGTGGCCTTTGTCATGGTCTGAATTTGAGACCTTTGGATTAAAAGCATGCATAACGGAGACAAAATCTGATTTCTCTAAAAAATCAACTCCCCTTCCCAAAAGATGAAGCTGACAGAAAGCACTTCTGAAATGTAAATGCTTTAAAGACAGCACAACAGCACAAACCAACTCCTTTATCACTTGCAACTGTCTTATCACAATAAGCTTTAATTTGTTCCTTTTCATTCAAATAAAGCCAGAATTGAGACCAAGTAGTTGTTTGATGATTCAAATATGAAAGGGGTGTCACCTGCATGTTGATGACACCAAGATCTCTGGATATAACAAACTTTATTTGGTGCCTTGGAACAGAATACAAAGCTGCTGTGAGCCTCAGAGCTAAACAACTGCTAGCACGTTAGTCTGTGAGACTGAAACACCCTCACAGTGTTCAGGTTTGCAGCCCAAACATACTTATCTTATTAAGTAGCTAAGGAGCAAATTAGATATCAATAGCAGAAACGTGAAGTATAAAAGGAACTAAACAGATTATCCTGAATTTAACTGGGGAAAACGTATATGTAAGACAAATAACACACTACTAAAGTTTGGATTAAAATTGGAGCCCCAAACACAGAAAATAAAAGAAACACACTGCATACGTATTTTGTACCGCTTTGATCTAAATGACTCAATCTTCTTATACTTCATTCTAATAGCCTTACATTTGGATAAGCAAACTTGGGATGCCAGTTATTTCACAGGGTTATTTTCATACCTGTTCTGTAACCTTTTAAGAATAAAATAATGACTGGACTTTGATGAGATTCATGGCATCATGTAAAGATGAATAGTATTTCCTAAAAAAAAAAAAAAGAACAAGAAATAAAGGGTGTTAATTGCCTACAGAATACTAGGCTTTTATGACTTTCCACCAGGTCTTAATCTGCCATTTCACCTATTGTGCAATCCAAGCATCCCACTTTGAAAACACAAAGAAATGATATGCACTATGCACATGCATATATGGGGGTGGGGGTGTAATTGACAAAACATCTGTTATGACATCCTGATGCAATTCTACCTGTTATGTATTTCCATGCAATGTTGCAGTGCAAGAAGGGAAGTGCTTGCACTGTAATATCATAACGAAAGTTTGTTTATTTTGGCAGATTGTAGCTAGCTGTGGATGCCTATAGCTATGTGCAATAATAATATGATAACAGCCCCCCCCCCAACTCCCAGCTGGGCATTAATCAGAAACTACAGCTTAAATAAAGCAGTAGGATAAACATCAACATTAAATATGTAATTTCAGTCAGAGATATACAGTACTAGTTTATCAACCGCAAAGACACATAATATGTGTCAAGTATACCTAGTATGCAACAGAGTTATTAGAAGGCATACAATCAGAAATATTTGCAATTTTTCCATAGAAGCATGCCAAAATGAACATGATTTCCATGGAAGCATGCCAAATCTGAGGTCAAACTCATAGATAAAACAGAAGTAATAGCAGAATTCAAGCTTAACTTAAGACTTAAAATTATTTTCTGTTAATAAAGTATCCTTTGTAAATTGTGTATAAAGCAGGATCAGCTACATTAGTGCAACCAGACAAAAAGATATAAACCAAGTTAATTAAATGTATACTCTGCTGCGATCTGATGATTCTCAGCAGCTTAAAGTGCATACAGTGTGATTATAGTTGAAACATCCCTCACTTCCCAGAAATGTGGGACTTCAAGCAGCTTTTCCCTATAAGATCTAGTTGTCAGGACAATTCTGGTTACAGCAGGTAGTCCTGCAAGTATTTGGGAACTGAGCCACGAAGGGCTTTATAGGTCAATATAAGAAACATAAATTATAGCTGGAAACCAATCAGCAGTCAGTGCAAGGCTCACAGAATCATAATTCATGCCCCCAATGCCAGAAGCCAGTAAAAATGCAGGCTAGCTGGCACATTCTGGACTAGTTGCAGTTTCTAAGTGTTCTTTAAGGGCAGCCCCACATAAAGCACATTGCAATAGTCCAACTAGGGGATGAATTACTACATCCAGGTTCTCCTGTAACAAATGGTGGATCAGCCGAAGCTGGGCAAAGGCTCCTTTAGCCATGACCTCCACCTGCTATTCTGTGAGCCCAGAACAACACCCAAACTGCAAATCTTCAGGGGTAGTGCTTGCCCATCCAGAGACAACACTGATGTTGACAAATAACCCTGATATATAAATAATAACTCCATTTTATTTGGATTCAACTTCAGCCTGTTCTCTTCCATCTAGATCTTTACAGTCTCCAGGCACTGGGACAAGACTTCAACAACATCTCCGTTACAGTCCAGGGTGGTGATATAAAGTCAGGTATCATCAGCATACTAATGAGACCATATCCCAAAATGTCAGATGATCTCACCTAATGGCTTCATACAGATGTTAAAGAGCATGGGAGAGAAGATTGACGCCTGTGATACCCCACATATCTGAGGCTGTTAGGATGACTTTTCATCACCGCTCCATCTGAAACTGCCCACTGAGAAAGGAGTGGAACCACTGCAAAACACAGCTTCCAAATCTCAGCTCCCATATGTCCAGTAAGATACCATAGTTGAAGGTATCAACAACCACTGAGAGATCCAAAAGTATAAGGAAGAGCTCACAACTTCCATCCAGGTCCTGACTCAGGCCATTATGAAAGAGACCAATACTGTTACTGTCCTATACCAGGCCAGAAACCCAACTGAAAAGGGTCCAGATAATCCATTTCTTCTGCCATCACTGTCTCAACTATCTTCTCTGAAAAGGGAGGCTGGAGACCTGACAGAAGTTACCCCAAACTCCTGGATCCAAGAATAGCTTCTTCAGAAGTGGATACACCACAACCTACTTCAAGATTGCTGACAATTCCTCCTCCAGCAAGACTATCACCCAGATCCAGGTGGTTACTTCTGCATCCAAAGTGCTTTTAATGTGATCATCATTATATTTTTCCTAATACCGCTACATTCTGATAGTCATATTGGGTGTGTTTTCAGTGACAAGCCATAAGCATGGCATATCAGCAAACACAACTTCTACAGGCCTCCAAAAGCAGTTACTAAATTGTTATTTCTGACACAAGGGTAAAATTACTAAACACATGACTGGACAGTAGTCCGTCCATCCGTCCGTCTGTCCATCCCTCCCGCCCTCTGTCCCTCCTGCTTTTTAGACTGCTGATACTAACTTGCCAATTGTGATCCTTAGTCAGAAGAAAGCCGCATTACTGTGCCATATATGGACATTATTGATTAGTTGTACAAGGTTATAATCTTTAGACTACATGGGAAGGAGAAGTCCTAAGCTGGCTAGAATTAGAAGAGTTGTTTCAGTAATAATTTTATTTTTGTCAGAGCCCACAAATTGTATGTGCGAGCAAAATACTGTTTTCATAGTCCCTAGGAGAAATGACAAAGAGAATAAAGGATCTCCCTTCTCTTGTCATCCCTTATTGTGCTATATAGAATGATGGTGATCATAGGGAGAGTAGCGGAATTGGCATACATTAGGAAAGAGATAGAAAACCCTCCTCCAAATGGGGGAAAAAACTAAATCAAAACAACACAAACACTATTATATATTACTCAGTATCATCAACATTTGCATTACAGTAGTTTCATCACCAACATATCACATTAATTTAAACAGCTGTGAGCCAATACTATAATTCTTTATAAACAATTATGTAGATGCCTATTTATTTTCCTCATGCTAATTATATAAAATGCATTTTGGAGGCTGGATTAAGCTCCTGAAAAGTTTAGTTTGTATGGTAGAACTGAAACAAGCAAAACAGGGCTAACTGGCCATGTGTGTCTTCTAAAGAATTATCAGCTACAGTTCTAACTACCCTTTCCAAATAAATCAGTTGTTTCAGTTTCAGTAAGGAAATAATACATCAACATAAATAATTTTTTGTTGTCAATCATAGGTAACTGATGAACTCTCAAGTAAGTCTCAAGCAAAATTAGCTAAGAAATAATTAACTGTTATTGGATGAAAAGAGAAACCAATTACTATATGCTGATATTTTATTTTTTTGAACTGTAGAGTTTAACAAGTTAATTATTCAAGAAATACAATGCACAGTTAAAAACAGATTTATATTTATTTTGTTATTTATATTTATTGCATATGGCATGATACAGTTTTCCTTACCTTCTAGATTTTTATAAGTATCACACAGACATATCCCACGGAACATTTTTTTATCTATATCCTTGAGCATTTTCTGCAAAAATTCAAGAAGAAATAAGTCCTTAGCACTGTCGCTGCTTACCAATGTTCATTGTTCTATCTCTTATCAAAATAATATTTTAGAATAGATAGATTCCCTCTCGATAGATACACTTCAATAGATGGCTTTTATATAATTATTCAAATATGTGAAGATACTTCAATTTTGTATCAAGGATTGATAAGTTTCATTTTTAGAGTAAAAATATATTACACAAAGAATATCACTTTAAAGTGAAAATCTTTAGTTTAATTACAGCATAGATTTTTCTTTACTTTTATCAGATTAGTAACTATCACAAAGCATGCCCACCATAAATTGGCACAACTGAAAACTAAAGTTTTTAACTCCATTCCACATATTCACTTCTACAGAATGTAAATGATACCTTAGGTTTAATCAACTAAACATAGATGTTGACCTCAAATACCGATAGAGTTGGCCCACAACCTTGAGACTGTGCAGAAATTGACTCATTTTTGCCACCAATCCTTCCTGATATAGCAGTGACTTCACAAAAGTGGAATGTTCAAAAGTCACTTCCATAGCAACTGGTTAAAAATTCTGCAGCTTTTTGCATATGGTACATTTAAAGAAACCCTTATTAATTCATATTTGGCAAGATAGGTCACTCAATATTGTCTGAAAAACATTTGTGTTTCCCAAGCTATAATTTCTCAAGATTAAAGCAAGAACGAAGGACACTTTATTTTACCTTTTAATGAGAAAGCCAAGAAAGTAAATTCTGTACAAAGATAAGAATTTGAAAGATTAACCTGAAGAACCAAGTAATAGGTTTGTTATACAGTGGCAATTCTGTCTTTTTCCTACTGATGGTGCAGCCCACATTTATAACTGATGATTATCTTTCTAATTAAGAGACATACAGATATACCGTTCCAAAGGCACCACTATTAGAACTCAACTCTTTCATCTGCATTTTATTAAAAGTTTAAAAAATTCTCAAAGCCTTAAACCATGTCATAATTGCCCAGATAAAAATCAGAAAACACGGTGCATTGATTAAAAATATAATGTGTCTTTAAAAATCACTCTTTGATTCTTACCAGGATATTTTGTTGCCATGGCACTAGCAGGTTTGCAATACTACTTGGTGTAACTACTTTCAAATGTCTAAAAAAGAATAAGATGAAGACTTGATATTATTTCTGAAACAGCACTCAAATTGAACTTCAAATTTCTCTAATTTTTAATAACTATTACATACTTCAATTATCTTATAGTTGACATTACCATGTAGTTAAATGAAATAAAGTATTTACAGTATAAATCATCACACACTTCTACATACACTTGATCAAAGGTCACTCACAGGATGGTTTATCAAGATGAACAGCAAAAAGAAAGTTTTTACTTACTGCCCACCCTCTAATTAAGCAAGCTGAAAGTATAGCCACATCTCGTTCCCCCAAAGTACAACCTTCAGATTCCAGAGAGTAAGTAAAATATATTACTGCTGAACCAGAAGGTTCACTTATGTGAGCTGGGCCTAGTCCTAGGGCTTGTGGTTGCTTATGAAGATATGAATATTAAAAAATACTGTTTTTATTTCTTCTAATCTTGGAGGTGACTTAGAAGAACAATTGGACTCAAGGTTTATACAAAATGCCTACAATCGAACCACCAAGTAAGAATGGGTTTTGCTGCTATCATCATGGTGTTGTTATACAATAGTACATTTTTTTTTACAGAGGTATGAAAGCTATTCAATTATATAGAGCGAAGCAAAATGTTTTACTACATGACAGCATGTAGCTTGGAAGCTAAGCAGGAACTGGCCTGGTTAGTACTTGGATGGGAGAATTTGGAAAATATAAGGGATACACACTAGACTTGGGAATAAGGCAATGGCAAACTACTTCTGTGCTGCTGCAAAGAAAACTGCATGGATGCATCCATGTAATCAACAAAAAGTCAAGCTTAACATGAAGAAGACTTTACTTTTTATAGTCATATAGACAACTCGGGCTAGGACTAAGCTTGAAAACTGCAGTCAGTAAATATCCAAACTGTTTTATGTCTATTGTCCCATTCTAGAACCTAACAAATATGAGATCAAGTTTTGGAAACTGGTTTTTCTTTCAATAGCAATGAGTAGGATATACACTCTGAAGCAAGAAACAATTACAATAGCTATAAACTTAAATTCCCAGGGATGGGATAAGATTTTAAGGCTGGATTGTCTGCAATCCATGTTATTTGTAGTACATCAATAAGACTTCTGACTTACAAACTGTTTAACAGCTGCAAAAACAAATGCAAGTAAAAAGAATTATTTTCTATGGCTGGGATTCTTTGTTATTTCCAATCATGCAAATTGTAGCTTTAACACATCTAGAGGCATTAGCTCAGACTAAACTGGACTAGGTCTTGGTGTAATTCTGTTAGTCAGTTCAATGCCAGGTTAGAATTCCTGATCCTCATAACTTTGATCTCTTTCTCAGGGTCATACTAGCCTGCATTCTTCCAGTCCTTGAGTTGGCAGAAAAGTACATTGACGTAACTATGCTGCCTGAACAGCTTTGTTAACAAGTCTGGCACACAACAGTGCCCTTGCAGTTTTGATGTGGGACAAGTTAAGGAAAGTGATTGGTGGATTATCCAGGTGTTTTCTTTTTCTTTCCCAACATCACCTAAATATGGGAAAAGCGGTCACTAATTACTCTCCCTGCTGTGTGGTGATGTGGGGTTGAGTGAATAAATGGGATGGAGGGTTTATCACTTTTCAAGTTGCTCAAGTGACAGGTCACTGGGCCAAAAGTGCTCTGCATTGGTACCTGTCAGTTGGGTTATTTCTAAACAAGGGTCTAGTGGTGTCCTGGAAGAATGCTAGATATGTTTGTTTAAACACATATTGCCACTCTTCTGGAATAGAACTATATCTTTGTCCAAAAAACAATTGGTTGAAATTTAGCAGAAGGATTCTACAGAACATTGGAATAACTTTCTTCCACTTCAATCCATGCCCTTGGCTGCAACCATCACCTATCACTTGGCTAAAAGGGAGAACAAGCACACCTCTTGTCAATTTACCCCACATCCCATATATTCCAAACCATTAAGGGCTACAAGGAATGACAGTATCAGCAATGAGCAGCCAAGGGCTGCAGCACCTGGAAGTACAGGTAATCCTCACTTAATGATGGTAATTAGGACCAGCAACTCAGTCACAGATGTAAAGCATGATGTCACATGACCATGCTGACTTACAATGGTAGTTGCGGCAGTTTCAGTTGTTATTGTTAGGAGAATCTGTGTGGTCCCAGCATCCCACGGTCATGTGATTGTCATTTGCAATCTCCTTTCAGCTTCCCTATTGACTTTCCTGGTCACATGACTGTGGGATGCTGCAGCATCACAATTGGAAGTCAGTTGCCAAATGGCCAAATTGTGATCATGTGACTGTGGGGAAGCTGCGATGGCTGCAACTATGAGGAATGGTTGTAAGTCCCCTCATTCAGTGCCATTGTAACTTTGAATGGTTGCTGAATGAAAACTACCTGTACGCAAAATGGCAATGGAGTTGGCAAAAATGGCATCCCCCAAACTAATAAAACCAGCAGAAAGCATGGCCATGTGAAGCTTATTTTTTGTAGAAGCAGCAGAAAAATCAGCTGGTAGAAACAGCATCTCTTAAAGACAGGTCTAGCACTCTTCTTAAAGACTGTTGAACGAAGGTTTTAAGAAAACAGTTCCCATGTTCTTGCAGAACTGCACTTCTATTTTATTAAGGAACCCATACAACATATACCAAACACTTTGAAATTGGGATCAGGCATAACGTTGAAGCTAGATGTCTGGTCTCTCCTTCAGCCCAAGCTAAAATGGCCACTGAATGCAATATCAAGCTACTAGAGAAAAATGCCCACAGTAGCTGGGCAAATCCCAGACCATAACTGACAACATTGTTAGTGAGTTATTGCAGATCATTCATACCACAAGAGTTGTATCAAAGGAAAAGGGAAAACACAACTTTAATATCAGAACAACTATAACTGTTTCTGCCTCTGGTGATGAGATAAAAGTGACATGCCCTTTAAAAATGGCTAGTGAAGTATTTTAATTCTGTGGTCAACAAGATGCAAGGATGAGTTTTTTAGATGTGTCAATGGGTCACCCCCTCCTCCATCCTGTTGTGCTGCCTCATCATGGTGTGGAATATTCCTGGGAGGGGTAAGCAAAGAAGCCTGGGAGTATTTGCCAAGAATATATATATTTCCAGCAGGGCCACCAAAGGCGTGAGGTCATCCCAGCTGCCCTGCTAAAGCAAGTAGGCACCTATATTAGGCAACAACAATATAGGAAGATGCTGGAGGTGGATGATCACTTTAATGACAATGGCAAAGGCATCAATTCACACCACACAGGAAAAGGCAATGGTAAACCATTCCTCTATTTTTAGCAAGAAAACCACATTGATAGAAAATATAAAATGATTGATTATATAGTGCTGGATGATGGGCCCCTCAGGTCAGATGACACTCAACATATTACTGAGGAAGAGGTGAGTACTAATGGTGTTTATGACGTGGCTAAATTAAAGCCTTCAGGATGTCTATTTTCTGAAGTTGCCATACAGGAAAAGAAAATATGAAGCTGCAAAGACAGAATTACTAGGAACATGGAATGTAAGACACACGAACACAGGAAAATTCAACACATTGAAACACGAAATGAAAGAACTACAAATTAATATCTAAGGCATCAGTGAATTGAGATGGACTGGGATTGGACACTTTCAGTCAGAAGATTACACTGTTTACTGCTCAGGATATGAAAAACAAAGAAGGAACAGCATTGTTTTTGTAGTTAGGAAGGGTATAGCAAGAAAAATATTTGGCTACAATGCAATCAATGATTGAATAATATCAGACTTCATGGACAACATGAATTTCATATGCTAGCAAAATAATGCTTAGGATCATCCAATGCAGATTAGAGTCTACATGGAAAAAGAGATGCCAGATGTTCAAGCTGGCTTTAGAAAAGCTGGAGGAACACAAGACATTATAATTAAGAAAGCTAAAAAATACCAAGAAGTCACTATATGCTTCATTGATTATAGAAAGGCCTTAGATCGTGTCAATCACATCAAACCGTGGAATGTGTTTAGAAAAACAGAAATTGCAGAACAACTCATTGTCCTCATGCAAAACCTATACACAGATTGGGAAGCCACAGTATGGACAGAACATGGTGAAACAGACTGACTCCAAGTTGTCAAAGGAGAAAAGGCTGCACACTCTTCCCTTATATATTCAACCCATATGGTGAATATATATTAAGGGAAGCTGTATTGGAAGAAAATAAGTATGGGTTTAAAACTGAAGGAAGAAACATCAATAACCTGCACTATGTTGATGACACTACTGTATTCTGATAGCCAAAAATGCAAAGGATCTGCAAACTCTAGTAATAAAAGTCAAGGAATAGAGTGAAACAATGGGATGAAAATTAAACATAAAGAAGATCAAACTATTGATAACAGGTACAACAACCAGCCTTAGAACTATCAATGAAGATATGGAAGTGATTGATGGCTTCTATTTTTTAGGATCAACCATCAGCAGTAAATGAACAAGCAGTCAAGAAATACACTGCAGACTAGCACTGGGTAGAGTAGCCATGAAGGCCTTGGAAAAGATATTCAGATGTCTGACATGTCTATACCTACAAAAATCAGAATAGTACAGACAATGGTATTCCCTGTGACACTCTATGGAAGCAAAAGTTGAACTTTGAAAAAGCAGGATAGAAAGAATATTGATGCTTTTGAAATTTGATCTTGAAGAAAACTCCTGAGAATACCGTGGACAGCCAAGAAAACAAACAAATGGATCATTGAACAAATCAACCCAGAGTTCTCACTCAAAGCACAAATGACCAGGCTCAAATTATCCTACTTTTGGTTAAAGTTTTGCAAGATATGGCTTGGAATATCCTAGAATTGTACCATATAGGGCTTTAAATTTTGAAGCAGTTTGAACTGGGCCCAGAAGCCCAATGGCAATCAGTCAGTAATTTCAAAATAGGTGTTATCCTAGCTTGTCAGGGTTGTCCTGTCAGAAGTCTAGCCAACTGTAGCTTTTGGATCATCTCCAAAGGTAGCTCCACAATCAACTGGTGGTAAAGAGATGGATTACCATCACCAAGACACCAATAAAAATCGCACCAGCCAGATTTGGGCAAAGGTTGCCTGATTTCCACCTGCTGTTTAAGCAGGAACCAAGAATCTAGACAAATTCCCAAACTGCAAACCAGCTTCTTAGAGTTTTCTTTATCTCTCTGCTAACAATGAGTGGTTACCTAGATTTTTGTAGCCCAGATATGGAGGCTCTCTTCAGAGGAATCAAACTTGCAAGATGTACTCCTATTCCTTCAACCAACATTTTGTAACTATTTTCTCTTACAGTGCCTTAACTTTCCACTGGCCTAGTTATCAGATTTTGAGTCTGTTGTTCTTTTTTTAAAAAAACAACAACCCAACAAGCCAAAAGTCTGCTGTCCGCCTCTGCTTTGAGATATTTAACACGAGGAAAGAGATTGTGACTTCTCCCACCCACACGCTCTTCGCGGCCAAAGAGGAAGTGCAGATAGACTTCACACACACACACACCTAAACGTCAAACCGAGCTAGTCTCTGACCCCTCCACGGGACACCTTGCAACACAGAAACCCAAACAAAGTGCGCTGGGGCGTGCACTGTTGTTTGACAGAACTCGGAGAATAATACTAGTGAGTGTGTGCAAAGTTCGTCTGCTCAGCTCCCTTGAGGTTCGCGGAGGGGTACCGCCACCTTTCCTGTCTGTTTCCTTCCACCCTCGCCGTAGCCCGGCTGCAACAGCCGCAGCTCCAAAGAGAGGAGGCGAGGCGCTTCGAGACGGGTGGCTTTCCTGCCAAAACACCGGTGGGAGCTTGACAGGAAAGCAGCTGGAAAGACTCCAGCGCTGATTTGACGCTCCGGAGACCGCACCACAATGCACAGCCCAAGTTTGACCCAGCAAAGTACCTGCGTCCTGTGTGCTCGCTCGCTCGCTCGCCCGCCTGAGCGCGACCGGAGCCCCGTTCCCCAAAGATGGTGGCGACCCCTCAGTTCTGCTCTCGCCGTCCCAGCTGACTCGGCCGAAGACTCGGCTCGCTTGGGCCGAAGTGAATCGACGGCCGAAAGGAGCCGCTCGCTCCGGTCGTCATCGATTCGCTCGGAGCTCTACTCGCAGCTCTGGCCCTGCCGCCTCCGCCCCCTCTGTCTTCTCGCGCTCCTGCGCGCACGCGTTCCTCCGCTGCTTACCTCTCCCGTGGAGAGCAATAATAGGGAGTTTGGACGGGAAGAGGCGTGACGGGGAAGAGCGTGGCTGGTAGGAGGGAAGGTGCTGTCTTTTGGAGGAATCCTTGAATTTTCCAAATTAGGAATGACGGCCGTGGGGGAAAATTAGAGCTACTATCTCTAGGCTGCAAAAATCCGGATAATCACTAGGTGGCGGCATAGAAACTCAGGAAGGTCTATTCCTTTGCTGCTGCTAGAGTAGGCCAGATATAGTAGTCCTGCACTGAATAACGTGAGGTTGCGATCCGTTACGGACTTCATTGGGAGTCCCTCCGTTGGAACCGATTGGTTCATCAGATCAGCAAGCTTACATGGGATCTGGGCTGGGTTCACACAAGGCACTATGCTACAATGTGATTGGCTGCTTAGTGTGTTTCGCAGACAGTCATTGGAAGGGATCTGTATTCACAGCAATTATGAAGTTTAAAGGAGCTTTTAGGAAGGCCGCACAAAGCTTCAGAAGGCTGATTTGCTTCAGTAATATCTTAAGTGAACACTCCTTTGAATCTGTTTCACAGTGCCCCTTGCTATGCTAAAGAATAAAGCACAGCTGCCAGGTTGCTTCGTCTTGTGTCAGATACATTGCTGAAGTCAAGGTATGCTATGTCCACCACATTCCCATCACCAACTAAACTAGTTATGCTGGCCCAAAAAGGAGATCCGTTGGTTTGCCAAGATTTATGTCTTGGATAGCCCCACACTGATTCCTGCTAGCCAGTGCATTGTTTCCAAGTGATCACAAACATTGCTTAAGCACTTGTTGACTTCTATTGTCTTCCACTATTATCCTTTTTGAAATTGTTTGTAATTGAGCTTTCAGTATCTTCTTTAGGAACTCTGGCTATATTTGAAACTTTTCCCCATTATGTTTCTCCTGAATAGAATCCCACACTGCATTGTTCTGGGTTTATCAAAATCTATTTTTCAAGGTATGCATTTGAGTACACTCATCTTTAGTTTCCTTTAAAATCAAGTAATCCAGCATTAAATGGTCACTCAACCTCAAACTTCTTACCATGTCCATCACTTACTAAGGCTTACCTGGTTGTGATAAAGTCAGAAAGCTGATCCTCCTGTGCCAACTTCTCTGTGAAGGAGAAAGTTGTCAGCAAGGCAAGTAAGTCCTGGAAGAACCATGCTTGACAAAGTTTGGCTTCCACAAGTTGTTGAAGAAATAAGACTTAGCCTATATATTATTCATAATGATTTTAAAAGTCTGCCTAAGTTTTCCTGTTATATGCAATGAAATAAGACACAATTTGCTGCCACTGATGCACCTCCACTGTAAAAATACAGCTTACATAGCTATTGCCTATGTATTTCATTTGAAAGAAAAAAAAAACCCTATTCTTGCAAAAACTACCAGAAAATTTTAATGCTGCTAGTGGGTTGTACTCACTCTCAAGCAGTAAAAATGATCAGTCATGGAATTCAATTACAATGAAATGAAGTGTTAGAAAAATACACACCATACTGCTTATAAACCTGTGAGGCAACAAGAAATTCAGTCTGTTTCATTTATCATCACTAGTGCTGTCAATTGCTGTCAACTATGCATGAAAAGAGTAACTTTTATGCATGACAATAATTTTGCATAATTTCAAAAGCATCTTGGATATAGCTCCTCTTGAGAAGACTAATAAGTTAATAAACATGACTCATTTTGAAAAAGCAAACCAATTAATATATATGTTATAGTAATAGAATCAAATATGTTAGTCCTAAATGTTTTGGAAATATGCCTTTAACTCCAAGCCCTACCAATGAAAATTAATCATTGTCAGATTCATTTATTTATGTTATTATTTATTTGGTTTATCCTGCCTTTATTTACTGATTGATTGATTAAATTCAAGACAGTTTACATGTCTAATGCTCCCACCACCTATTTTCCCCACAACAACCACCTTTTGAGGTGGATTGGGCTGAGAGAGAGTAACTGGCCGAAAGTCACCCAGCTTTGTATGCCTGAGAAGTTGACATTCTAGGACATTTTATAAAATATGCATTGTAGCCTAGATTGGCAGAAGAATATAGTAGCAGAGAAGAGGGAGGGAGAGGATGGTACCCGGAATGTCAGGGTGATCAGTTGGGCTGGTGAATACACTGAGTAAGAATGTTGGCAGCTGTGATAGCTGTGGGAAGGGAAAGTGGTTGGAAGATTGGGGTGGGGGGTGGGATATGCAATGCCTATAACTACTCAGTGGAGAAGGGGAGAAAGGGTGAGACATATGCCAGTTGTGTCCTACTAGCCCCATAAAATCCCTCTGAGATTCTTCCAGATTCTGTTTTGTCTGAAGCCCAGAACACCAAAGCATTCTGAGTTTTGTTCTGGGTTTGAAACAAAGTGTATTTTCTGTTTGTGTATACTCCAAGTTTTTGGGTTAATCTTAATCTTCTGTTAAGATATTTTAAAAATAAAAGCAAACATCTTCTTGAATAAAAGAAGATTGTAAAACAAAAACAGTAATTTTGACAAGTTGAATTTACCTGCACTTGTGCACTTGAAAATATCAGTCTGAATATGTTTTTGAGGAGTGTTGAAAGCAATGGAGAAGATGCTGACTGAATGCAAATTGAATTAGGTTTAGAGATACAGTTTTTAAACCACACTACTAGGGATTTCTGTTCTTTTTCAAAGGCTAAAGTGAGTCATTGCAAAGTTGCAAATGTGAGAAGCCAAGTCTCAGTAGCCAGTTCAGCAGCAAAACAAGGCAGAGCCATGACTCACCATCCCATGATTCTGTTCACTAGTAGCTTGTGTTTTCCCAACTTCTGACAGCTGACACACTTTGTTCCCAGTTGAAATTGGAGACAGATGTCATCCTTACATCCAAAAGATTGTGAAAAAAATACAATTAGATGGAGCTCAAAGCTAAATTGGGTAATACCTTTATTATTGCATAATTTTTTCTAGGCTAGAGGTCACATTCCGCCTTTGAATGGTGTGCCACTCCCAAAAGTGGGTAGGACAGGACTAAAACTGATTTAATTTAATTTAATTTAATTTAATTTTCATTACAATATAGTTCATCAAAGTTAATATAGTCAATACCAATCATGCACTTAATGACTTTCCTCATCTCTTTCATTACAATCTGGTGAGAATTTCTGGAAGGCCTCTTGGGGCATAAGCAGGTAAAATTATGCATGGAGTGGATGGTGAGAAAACTTTCTTGTGTGCTCATCATATTTGAACCCAGGATCATCCAGTGAAGCCAGTAGTGGATCATCTCAAAATACAAAAATGTCATTTGAATGTTGTGTTTTAAAATGTTGGTTTTTACTGTTATATTTAATGGGTGTTACTTTTTTAAAGAAGGAAGATGTTTTAAATATTATTTAAACAAAATGTAAGCATACAGGTCAGATGAAAGGAAGTACTGCACTGTGAACAGAGGGGAGGGGGCAAATGGCCACACTTGTATTGCAACATCATCATACCATTGGCATATTTATGTATTTGTGTCACATGTCATGACACAATTATATTATTGGATCATTTGTGTGAGGAAGTCACAACATACATTATTATTTTGACATCATTGTGATTTGTTGCTGATGCCTGTGTGGCCTGAAACAGTTTGCAGCCCTTGGCCTTCTAAAAAAATGTGAGGTGCTGCTCTTGGGTGCCAAAAAATTGCCCACCATTACCGCTGTTTTCACAAACCAGAGTAGATGGATTTACATAATGCTCTAACCCAAACCTATTATGATCTAACATACTGTATGTGCCAGGCCAGAAGTCAGATGAAGTAACCAACATTTGCTTTTTTCTGATTTGCCAGATGTTGATTTTGGAGGAGCTCTCAGTCATCCCCAACAGCAGGAAATTATTTTTCTCACCATAATTTGACATCCCTGCAAACAGTGGTGATACTCATGCTATAGTGCCAAATTTTCATCTACTCCAGAATGAGATATTAAAATGTGATTATGGTGTCTGAAAGAAATGGCTTAGTGGGATAATAACCCTAAGTGATGGCTTTAGAAGAAACACCCTTTGAAGTATAATAAGATTTAGACTCTCTTTTGGGGTTGTGTTGACCTCTATTCTGCACCACACGTTATGATACCCAACTTTGTCTCAGAGGGTAATCTCACACCGGATTTGCATTAAAATATATTCCTCCTATTTTGAGATATATAAGGATGACTGCAGTTTCAGAAGTGTAGTACAAACCATGACACTATGTTCCTGAAATTAAAAAAAGTTATCACTTTTTTATGCATTTATATTAGAAAAACTTCCATTGGAATGCAAAGAACAAACTGAAAGAAAAGAAATTGCCAAGATTCTTAAAAGTCATATTATTTAGGAAGCATTTGTGAGCCTACTGCAGGTCTTAGTGTATTTTTTGTTTATTTTTATTTTTTCCTAAGTGTTCACCAAAACACAATTCTTATCTTTTCATGTACGCTTTTAACTCTTTCACCATAAGTGGAATGATGTAAGGCATTTGTAATAAAAGAAATAAACTTTTTTTTTTTAATTTCAAAAAGATGAGATTAAGGATAGATTTTTTCCCCCTCACCCATCAAGGGCAACAATTTAGTTAATTGTTAGTTTAGCTATTCTTAATTTAGTTAAAAATTAAGAATAGATAAACTGCAGCTTGTTTTTACTGGTATCCTTTGAAAAATCAAGCTGTAGTTACTGCTTAATATTTCAGAACAGTACTCTAGAGATAGAGGATAGAGTACTTTGTTTAGCTTTGAGTTATCCTAGAGAAAGTTAGTTCTTATCATGAATCTTTTCTGAGCATTGTGTGAACCTGCCTGCTCGTAGTCTATTGACACACTTTGGAGTTCTGTGCAGCGTGACCTGAAGCAACCAGTCCTTATGCATGTTTACTCAACGAGTAAGCTGTGGTGACTGCACCCTATGAATGAATCTCTCTGATCCCAGAGGGTCTTCTGAGAAATCATGCTGTGTCATGCCATAAAGTTGCAATTATGTACACACGTACTTAGAACAATGAGACTTACTTCTGAGCAGATATGTAGGATTGCACTGGAAATAGAGCTCTCTGATCTGGGCTGCACATATAGGGATGGCCACTAGATGGAAGCAAAGAAGTACAGAAAACCTGACCTCTTTGTTGCCACAGTATGGTCATCCTGAGTTTGGCTACCCAGATTTGGTAGCCTATTGTCGATCACCGTAAGAAACAGTGAACAGCCATCTACAGACAATGATCAATCTAGCCTGTTATTTTTCACTCTTGACTTTTTATTTGGATCACTGTATTATCTCAAGTAGCAGCTAAGTAAAAGGTATAGATTACAGGTTCCAGGTACACAACTCAGACAGCCAGAAGGACACTGGTTACTTTTCTGACATTGGCCTTTATTACTTTACTAGTTAGCTAAATAATATTTCTGACACTGACTATTTTCACAGATTCCATAAATACACGAACATTTCAGATGTGTTTTCCAGAGTTTTGTACAGTTTTTATTTTTAAGCATTCTTTCCTGGGGTTGGGGCAAAAATGCTTTGAGAGCAACTTACAAAAGTCAACCCTATCTGCAACCTTGCAATTTAAAAGACAGGATTCAGGAAAAAAGGGGGAGGGGAGGGAAAGGGGGGGAAGTAAACTTAGATAATCAGCTTTCAGAATTAAATTGTAGTTTTTCACGTGACAGTCAGATACAATGGCACATGAGAAAGAGCCTGCGGTACTGCCTTTTCAGCCGGGCTGCTGGGATGGTGCTTGCTTTTCATCCTCAGTTGCTCTCCTGTGTAGAATCTCACTTATCCCTCAAGTGCCCAGATAATGGAATTACCAGATGGGGAAACTGTAGAATCAATGTCTGGAGTCACATCTTATGCTAAGTGACAATGTGGCCTCTTTGTTTTTCGTTTAGCACTGCTCCTTAGCTTTGTCTTATGCCTGAACTAAATCATAATGGCTTATTTTTAAATTTAAGGCTTACAGTACCTGGATCCAGCTGTTGACACTCATTGGGAGCCAGAAAGATTTGCCAGGCTGAACGCCGCCTGCAAATTTAAAATTATTTGCTTCTTGAGCAGTCCCTGGATTATTGGAGGAAGACACCAGGCAAAGTTCCCAAGAATCTGGAGAAGGTAAAGCGTACGCATAGATATATAATTTGGATAAAAAAAGAACTATCTATCATTTCGGATCAATCTGCTAATTAGCAATGAGACCGGAACAGCAAATCAACCAAACTGGATTGACCTGATGAATCAAGAAACCTGCAAACCAGGTCCACCCTCTTTCTCCTCCAATCTTTCTCCTTAAACAGGGCTGTTGTCCATCAGTGGCCTGACACCTGAAGAATGTTTTACACCTCTAGCTGAGAACCTTCATTGTTTCTCTGGCTTCTTCACCCTTGCCTTGCCAGCTTTTAATGAATAGTATGGCTGCTGTAATTATTTCCTCCTGCTCTTCATTTCCCTGAAGAAAATCTAGCACAACAGGAAGTGAATAACAGCACTAGAGGACAGTTTACACACGGTGCTTTAGTTGAGCCATTTCCCCCTTGGCTTTCATATTTTAAGCCTGCCTTTAATATTTTATACAGTATATTGTATGCACGTGGCTGATTACATAAATCTCTGTAATCACCAGGATTAGTTTAGCTAGTGATTAACTTCCTTTTCATATTTCACTGTTTCATTTTGTACTTAAGATAATGTGCTTCTGTATTTACTATTATCATTGTCTATATGTTAATATATTCTGGATGAGGCTGACTAAACCTGTATAGGATGTCAGTGTCACTGGCTGGTCTAACCTAGGCCTTGTCGAATAATAGCAGTCTTCCATGACTATCATTTTCTAACAGCAGGCTCTGTCATCAGAACCCCATTCCCTGTTAAGTTTCCTTATTTACATTGGCTTGATATTTTTCCTTTCCTGTTTTCATTAGGTTTTTTTTTTTTAGCCAGTTCTAAAAACTTGGTTAAGAGAGCAATTCTATCTTCAAAGCCACTGAGTCTACCTGCAAAGCCCATTCAGTCTGCTGCAAACCCTAAATAATTTGTAATGATGTACATCTTTCCTATACTTCAGTTGCAATATTAATATTTAAAACAGCATCTTCATCCAATTTTGGACACATTTCTCCCTCCCTGAGCCACTGCCTATATACAGTTGAGGTGGTCTGATCTTCATTGGGTCCCCCAACCTTCAAGAAAAGTTTTTAGGAGATATAGGGGAGGGGAGAAGAGGTGAGAAGAACCCCTTCGACTGATATGCATGCAAAGCTAATTTTACGATTCACTTCAACTATTTATAGACCACAACATGATCATGATTCTATTGGAAGAAGGAAGTACAGTCCATCTTCTCTTAGACTTTCTTTTCATTGGAATGATAAAAATAGATTTACAGTGGGGCAAAAAAGTATTTAGTCAGCCACCAATTGTGAAAGTTCTCCCACTTAAAAAGATGAGAGAGGCCTGTAATTTTCATCATAGGTATACCTCAACTATGAGAGACAAAATGAGAAAAAAAATCCAGAAAATCACATTGTCTGATTTTTAAAGAATGTATTTGCAAATCATGGTGGAAAATAAGTATTTGGTCACCTACAAACAAGCAAGATGTCTGGCTCTCACAGACCTGTAACTACTTCTTTAAGAGGCTCCTCTGTCCTCCACTTGTTACCTGTAGTAATGGCACCTGTTTGACCTTGTTATCAGTATAAAAGACACCTGTCCACAACCTCAAACAGTCACACTCCAAACTCCACTATGGCGAAGACCAAAGAGCTGTTGAAGGACACCAGAAACAAAATTGTAGACCTGCACCAGGCTGGGAAGACTGAATCTGCAATAGGCAAGCAGCTTGGTGTGAAGAAATCAACTGTGGAGGCAATAATTAGAAAATGGAAGACATACAAGACCACTGATAATCTCCCTTGATCTGGGGCTCCATGCAAGATCTCACCCCGTGGGGTCAAAATGATCACAAGAATGGTGAGCAAAAATCCCAGAACCACACGGGGGGACCTAGTGAATGACCTGCAGAGACTGGGACCAAAGTAACAAAGGCTACCATCAATAACACACTATGCCGCCAGGGACTCAAATCCTGCAGTGCCAGACGTGTCCCCCTGCTTAAGCCAGTACATGTCCGGGCCTGTCTGAAGTTTGCTAGAAAGCATTTGGATGATCCAGAAGAGGATTGGGAGAATGTCATATGGTCAGATGAAACCAAAGTAGAACGTTTTGGTCTAAACTCAACTCGTTGTGTTTGGAGGAGAGAGAATGCTGAGTTGCATCCAAAGAACACCATACCTACTGTGAAGCATGGGGGTGGAAACATCATGCTTTGGGGCTGTTTTTCTGCAAAGGGACCAGGACGACTGATCCGTGTAAAGGAAAGAATGAATGGGGCCATGTATCGTGAGATTTTGAGTGAACACCTCCTTCCATCAGCAAGGGCATTGAAGATGAAACGTGGCTGGGTCTTTCAGCATGACAATGATCCCAAACACACCGCCCGGGCAACGAAGGAGTGGCTTCGTAAGAAGCATTTCAAGGTCCTGGAGTGGCCTAGCCAGTCTCCAGATCTCAACCCCATGGAAAACCTTTGGAGGGAGTTGAAAGTCCATGTTGCCCAGCGACAGCCCCAAAACATCACTGCTCTAGAGGAGATCTGCATGGAGGAATGGGCCAAAATACCAGCAACAGTGTGTGAAAACCTTGTGAAGACTTACAGAAAACGTTTGACCTCTGTCATTGCCAACAAAGGATATATAACAAAGTATTGAGATGAACTTTTGATATTGACCAAATACTTATTTTCCACCATGATTTGCAAATAAATTCTTTAAAAATCAGACAATGTGATTTTCTGGATTTTTTTCCCATTTTGTCTCTCATAGTTGAGGTATACCTATGATGAAAATTACAGGCCTCTCTCATCTTTTTAAGTGGGAGAACTTGCACAATTGGTGGCTGACTAAATACTTTTTTGCCCCACTGTATGTCAGGATTCAGGAAGGATATAGGCCCATAAATTCTTGCTCTAAAATCTAATATATTTTTTTAAATATTGAAGGAATTGTTTTAAATACAGTATGGTATTCAGACATGCATCATTTTCAGAATGACTCTATATGCTTATTCTTCACAAATCATTAATCATTAATTACCTCTGCCCAATTCATTGTTCTGAATACCAGAATAAAGATTAAACTACTTTATATTTTATCTACCTATATCAATGGCACAAATCTTTTGACTGTTAATACAACATGGTATTCATTTCGTACAGAAACCCCTTTGCTAAAAACTGAAGTGGGCATGCTTTTTTGCACAAAGGTCTTTGTTTTGATGAAGGGTGTCCATCCTTTATTATAAAAGATAAAATAAATAGATGCTCTTAATTCTTAATCATAGGCATGAGCGCTTTAATAAAAACCTCTCTTTTCTTCGCTTTCCCAAAGTTTTTCCGGAAAAAAGTGCTGATTTTCTGCCCATAGCTTTAATTCTGAACATGTCTGTAGATGACTTCTCCTCCTTGTGTAAACCAGCAGTGACTTTGTCCTTGGTTCTGCTCTATTATGAAGTAATAAACAACTCTGCTGCTTTGACTGGGATGTGAGCCAGCAGGCAACTTTGCCCAGGAATGAAGAAGCAATTACTGCAAGCCATCACAAGATGGCAGCATAAAAGTAAAATCCTTTTCATTTAATAAATGGAATAAAGGATGGTTCCATTTAGGATTAATTACATTTCTTCACATGGGTGAATTTCATGCTTGTCCAGAGCAGTCAGGGAAACCTCCTCTTCCTCTTTTGATTAGTTATTTGCTAAATGTTTAAACATTTAACTGCTGTGGGAGGTTAAGGTGACTTTTGTTTAAAGAAAACAAGTGTAAACATTGAGTACTCTGCACATGGACTTCCAAAAGAGCCTTTGAGGCTGCAGTCTATCCATACTTTAGAAGTAAGTCTCACTGACTAGCCTATAGGTGTAGGATTACACCATAGACTTCTTGTTCTCAGTCTTCTGTCATTATCTGGTAGAGAGAATTATTCCCATAAATAAAAAAGATGGCAATTCATTTCTTGTTCCTGAAGTTTGTGAACTACAGATCAGTACATCACTCACCATTGGTCATGTGGCTGGTATTGCTGGGAGTTGTATTTCAGGTTCTCCACCGCTGTGATTGATATACTGTAGGTGGCTTATTCCGTAATAGCCTTATTGGTAAGAAAAAAAGAAAAGGAAAACCCAAATAGAATAAGAGGTGTACTTAGAGCAACAATTACATGGACCAACAGCTGTATTCTTGCTTCCTGTGTGGGAACCTCATGCTTGGGCCAGGGAAACCTTAGAGATCTGTTTCTTGAATAGGATGTGAGAGACACCAGTGTGGTACAGTCATCAAAGTTTTCATTCTGATACCTTCCCCAAGTATCTGGTTAATATTACCGGTCCTCCACTGAGGAAGTTTTCCACTTATAACTTATGCCTTCTGCATTTCTCAAAGGGAGACTTTCAAATGCCCAAGGGAACAGTATGTCCCTCCCTCTGGTGCTGGCCAGGTAGAGGACATCATTCAATATGTCTTCTTTTGCCTAGCTATGATGAGATTAGGGGGAAAACATTGATGATAGGTAAATTTAAGGGGATAAATTCAGAATGATGGAATTATCTTTTGGCAGATGTGATTCTGCTTGTTAGCAGTCAGGTTGCTACTTTTGCTATGCTCTCTTTGAAATGCAGAAATGCATTTTTATGTTCTAAATTGTAGCTTTGGTTTCTTGTTATACATGTTGCATTTCTTTTTATTACTTTAATTTTAACTTCCTTTTTATGTCATCTGTGGTCACAACAATAAACTTAGTACTTAGTAACAGTTACATTAAAAAACAAACAAACCAAGATTTATGACCTTTAGTTACCTGGAATGTGTTCCTTTTGATTCCTTCCCCGATATGGCAATTCTATATAATTATCTTCATATAATTCCCATACTTGAATAAATAATTTACTTATTCAGGCCAATCTGTCACATTGCAACCAACAATAATTAAATCTGTTTCCTTGCTTGTTTGTGAAGTTAAAGGACTATATTTTAATATCACCATAAGTAAGTGGATATATTTATTATGAGCTGTGATATGACATTAATATAGCAAATGAACAAATAGCTACTGATGCCAAGGGTATTTTTATGTATTTATTTTTAAATTTTCTAGGTTGTATTTTTGAGGAAACCTGTATAAAACCTGCATACTCAATAATAATTTTTTAAAAATCAATATTTTTTATAACACCACCCATTCTGTAAAAGCGTAACAGTAAAGTTACTCCTGGTGATTACATTCCTTTTCAAGGTCTTCTCCCCCCCCCCGTTTTCCAGTCTAGGTATAACCTTTGGATTTCTTGGTGGTCTCCCACCCAAGTTCTAAAAAGATTTGATCCTACATATCTTTGTGTGTGTGTGTGTGTGTGTGTGTGTGGTTGTTTTAATCAGCTACAGTTGGTTTGAGAGCCAGTTTGGTGTAGTGGTTTAAAGCACCAGGCTAGAAGCCAGAAGACTTTGAGTTCTAGCTCTGCTTTGAGCACAATGCCAGCTGGGTGACCTTGGGCCAGTAGCTCTCTCTCAGCCTTAGGAAGAAGCAGGCAAGGGCAAATTACGTCTGAAATCTTGCCAAGAAATCTGTAGGGACTTGTCCAGGCAGTCACCAGGAGTCAACACTGCCTTGAAGGCACACAAAAAACAAGGTTAGTTTAGTGATGCCACCTGCTCAAGTGAGGAGCAAAGAGAAAATTATTAAAGGTAGGGGGAGTAATCATATTAATTGAATATCATATTAATTAAAATAATTCTTTTTTTTTTTTGTCCTGGACTCATTTAGTTTTTGAGCTATTGACCCTGGCCACATGCAGGGCTTAATCCAAAGAAGCCTACACATTCTATCTGAAAGAGATCTTTGCTAATTCTTCTCCCTTTGCAGCCCCCATATTCCAAAGAGATCAACAAGCATCCAAAGAACATTTCTGAGGAAGAAAGAGGAGTGCAAGGATCTTCTCCTTCCCCATTCCACTAACAGAAGCAGTCTATTGAATTGGTACCCTTCCGCAGACAGAAGTTCCTGGATCCAAGTTTAGAGGTGGCAATCAGAATGTGGCAGCCAGATTGTTAACTGGCTGACTGTCAAGAACATCATGCTAGCTGTTGAAATTTCTCTGAGAGGTACCAGTTTGGTCCTGAATTCAGCTTTCTATCCTGGACTTGTTATCCTCCAAACAGCCTGAGATTAGGCAATGGTAGTCACTGGAGAGATGGACCTTTTCTGTAATAGCATTCCAGGTTATGGACCCTTTTGCCTAGATATATGCACCTATTTGTTTCTTTACCATCTTTTAGGTTCCAGGCAAATCTAAAGTTTTTGTTATTTGTATTTATATAGTTTTAACAATATTTTATTAGTTTGGGGGTAAGGGAATCCCCAACATATATATATAGCTAGCAAATGGCTTGCTAGCCTCTGCTTAGATAGAAGCAATGCTGTTTGGCAAATCATTCAATGCTCCACCAGTGTGATAAGCATAGCAGATACACTGGGGAATGCATTGATGGCAAATCTATTTCACAGGAAAAGACACACTAGGAAAATGACTGAAAGAGGTTGGGGCCATGGTTGCATAGAAACAGTACAAGTAAGATCATACCTATCTTCTGTTCCTTTAATCAGTGTCAAAACCAACTGAAGCAGCTTTACAAGAACACCAGATTTGGTGCAAATAACCCTCCCCCCTTCTCAACAATGGGATGGGGGAATAAAAAATAGCTACCCTGTGAATAATATCCTAACTTTGTTAATGCTACAACAGAGCATAGATGTAATGGGCGTCTCAGAGTCTTGGAAAGAAGATAGTGGTTTGCAAAAGATTGCAAGCAGAGAACATCACTTTCTTCCATCCTCATCTGTCTCCAACAACAGTGGGGAACACCAGTGGGCTTATTGCCAGGTGTGCTATTGGGGCTGTTGGAATCATCCATGACTGCTGTGGTGATACGAGGGTATATGGTGGTAATGGACAGCACATCTGTCATGACTTCCTTGACTCACTTCAGGTGTGAATAGCATCTTTCCCCAGTCTGGGCACAGGTTGTCCTTTCTGGGAAACTGGGAGTCTGTCTGAAGTTTGTGGTCTGTCCACCTGGGTTTTTCTTTTTCTGGTTCTGTTTTTGTATTTCTACCATTAGTGTTCTCATTGACACTTCATTTTGTGTTTCTGCTTTTGTGATTTTCTGTTGCTTCTCTATTCAGTGCCCATTCAACTGACATATTTCTACTGGTGTTATGCCAGGATAAGATTGTTAACTGCCGTTAGCTGCTGTTATTTTTCATTGGGGGTTCTCATATCTTGTAATCTTTTATTTTGTGACTGTAAGGCAGAGTAAAAAAACAACAACACTGAGAATCAGAAATAAATTTGTGCTTTTCAGTACAAATTTAGCTTGAATGGGTATTGGTTGTGTTTTAACTACAGAAGTAGCTAGTTCTAGAATAAATGTGGGAATATGGAGAAAAGTTCTTTTAACAGCTCTCCCAGGTTGCTAAGGTTGTTTCCAATCAGACATTTTAGCATGTAATCATGGTTCATCAACAGCAATTTCATGGAGCATCCAGATAGCATCTTTGTTCTTTAGTTATTAGTCTACAAATTTCCCTTTCATGTTTTTTTTCCTTTATTGAATTGGGATATCCTAACCCCTGAACATTTGAGGAGTTCTACATACCTGCGTGCATATTTCTTTTTAACAATTTTTTAAATATTAGAATTCCGGAATTGCAGAATTCCAAATGAGTGTGCTTGAGGTTTTGAAATTATCTCTGTACCTCTCCCAGTGGTTGAATTTGTGCAGGTTTTCAGCAGTGCTAGAGAAGGAGTTGGCTACCTTCTGAGATGATGTCCAATTTCTGGGTCTAGCCTAAACCCCAGAATTTCCCAGTGACCTCCAATTTAATGCTTAACCTGCATAACTGTTTAAGATGAGTCAAGGTCTGCTGGGTTACCAGGTATAAATTAGTATTGTGTAGTGGTTAAGGTGCCAGGCTAGAAACCAGGAGACCATGAGTTCTAGACTTGCTTTAGGCACAAAGCCAGCTGGGTGACCTTAGGCCAGTCACTCTCTTTCAACCCTAGGAGGAAAGCAAGGGCAAACCACTTCTGAAACCTTGCCAAGGAAATTGCAGGGACTTGTCCAGGCGGTCGCCAGGAGTCAACACTGCCTTGAAGCGACCAAAAAAAGCCCCAAACCTATATGGAAGAAAAAGATACAGGATAGAGTCTAATTATCTATTTAAGCAGCAGAAAGAAACAATAGGGGTCCGCAAAATCAGCTTGGAGAAACTGTCAACTTTCCAAAGTGGAACTGGCAGACTTGGAAGCTTTGGGGATAGGAGAGGATGGAAGCATTCTATAGGAGCCAAAGTCATCTTGTCAGTAGTGGGTGCCACCAAAAGTATTTGTGATGTCATAATCAACCATACCCTGATATTTTATACTTCTGGAATTCCAAAGCTTAAAAAAATGATCCTAGATGCCAAGGTAGCTATGTGTAAAACAACTGCACACATGTTCATAATTATCCCTGTGTTATGGGGAATTACAATAGCAGTGGACAGGGATTGAAGAAATGCCAAGTGTGAATTTCCTTGAAATATTTAGAACAGGAACAATTTGTATAAACTGCACATTGCCGTTTTGAAAGCAACAAAAATGGAAAATTTACAGCATGATGCAAAAGAAGGCACAGCGCAGGAAAGCTGTTAAGGAGGAAGTCATAGTTATGTACTATATCCTGTGATGTTATTCTGTATTCATATTGTAGGAACCCTGTAACAACAAAATAAATGTTAGGCAACATTATATATATTTTTTAAACTGATACTGAGAATCAAAGTTATGATGACCAGAATTTTGTAATGAAAATTAATCATTATTCTAAGTTTTTGCCCATTTGTAGTTCCTAAATTGTATTTATGCAAGAGACTTAGCTATCAAGTAGTCACCCAGAATCTATAACTTTTTTTGAATCTTCAGTAATACATCAGACTGCAAGATCTGGTTCACTAACTACCTGATGTGCAACAATCAAGCTCCTATGGCACTACTTTCAAGGAGAAATGGACAAATCATGATAAGCTAATAATTCTCTAGCAGGTTTGAAGTAGATATTTAAGAATCTCCAGCTTTCAACTGTTAGACAAGAACAAAGTATAACTCACTTCCTGTTCGAAATTATACAGCTGAAATGTTGAATGTATGGGGTAACAGGATTATTTTGGTGTCTGTGAGTTCTACTCATTTTGGTACTTAGTAAATTCCTGGCTTCTGGATGATTTCCTTCTGGCTCTGGTTGATGGATCTTGAGATGCTAGTAAAAACAAAGTAGATTGTGCAAGCCTGAAGTCTGCCTACCTTGGTATAAAATAGCACTGAAAAATATTTCTTTTGTTTTGCTTCTCTAAAATGTCCAAAAACCTCATATTGGCCATTATGGATAGAAGACTTTCCCGTGCTTGTATGTGTCCTTTTTTTCCTTAGGCACTGAAACAACTGATTTGTTTATCAACAAGCAAAATCCTTCATGTGTTTACTCAAGTATGCCTTTTGGGTTCAGTACGGTTTATTCCCTTATGAAAGTGTTTGCTAGGGTCTCCTTTTGTACAAAATATTTGCTGTGGTTTCCTGAGTAAATAAGCTGTGCACCAAAATGTGAGCTAGCTATCAGAGCTACAGGAAAATAGTGGGTGGAGTACGAAGTCGAGCAGCTAGCATTTAATAAAAGTCTGTAATGAGTTTTGAGGCCATTTATAAAAGTTGCTCAGTTATACTGCCTAGAGACATGGCCCAAGTGTTGCAGCTACTTCACAGTCTACTTCCTTCAAAATTTGTGACTCATTTTTCTTTTCTTCTGGCTCAGAGTGATTTTGCTTTGTTGATTATTAGAAGCTCATAAATGTTAGGCTAACCCACAGCACACCCTTGTGTAAATTGTTATGTACACTGGCCAGGATACAAAGAACTGTGAAACTAGTTCCACAAGGCCTTGCACACTTTGGACTTACAACAGAACAGAGGATCAGAATTGCCATGTTCTAGCCATCTTAGGAATTGAAGAATGAAATGGGATTTAGATTCTAACCTTCTTCCCCTCCACCTCCAGCTGCCCAGATCCATCCTATAGAGGTTGAAGCTACAGTGGGTGCTTAAGTTCTCTAGTTACTACAGTATCTGATCTTTTTCCTGAGAACTCCTTGAAGGAGGAGGTTATGAAGACGGTTGCTGACAACTCTGTTACAGAAGTGAAAGAGAAATTGTCAACAATAACTTCCTTTAGAATCAGAGTTTTTAACAGTCAATCATTTGACCATTTATATTAAGACCATTAAGTTAGGTTACACTGCTTACATTATGGTTTTGGGTTGGGGGCAGGTTTGAAGATTGTGGATTAAACAGAAAGGTGAGCAGCAATGCGTAGAAACAGGGAACCAACACCAACAGGCACTGCCATCCTCAAATCATGATCAACAGTACATCCAAATGTGAAGAAGGGAGTTACATGGGCTAAGCCTGCCTCATGATGCATCCACTAATCATCCATTTGGCAACTAAGAAAAATGGTAGCTGTGGTTGATGCAAATATACTAAGACGTGCACAAGGAGATGACGATATGGAGAAGATGTCTACCCTCAATTGCCAAATGGGTGGCTGGAAGGCACATGAAGGGGGGAGGCAGAAACTAGCCTACAATGCCCACAGCTATTTCATGCTTTTAACATGCAAAGGAGAGGCATTGTATACCAAGGTCATCAGGGAATACAGGCAAAGTCTTTAGTACAGTGTATTTATTTGATATTCACTTAGATCTAAGAGCTGCCCCATCCAGTCCCATGGCAACAGCCTGAGATAGGTTGGGCTGAGAATGACTGTCAGCCTTGTAAGGTAGCTCAGACAAGAAGCACGCGCAGGAAGAATAGCTTTATCTTTATTGTAAGGTTACATTAACAGAATCTTGCAAGTCCAAAAGTACATCTCTCTCTCCTTGCCTTTACAGTCCAAGAAACTAGGGAGGGTCCTTCTGAGATGTTTGCCACCCCCCTCCACCATTTCTTTTGCAGGCTCAGCTGCCTCTTATCTGACTGTTGCCTAGTCCAAGGATCTTCCTCCTGTCTCCTAATGTCATTCACACATTCCATTACAATGACTGGCCCCAAATCACCAAGGGAGCTGGTGGTTGCAGGTGGACTAGAACCTGGGTTTTCCTCTTCCTCGTCCAACACATTAACCTCTACATCACTTTGGCTCTCTATTAAAGGCATACATTCTGCAGCGATGTCAGTCTACCCAGTGTACGTGCCTTCTCACCTACACCAAAAGAACCTTCTGCTCCTGACAGTCCTTCTCCAGCTCAGTGTTCCCTAATCTAGTGCCTTCAGAATTTGTTGGGACCACAGTTTCCAAAACTGCCAACCCCCTTGGCCAGTTCTCCAAAGTCTTAGCGAGGGCCCATGTTGATTGGGAACTGTGGGAATTGTAGTCCCAACCCAGCTGCAACCCACTGATTTGGGAAAGTTCGGCTAGCTGATGGGAGGAAAAATAGTTGATACCTGAAGCCAAGCTTTCCAGCCTTCTGCTCAGGGAGCTGGATCCCCTGCAGCTGAAATACAGCCAGCAGTAGCAAAACAGGAAGAGTAGTAGCTGTCTGAAAACAAAATTTGGCCGGGCAAAAAGCCAGAGGCAGCTAGGAAAATAAGGGCTGCTGCTTTGATTAAATGAGCCAGTCAGCTTCTTAGCTCACAGGATAGGATGAAGCCCCCATGTTGAAGACAAATGGATAGTTAGATAGATGAGAAATTACAACATGTTAGAAGTAGGACAATAAGACATCTAGCAGAATTAAATGCCTGGGTGAAAAAAAATATGTTTTTAAGTGAGAGGCAAATGTTTACAAGGCTTGGGGCCAGCCAAAACGGTTCAAGGAAAGATTGCCAAAATTGCGGCATCTGTCTCAGATTGCTATTCAGTGAATCACTAGGATGGTATATAAAGGAGAAGACTGCTAGATTCTAAGCCATATAGAGCGTTATATGTCACCCTTTATACCTTCATTTAATACCTGGAAAGAAAGATGCTGTTAGCCCAGCCTTTGATTCTACAGATCTCCTGACCTGGCCTAGTTGAGCATTGGAATCTGTTAAAGGGGAGCATAATATCATATAGGTGTGCAGGTTTCCCCTTTGCAGACACTCCTGTTCAGAGTGCAAATATCAGGGAGAAAACTAGAGAACTCTGTGATTGAGGACAAGACCAGAATATTTAGCTCACTGCATATAATACAGTTGTATTACATTAAATATTTGTTTAAGATAAATGTAGGAGCAGTACATAAGAGAGCTGTGTGAATGTATTTAAAATGGTTTTGAAAATCACATATTAAACAAAACATAGAATTTTCTAGGATATTATATTCATGTTTGGTATAATTGGTATAATTGCAATGGGAATCTATGTAGGGATTAAGGCAATAGCTCTGCTGTCAAGGAAAATCTGGAAGATGTTACAGAATTTTTTAAAAAATCACAGACATGAACAAATCAGAGAGGATCCGTCAAATAACCTAGTCCCATGCCATCTAGGACCTTAAATGTCAAAACCAGCACCTTGAATTGGACATGGAAACAGACTGGTAACCAGTGCAGTGCAGCTTGTGGAGCAGAGGTGTAACGTGTGTTCTACAAACAGACATAACTGCCTGTGCCACTGCATTCTGCACCAGTTGAAGCTTCCAGATACTTTTCAAGGGCAGCCCCATGTAGAGCGCATTACAGTAATCCAATCAGGAAGTGACTAGGGCATGAGTGACCATGAGTAGAGCCCCTTGACCTAGGAACAGGCACAACTGGTGCACAATATGAAGTTGAGCAAAGGCCCTCCTAGCCACGACTGCCAGTTGCTCTTCAAGCAGGAGTCATGAGCCTAGGAGAACCCCCAGATTGCGCACGGGGTCTATGCGCAAGATGGTATAGTCCTAGAACTGGTGGGCCCCAAAACCCAAAGCCACTCAGTCTTGCCAGGGTTCAGCTGAAGCCTGTTGTTCCCCATCCAGACCCTCATAGCATCCAGGCACAGGGATAAGACGTCCACAGCATCGCTTACTGTACCAGGGGCAGAGATGTATAATTGGGTATCATCAGCATACTGAGGTGCAGAGAGAGCACCAACCCCCATGGCACCCCACACAGTAGGGGCCAAGGGCGGGATCTCTCCTCCCTGATCACCACCGACTGGAATAGACCTTGGAGAAAGGAGGCAAACCAGCACAGCACCCTGCCCCCCCCCCCAATCCTCCGAGTCGATCCAGAAGGATATTCATGTCATTAGTGAATATTCATGTTAGAAGCCACATGATAATTGCTCACCAAAGGCCTATAACGTGAGATGGAGAAAGAAGACCTATACTTTCATTGCTGTCACTTGGAACACACTGGCTCTCAGTGTTAGAAGAACATTGCTCCCCATCACTGACCTCAAGAGCACTTACACTAATGCAGTTTATGGAAAATGTCCAATAGACATTCTTTGTTGGCCAACCGTTTTCAAACATTTAGAGTCCAAAGGTGAAGAAAAAATATATCTTGTGGTTTGCGAAGAGGTATGCAAACAGAAAAACAATTTCAACAGCTTATTGGTTATTTTTATTTGCAAGTCAATGTCAGAATGAAAGTATTGGACCTATCAAAACCATTTTTTAAATGAAAAAAAAACCACCCTTCATATACTTTACTGGGAAGCATGCACATTGATATATATCTCTAAGGACTGACCTTAGTATTAGGCACTAGCCCATATCTACCTAGGTTATTGTTTGTAAAGGCCAGCATTTTTGCTGCAGTACCAGATTTTTTTTTTTTTAATTGCCATGCTGTTTAGTTCACATCCTTCTGCCCCTTAGAAACAGGCCTAAATCCCAACATGGAATGACCTCAAAGCCCCAAAAGAAGATGCAGAGACCTGTGATCAAGGGTGAGAGTGACAGCAACTGTTCATTTGAACCCAAGGTATATTGTGAGGAGGTGTGTTCAAGCAAGCAAGAGGGCACTCTGTGCCTTAAAGGAGATGTTAGTACCATACGCTGAACCACAAACTAAACAACCACATTTTGGCCTACCGTGTTGTGAGCAACTAGCTAGTGTGGTTAGTTTATGGTCCAGATGTAAACTGAATCAGAAAAATTGAGGCATTAAGTAAATCATAGTTCAGTGAATCATTGATACACATTTGTGGAAGCACAAGCCAGTTTTATGGTTGGTAATGACACTGTTCTCAGATGATCTGTTCTACCTGTTAATCTCATACACATCCTCAATATTCATTTATAAACAAGGTGAAGATTATAAAATTGAATCTGGTGCTCCCTGGCTCTGAAATGTACCTTAGAGAAATTGAATTTGGTCTCTCTGTCTTTAGAAGAGCAATCAAGACACGTTCCTTTTGTAATGCTTAATGAATTATTGTGATATATTTCATTTACTGTTTTTATATTTTTGCTTTATTTTTATTATTGTATTTATATTTTTAAATTTCATTTATTTAATTTCATCTTCTTTACAGTTGGCAAGCTTCAGTACTCAGGCTATTTATATGGGGTATAAATCAAGTAGATAAATAATAGCTCATTCAGGAAAAAGACATGTAAAGGCTGCAAGAATTTTTTAGTATGTTAACCAAAAGGTAATCTAACAAACGTAGCTTTGAGGTACCTGTATGGTTTTTATATGGAAATAGTAGTAACTAAATAGCACCTAGCTGACTTAGGCTGTACTCAAAAAAATATACAGGGTCTTGTATGATTAAATGGGCACAGGATTTAGGACATAACATTATGATGGAAAGGTGGGAAATATGGTGGGAAAGATATAAAATTTACAGTATGTCAAGATATAAGAGAAAATAGTTACAAAATGATGTACAGGTGGTACCTGACCCCAAATAAATTGGAAAAAATGTATTAAAAAATAGAGGTTAAATGTTGGAAATGTGGGGAGAAGGGTGCCTCCTTTTTTCACATGTGGTGGAGCTGTAAGGAAGTGAAAAAAATTATGGGATATTATACATAAACATATAGCAAAGATGATTGGAATGAACTTTGTTAAAAAGCCAGAATATTATTTGTTGGGGATGCTTGATGAAAAAATTAAGAAAAAGTCGTGGAATTGTATTATGTATGCAACAGCAGCCGCAAGAATGATTATTGCTCAACATTGGAAGTCTGAGAAGATTGAGAATTGGGAACTACAATGGAAGAAGAAATTGAACCACTTCAAGCAAATGGCAAAGATAACAGCGTGGATTAAAGATAAGACTTTGGAGAAATAGAAAGAAGATTGGATGGAATATGAACACTGGATGAGAAAACAGAACTGAACCCTAGATAAATTCCCCAAAGAATGCTAATTAAAAAATTACTTTGGTGTTTAATAATTTAAGAAGTAGAACAGAAATAGCAGCTTATTTACGTATATATTTGTTTTTACTGTTATGATACTGGAAGTCAAATCTGTCTATTATGTAATAATAAAAATTTATACTAAATATACACACACACACACACACAGAGGGTCAAATCTGATTAGTCCTTGGATGGGAGACCACAAGGAAATCCCAGGGTTTTTATTTACATTGGACTGTAAGACAAAAAAAAATCTCAGAAGATTGAAATTGAAATAATTTTCTAAGAAGAAACTTTATGGAACTCCCCCCCCCCTTTACTTTTATTTGTACTTGGTTGAATATGTCACCGCCTTCCCCATCCATTCACGTGTATCCTGGGCCTTTCAGTCTGAGATGGTTTAGAGAAATGGATGGAATTGCCGGGCCAAGTCGAAAGAGCATCTGAGGAAGCATTTCCTGTCGCTGCCCCTCTCTGGCTCTGAAAAACGCGTGCGAGCTCTGCCTGGCATGCAAGTGTTAAGGCTACCGCAGCTCTGCAGAACGCCTGCCTTTGATAACCTTCGGGCTTCTGAAGGCAGCCAGTTAGGATGGCGGTCAAAGAAAGTGGATTCCATCACGTGCTGAGTGCCATAAAATTAAACCATGGCCTCCTAACATGCCCATCTCTGTCACCGGATAGACTGACGAAGGCGCGGAGGACGGCTCAAGGCAGCGAGTGTCCCTGACCCTCGAGCGGCTCTCCCAACAAAGTGAAAGAAGAAAGCACGCGGGGAACAGAGCCCGCCCGCACCTCTTTTCCGCCCCCGCTCGCTTCCCGAACAGCGCAGGTCCCCGAAGGCCTC
Organism: Python bivittatus; assembly: GCF_059951505.1. Lineage (NCBI taxonomy): Eukaryota > Metazoa > Chordata > Lepidosauria > Squamata > Pythonidae > Python > Python bivittatus. The sequence continues at coordinate 87,913,229 of NW_028277075.1, read as the reverse complement.
GGTTTGACGCGCCCGCCCGCTCTCCCTTTCCTCCTCCGCGGCGCCCCTCCCTCGCCCGCGTTCCGGCTGGGAGGGAGGGAGCGACGGAAGAGGCGGCCATCTTGGGCTCCCTCGCCGGGGCTGTGCGTGTGCGAGCGGGGGGGCGGGAGGCAGCCAGCAAAGGCTGGGGCAGGGAGTGACTCGCTCCTTTGCGGAAGTGGTGCCTTCACTCCCCCAGAGTGGAAGAAGGAGAGAGAGGCCCGCGGGGTCGTCCGCACCTTTCCCCAGCGCCGTCTCAACCCGTGGAGGATGGCAGGGCGGCTCCCGGCCTGCGTGGTGGACTGTGGCACCGGGTGAGCCGAGAGGGATGAATGGGCGACGGGGCGCGCGGCGGCGGCGGCGGCGGCTGACAGTTGGCTTCCAGCGCTGGAGAGGGCGGGGAAGGGAAGCGGCCGGGCTGCCGCTGCCGTTCATTGGGGCGCGTGGACGGGGGCTCGCCCCTGGAGCGAGGAGGGATTCCTCCGGCATTTCTTCTCCAGCGCGGAGCATGGCAGGGCTCCCTGCCCCTGGGCGCCCACCCACACCCCTTCCCCTTTATCGATGCAACTTGGGGGCAGGTGGGGGTGCATGTGAAGTGCGTTCCACCGCCCGGGCCGGTTGGCTCCTTGACGGCAGCCGCTCGCCCAGCCACTCTTTCTCTGCCTTTCGGCGTCCGCCGTCAAAAATGAGGCTTTGTGGGAGGAACGGCGAGTCACGCCCTAAACTGCCCCGGTTCAAACCCTCACCTACCCGTTTTAAATATTCCCGAGAGGCTTCGGCCTCTGCAGAAGGAGGGCTTCATTGTCTTCTCCTGATAAAGTCAGTGAGGTTTGCCGCTGCCAGCGGTCTTATTCATTGTGTGCTTGTGGGGATGACAGAGCACCTTCCAGGGCTGGGAAGGAGACCCGTGGCCCACTAAGACTAGCGTTTCCTCTCCGCCTTGCCGATAACTTGTTTTTTCTCCCAAGGGAAGGTTGCAGGAGAGACAGTTGGATTTTTGTTGTTCCATTGGTCCAGAAATTTCCCTGCATTGCTCTGTCAGGGAGCAGTTTTTGAAAGGAACATCTGCAGCCTTAATTTCATTTATGAAATGGCATTCTCAAGGGACAAAATCAGCACCAGCCTTTCCCAGGTCAAACTGGCCTGTATATAATTTTTAACTAAGTTCAGTTTTACTGGCAAGAGAGATACTTCAGATTGGTAGCTTCCTTTTGCAGTGCCATGATTTGTCCATATGTGCCATTTATTCAGCACTACTTCTCTCTGTGTGGGTGAAAAAAAAAAAGTCTGCCCTGCCTAACGAGCAAGCGCAGAGGAACTTCCTTAGTTTTGTCAAAGGCACTTCCTCCTTTCAGGCTTTTATACCTTATAAGGCAGTTTTCAGTGTCAAACCTGAACCAAATCCTTTTTAGAAACCACTTTTCTTATTTTGTAATTGCTAGTTTATGTGAAGAAAAGGCATTCAACATTGTTACTTTCTAACATATTTCTTATAGAAAAGAGTTTTAATGATATTCTTTCTGTGAACAGCAGGCATGGAGCACAGTACTGGAGGTATATCTAGGAAGCAACGGCTTCCTGGTAGGTACTTTGTATCACTCATTGCAGTTTCTTAAGGAACTGGTTTGAGGCAACTTCATTTTGTGCCTCATTTTGCTTCATGCTAATAAAGATGAATTTGGCAGAAAATTCTGCATGCAGTTGGTCTTTGCAGCAATAGCTTAATATAATTGCAGATAAAACACTTCTAACTAATCAGTTGCCAGCTTTGGTTTTCTGTTTAAAAATGGTTAATTACATTTTAAAAATATTTTGAGAAGTGTGTCATCAAACATTTTTTGGAAAATGTGACCTTTCGTTTCTGTTTGAAAAACAAACCAAAACCTAAACATATATACATAAGAAATATGATTGGGGTAGTTCACTTAAATGGAGCACAAAATATGCAGTTGGTTATAAAACTGCAGTAAATTACAACTCGTACTCGTTGCTTTTCTGCTGCCCACAATAACTTAGAAGATATGTGTCTGTACATTGAACTTACAGTGTTCAATGTAATACAGTATTTAAAGAAGCATATCATGTCCTTTTTTTCATATGAAGCTCATTTTGCATATGTGTGAGAGGCTATTGTACCAATAGGGATCTCTGGGGACGTGTTTCATTTGTAAAGTTAAACTTCTGCATAGTGAAAATCATAGAAATAACCACCAGAAAGAAAGGGATTTAATTTTAGATTCTGCAAAGGGGACTATCAGTGAATACACAGCCACTGGTTTTCAAAACACAGCGTTTTTTAATTAGTAGCTATGATTATACACTTACTAAATTGCAATGTGTCAGTGGCCCTGAAAAATCTGGACTCTTAGATGATAAGCCGTAAAACAATAGATCTGAGCATTAAAGAATTAGAATCCCACTTGTGTTTTAGAAATGTATGTGTTTTAGTAATCTGTTTTAGAACCAATATATAGTGACACTCTTTACTTTTCTGTTTGAGGAGGTAACTATATATCCTAATGCTTTATGTACACATATAAATTTGTGCAAGTTTCCACTGTATTCTGCTAATCTTACTTACGTATTGGTATACTCTTGGACTCTACCTAGAAAATATAAGAGGAACAGATTGGAATATTTAAAGGGGAAGTGGCTGGACATTTAGCCTGTTTTGCTAATGTAGTGTGCAATATTAAAATGTTCTAAACCTACTTTAGAAAATTTGCCATATACATTTATACCTTAGTAACTTTGGGTATAGCTATAAAATTTGAATAATTAGTAGTTCCACTGTTGCTTAAAATGTTTCATTATAACAGTATTGTATACTTCTTGCAAATGTGTTATTATGTTAATGATCGTTGTAGTCCACAGTAAAAACTACAAAGGAGAAAGAAATATTGGCTTCCAGTAAAGCAGAGGGCATATATATGGTTTTGTAACATTTGCTTTATGTCCAAGAGATGTATTGGAGAACAGCAAAACTAGAATACCAGTTGCTAGTGCATCAGGAATGTATTTTCCTAGATTGAGTGCATGTGAAGCTTCCTCTAGAATAGAAGTCTTAAAATGTGACACAGTGTCCATTGAAGTAAAAAATTAGAATGTGATTGGCTTGACTGTCATGTTGAAAAGTATATTAGTATAGCTTAATTCAATAATTACATTAAATCAGATTTACTTTATGAGTTTAAATATGGGCTAAATAACTGTTAGTCTGGTCTGCTTTAATATGGGGTCCTGCATTGAGCAGGGGATCAGACTTGATGACATAAATGTCCATCTATGATTCTGTGATTGCAAGATTCTGTTTGTTTTTGTTGAATGTTTGTGAATTATTTGAATATGTACATAAAATGTGCTTATTAAATTACTTTTATTTAGAGAAGACTAACATCCCTGAATCTACCACATCATATAAATACTTAAGCAGGATATCTTCTTTTGCAAACATGTTTAAGTTAATGTTTATGCTGGGTTGTTGTTTAATATTTTGAATTACTTTAGAAATGGAACATCCTGATACATTACTAAGTGTAGTTAAGTCTGTAGCTGCATTAAATGATTGAGAAAACATATATTGCATATGCATTTACTTATCAATACACTTTATAAAATTTGTGCAGCTGAGCTTATGCACAATTTCCACCAATTTAGTGCTTCTCAAATCTAGACCAAGCATAGAATTGTGGTTTTATTGTTATACATGATAAAAATATATTTTTGCTGCAGAAAAATGGAATTTGTGTAAGCATAGCTCAAAAGTCTTATAAGTTTGTATCTTTAGGCCAAGGTGCACAAGTTCTGTTAGCTCTAGAGCTTCCAGACATTGCATTGCATGCTGAAGGCCACACTCCAGAAGTAAATGGTCAGGACCCCAATATGGTAAAGGGTATTTCAGGGTTTTCAGTGAGGAAAATAGTGCATTAAGGTTTTCTAAGACTTATCAAAAGTAACATATTTTGCCTCTTGAATTCTCCACTATGGAAAAAATGTTTCAATTTCTTTGGCTTCATCTACTCTGGGAATCATAAAATGGTGCTGGTAGGTTAAACTCATCAGTAAGGGCACACTTTTTCCACTCCTGCTTTAGGCTTCAGAACTTTTTCAAGAGGCCATATAAATATGCCATACTTAAAGCTATACATGTATTCCCAGTAGATAATATGGAGTGACTAAGATAAGATTGAAAGAGAAGTTATTGAGTGAAATTGTCTGGGCTTGCTAATAAATCTCAGTTCTTCCCAATAGTCTCTACAAGTGTGCTCTGGTTTTGAGAACTGGACTTGGGATGATTTTAGGGATACTGTACACAGAAAAGCAAGGAGAAGACAGAAGACATGGAAGTTCATTGTGTGTCTGGAAATCCTCCCATACAATATTTTATGTAGACCAGTGTGCTGATCCCTAGACAGAAATAGTTTTCCCCATGTTGCTACTAAACATGGTTAAGTATGAATTGTTATGCTTGAGCAATTATAACTTAACAATTACTGCCAAAAATGTGCTTTATTTTAGTAAGATACCCAGAACTTTAGATAGCATAAATTATACAAATCTCTTGCCCAATTGCCCTTTCTGAACATTGTTCATTCTATAATGAAAATATTTAAAATATCCCTCTATTTATATCTTTATGGTGAAGAGTTTCCCAAGAAATGCTGCATATGTGAGAGAACCTTTTGTTAAATGGATTTTGACTGTGACTTTTGTACCTGTAATAAAACTTCTATCTGTACTGAATAGCATTCTGCTCTGTAATAACATCTGACCCACTGCTGAACTCTTTATTTCTAAATGTTTGTTATCAATGAATAACTATTCAAATCTATGCCAGATTTTTATTAATGGAATTCCCATGATAGTTAGCCTGATAAAAACATTAGGACACTTGTGTGGTATGCTAGATTTGATCATTTGTAAATTGTCTTAAGCACTACATGAGATAAGAATAGTCTGAACATTTTGTAAATAAAGTAAAATATCATTCTTTTATTATGTCAGTTTGTTCAGATTTTCTGACAATCACTCCAAAACAGGCTGCATGGTTAAATATAGCATTTTCACATGATTTAAATTACTTTAAAGCAGGTGGGTAATTTGTGGTCTTCCAGAAGTTGATGATCTTGAATGCTAAATAGCCCCAATTGGCGGGGAGGCCTGGTTCTGGAGGTCTACAGGCTGAGCGACCATCACTTATTTTTATGTATGTATGTATGTATATATGTATATATATAAATTTATTTTTATTTATATTTCAAAGTTAGATACCGCCCAACTCACAAAAAGTGCATACATACACACACACACACTCCATGTTCCTCTTTGCCCATGGATAATAGTAATTACATGGTGTACTATTCAGCCCACAAGATGTACAATTCCTTGGTAGGATTATCTTATTATTTATATTCATAATTCTTAATTTAATCTTTCTGAGTGTGATTAGTTTAATATTGAATAAATCTTTAGTTTTGATTAGGAACTTTAAACTGGTATTTACAATTTATGTATGTCCTGTGTTTGCTTTTTAAATAACTTGTGAAACAGTAAAAACTAGACTTTGAAATTTCTCCTATGGGAAATTATTCAAATGTGTACACATCTGGACACCCCAAATCTCATTGTGGGAAATAAAGTCACATGTCAAAAATAGGAAATATACCTCACTGGGTGACTTTGAGCCAGTTACTCCTCAGCCCAACCTACCTCACAGAGTGATTGTGGGGAAAAATGGAGGAAGGTGTTCTTGTATGCTGCCTTGAGTGTTTGGAGGAAGTTGGGATATAAATCTAACAAACTTATTTCCTCTCTTTTATGCAATACAATGAAATCTTTATTTAACAGCCCCCCCATTTAGTGGATGTAGTGGATGATATTTATGTACAGGGATTCCCCCCAAAATATCAGCCACGTCTGTTGCTTCAAAGTTGTCTAAGTTGAATCAGGCAGTTAAATGTATGTTAATGTTATGTTAATTTTGCATAATTTGTGGCTATTTATATCATTTGTAGTAAAGATGTCACACAGATAATGTAATTTGTGGCAATTTATGTTGTTTTATGCCAATAACACAAATCATGAATGAAATCTTTTTCATAATGTCTTTATAGAAATAACAAATCACTGCAAAAAGTGTAATTTACTATTTAAAAGACATTTGGATTAAAGTCACCCCTTTTCTCCAATAATTAGTTTATTTAACCAACTTTGGATCTAGAGTGAAGGATTTATACGATTTGAAGAGAAACCAGAGTATTTTGGATCTAGAGCAAAAGATAAAAGTAATGCAGAACCAGCTCGATCTACTGGAAGTCTATTAAACCAGAGTTCTAATTTGCACAGAAATAGGAAAGATAGTTCTACTTTGACTTCTGTTTTATCAAGTTTATTTTTACTTCATTCTGTTCCTTTTTTTAAAAAAAAATGATTTGTAGTTGACAGCTCAACAGCAATAAATCTAATAACCATCAGTAGCTAAAGCCTAAAATCCTATCAGTAAGAATACAGTGACAGAGATTGTGGGGTTGTCATCATAGTGAAGTTGGCAAATAACGTGAATTTCAAGAGAGAGATTGATAATCCTCTACAGAACCAAGAAAGAATCAAGATTAATGGTCATGCATTATTTACCAGAATAGATGACTCCTACCTATAATGATATGTAGTTAGAGTGTATGAAAGCATACCTGGCTAGAAAGTAAGGAGCATTAACACAGTGGAATGTTGATCATTATTACAGAGGCATTCTAAGCCTATTATAGTACCTTACAGACACAATTTTGCTTATATAAACGTGAAGTCATTTTTTCCTTCATATTTATTTACAGCTTACATGGAAAAGAAGCATTTATTCTTAAATGAAAAATTAAAATTAATGTATAGACTGTATAAGATTTTTCAGTGGCTAAATAAGGTACTTAATTTGGAGAGTCTATCAATATATTTGAATTACTGACATTAATTAGTCTGCTGGCCATTTCATATTATAGAAGTGAGCAGTCAGTCACCTGCATGCACCACCACCCCAAGCCCAGTTTCGCAACTCCAGGTTCAGCAAAATGTGAATTATGCAGTGATGTGATTTGCAACTTTAAAAGACAACTGTCAAAATAGGTGTGTAAAGCCTCTTGATTAGGCTATCATATATGGACTCAAAACATCCAGACAATTACTAGATAACAGCAAAAGACACAGTAGGCTAACAATTTTGCCATAGAAGCTGGTCATCCAGATGATTGCAGACCAGATCTGATAGCCTTACTCTTGGTAAATTTAATGCACTTTATTAGTCACACACATATATAGCTGTTGCCAAAAATTTGGTTCCAGTAGTTTCTGGTGACATCATCAGCAAACAGTATCTATTGTTCCCTTTGAGATCATCATCATCATCATCATCATCATCATCATCATCATCATCATCCATGGATTGATAATTATTGTCCATCTCTGTTGGGAATAATATTAAGGATAGTTTTAATTGAATTTGTAGCCATCCATTTGGTAAATAGGGACTTCTAAAAAAAATAATATCAAAATGCTATCAAGTTGACATAGCATTGCTTTAAGAATAATTTCTGAAGACATTGAATATGTTTAAATATAGATAAAACAAAAGTTTTTGTTTTATCTATATTTAAACAATTAACCAATTAGCGATAAGTGTGTGCTGTGCTGCAGTAAGTACATAATATTACAATTTTCACATTTATCCTGCTGTTCTAATAAGAATTGTTATTGGTCACCATTTTATCACATAGCAATATTACAAAGCACAATTGACTATAACTTGGCATTTCCAGATATATTGAGAAGGGGCATCCTTGGTGGGGTGGTCAAAAAGTCAAGATGGTGGCCCCCGCAGATGCCCCTGATGTTGGGACTATTGTTCCCATAATTCTGAAGTCAAGGGCATTTCCAGTGCATCTGAAAAAAGATTGGGGAAGATTGCATTATATAATCCATAAATGTAAATGATAATGACATTAGTGATCCTTTAAAGATTTTGTATATTTAGAAGGTATAATGATTTTACCAGTTTACTGTTTGTCAGGTCAACCAGCAATAAATGATAGTTTTAGACATAAATTTCTTTGATCATTATTTAAATTATGCAAACAATAGTTTCCCTAGCAGTGGGAAACGGGACTATGTAAGAATTGTGCAAAACCTTTGAAATAGATGCTTTGCTATACATGAGAGCCTGTATAAACTACTCTTTTTGAATCATTAAAGCAGCTGTGTTTGCAGGTTTGCTAGGAACAAACCAAAGTGCCTATGTGTGTACATGCACGTGGAATCAACCAGGAGTATCTTTTGAAGCAACTGCATAAGCCTTTGAAACAACTGCTTTGTCAATACAGTACTACTTGCCAACAAATAATACTTATTAACACCCTGCACAATTGGCTTGTTGTGTTAAAACTCCTTCTAGCTGTTCTAAAAACTGATATAATTGGAACTTACAGTGCAGTATATGAGATCAAGTAAAACTTATTATAGGGTGAATAATCCTAATAAAAAGTGTTCAGTAAATGAAGCATCTTGCAAAAATCCTCAGTTCATTTGTGAGCTTACATCCATCCCTTCTTCAACAGTACAGTAATCCATGTGAACTCAGTTCTGGTACAACATTACATGGGCTCTACTTGGAAGACTTCTATGTCTGTAACCCACTGTTCCCTATGAACCAATTCCAGTTTGCTAGCTAAGAATGTGAAAGTTGTAGTCCAGCAGCAGGTTGGGAAGATTTTAAAATGTGTCAGGCTGGAGAAAGTCATCCAGATGAACCCCAACAGGTACAGAAGTGAATAGGTCTGTATTGTTGTTTAGCAATCGCCTCATTACTGGTATGTGTTTAGTTTGTGATAGATTGACAGAGGGAAGGAGTATGGCATGCATTATAGCATGCAGATTTTCTCCTGCACCAGTGATGCATTATTTTTTTTCTCCCTCATAAAACAGAACTTTGTGCTTTAGACAGTTGAATTTCATTTGGTTATTTTTACCTGAGTTTTCCATTCTGTCAACGCAATTTGGAATGTTGTTCCTGTTTCCCAGTTTTGTATTTGATAAAGATTCTTTTCTGCTCCTTCACAGAAGGCATTGGTAACAAAAATACCCAATGATACCTAACTCTGAATTCTATTAGTTTTGTAATTCTTTAGGAAAACGTTGAGTGTTGTTTTGAGTAATATAATATATATGTATGCTTGCATTAACAAATTGAGATTTGTTTAGAATACAAAGGAGAAATCCCACAACATTATTTTCTTCCTTGAAACTTTATAGATGGTAGTGAAAAATCAGTGCCTCCCTCATATCTTATCCTAGTCTGTTCATTCTTAGTTTTATTCTATCAGGATTTTAGCTAAATGTTTTTTGTTTTTTTAATGAGGCAAATTTTTACACTCATTATTATGAGTGCTAATAAAGGGTCCTATAGAAGATAATTTCAATACATATAAATGATTGCATGTACAGGCAGTCCTTGTTTAATATCCATTCATTCAATAACTCTTCTAAGTTAGGAACCACAGGCCAGCAGGTGAGAGCTACAAGTGGGTGGGTGTGTGCCACTGCCCCGCCAGGAATGGAAGGGGCTGGAGCCCTGCTGGCTGGGGTGATCCTTTGCGCTGCGCCTTGCCACACGCCATTGCCAGCCAGGACAATCTTTCGCTTGCAGGGCTGGAGCTTCTTGCCATGCTGGGGCACATTTTTTTCTATTCCCTCTGCCCTAATTGCACACCAGTGACATCAGGCCAGGGTGGAGGGACACCCTAGTAGTGAGGCTCTTGGAAGACTGCTCCTGCAGTGGCGGAGTCATAGGCGAGATGGGCCCAGGCAAGTGGTGTGGGGCACTTCTCATTGGGGTGTGGGAGGAGATGGGCTTCAAAACAGGAGCTGCTCTGGGGCTTGCTGTGCCACAGCTCTGGGGCTGCTTCCCACACTGTGGCTCTGGGACTTCTTGCTGTGCCGCGGCTCTTCAGCTTCTTGCTGCGCCGTGGCTCTGGGACTGCTTGCACCCTCACACACCTTCCCTCACCCGGCAGCAGCCACCCACTGCGCCTCACTGGCCACCCGTGCACCCTTGTGCAGCCATCCCCGCTGCACCTCGCTGGCCACCAATGCAACCTTTACCATCCCTGGTGCACTCGCACCTCACCAGCCACCCACACACCCTCGCACACCCTCTCCCTCCCAGTAGCAGCCACTTATGTACCTGCCAGCCTGCTTGCAAGCCACCTGGGATTTGCAACTTCCTGCTGGCTTTCCTACTGACTTTGGTTGTTGGAAACAAGCAGGAAGTTGCGAGGAGGTCCTCGCTTAACGACCTGTGATCCTCTCTTAATCATGGCAACGAGGACTTTAGGGATTGCTGTTACTAAACAATGCAATCACGTGATGTCACATTTTACAACTGCATCGCTTAGCGATGGAAATTCTGGTCCCAGTTACCATTCTTAACCAAGGACTACCTGTAACCAAAATGTCTCTAGCTATAGTGTGAACGGGCATTGTATCAGTTCTATGGATCTTGGAACTAAAAAATATATAGCAGAGTTATAGTGGATCCTTTGTCAGTTCCTAATTCCAATGAAATTTCATAGGCTGAAAATATAATTTTTGTGGCTTCCTTTTTATTATTCCCCCCACCCCACCTCCTCCTGCTTCAGCGTCAGACTGAGTTATTGTTCAGAGGAACTGAGCTGACTGATTTGCAAGGATACCAGATCTGGACTCCAAAAACCCAGGAGATCACTAAATGGCACTCCAGATCTGGTAATGCTACCCTTTGCTAGCCATAAAAATTGATCAGTGACAGCCAGAGGAGACATTGATAAGAAATTTAGTGCTAGTGCTACAATTGTTCCACACAAGCATACATACACTGGGCTATAAGCTTGTGTGTAAATATTATTTGAAAAGACTAATATTTGTTGCAGCAGTAATTATTGAACTGAGTGAGCTGGTCTGTGGATTGTCTGCATAGTATTTCCTCTATTCCTTCTTCCTTTTTATAAATTAACAAAGGATTATTTGTCTGCAACCTTGAAGTATCAGTTTCTTCCTCCAGCTTCACAGACTACTGACAAATGGCAGTTAAAGAGTTGTTCCTTATTTTAAATCACTATAGTTTAAATATTTACTCAACTAAGAAAAAAAAATGCAGACCAAATATGCATAGCCAATGATTACTTGAAAAACATTTTTTTTGGCTGAAAGTTCTAAAGCAAAACCTACTTTTTAATAGATGAAGTAGATGTTGCTTGTATTGTTTATATGGATCTCACATTTACCTAAATTAATTTTTAACTGATTGAGTTACACCAGCTGTCCTGTATATGAATAACTTCAGAGCAGGTATTTATTAGTTACTATTTAGCAATACGTGAATAATATTTGAATTCTAAACATGTTATTTTTTCAATATAACTTACTTAACTGTAATATGTCCATTAAATTTTTATTAACTGGTTATATTTGATAATATTTATGTATTTTTTATACTTACGTACCACAATATCTTATGACTCCAAACAGTTTATAATAGTAAACTATTAATAAAATAAAGTATTATTAAGAACCATAGCAAATAATAACAAAAAAATAAAAGCGATAATAAATAGCTACATATTACCACTGGTGCCAACTCAAGAATCAAACGAAACTAACTTTTGAAAGCCCAGTGGAGAAGTTCTGTCTTAAAAGCTTTAAAAAAGATGCAAGGGTTGACACCAACTGGATCTCTGTAGAAGTGAGGCTGTTCCAGGAGGTGCAGCCCACCACAGAGAAACACCTTCTCCAGTCCTCTACAGTTATCATTTCTTGCATCTGGGAAACATCCAATATTCCCTGTTGGGATGAGCATACTGGACAGGTAAGTTCTATTTGGAGGAGATGTTCCTGCAGATACCTGGGAGCCAAGCAGTGTAGGGCTTTTAAGGTTAATAACAGCATTTTGAATTCTACCTGAAAACTTACTCAAAGCCAGTGCAATTCTCCAGTATCAGTGTTACATGCTTGCAGGTGCTCTCATCTGCTAAGATGCAGACAGGTTCATTCTGTACCAATTGCACTTTCCAAATAGTTCTCAAAGGGTAAAACACATTGTAGTAGTCTCTTGTGATGATAAGGCTTGAATAAGCATCACCAGGGCCTCCTGCACCAGGTAGTTCTGAAACTGATGCACCGGACATAGTTGGTTTGTTCATTAGATTTATATCCTGGTGTGATCAAGCAATTCTAAGTGGCTAGAAAAAAAGTTTAAAACATCCACAGTAGGAATAAAATCAGCATTGAAAAAGGTAACTTTGAGTTTGGCCACCTGCTTTCTAGATCCATGCCCCTCCTGGCCAACTAAAGCTCCCCAAGGGGTGTCATGTGAGTGGGTTCTAGGCATGGTGAATTCCTCCTTGGGTAAAAATTTTCATCCAGTATCTAACCTCCCCTTTCTGGGGAAGGTGGTTGAGAAGATGGTTGTGCAGCAGCTTCAGGGGACCCTGGATGAAGTGGATTATCTGGATACCTTTCAGTCTGGATTCAGGCCTGGGTATGGGACAGAAATGGCGTTGGTCACGTTTTTAGATGATCTCTGGTGAAAGCAGGATGTGGATTGTGCATCCATCCTTGTTCTGTTTGATCTCTCAGCAGCCTTCAATACCATCGACATGGTATTGTTCTGGACCAGCTCTGGGGACTGGGGGTGGGTGGCACTGTATTGTGCTGGTTCTCCTCCCTTCTCTGGGATTGATTTGCCCTCAGCCCCTACTGTGTGGGGTGCTGCAGGATTCAGTTCTTCCTCTACTTCTGTTTAACATCTACATGAAGCTGCTGTGTGAGCTTATCTGTTGCCATGAGGTGAGGTATCATCAGTACACTGATGATTCTCAGTTATATATCTCTGCCCCCGGCAAATTAAGCAATGCTGTTGATTTGCACAACAGCAAAATCCTGGTGTGTGGAAGCTGTGGGGATCTGGATGGAGAACAACATGTTTCAACTGAACCCTGGTAAGACAGTGGCTCTGGGTTTTGGGGCCTTGTTCTGAGACTATGCCATTGTTGGTACTAAATGGGGTTGCACTGCCTCAGACAGACTGGGTGCCCAACTTGGGGTCCTCCTAGACTCACAATTCCTGCTTGAAGAGCAGGTGGCAGTCGTAGCTAGGAGGGCTTTTGCACAGCTTTGTGTTGTGCACCAGTTGCTCCTGTTCCTGGATCTGAGAGCTCTGCTCACTGTCACCTCCTGGGTGGACTACTATAATGTGCTCTACATGGGGCTGCTCTTGAAGAGTATTTGGAAGCTTCAGCTGGTGCAGAATGCAGCGGCATGGACAGTTATATGTGTCCCTAGAACGGCACATGTTACACCTCTGCTCCGTGAGCTGTATTAGTTGCCAGATTGCTTCTGGGTCCAATTCAGGATGCTGGTTTTCACCTTTAAAGTACTCCATGGCATGGGGCCAGGTTATTTGGGGGACTGACTCTTCCCAATTAACTCTGCCTGTTCCATCAGGTCTGGCAAAAGAGGTATGTTGCAGGTCCCGTCTGCTAAGGACATATATCTGGCGGGACCCAGGAGACAGGCCTTTTCTGCTATGGCACACGCCCTGTGGAATGTCATCCCCCCCAAGGTGAGACTGGCCCCATCTTTGATGTCCTTCCACAAGTCCCTCAAAACCTGGTTGTGTCAACAGGCTTGGGTGGATTTCGAGGAAATGGCTATCCTATAACATCTAATGCTCTATCCTAGCCCTTTAGTCTGATGATGATGATGATGATGATGATGATGATTTTTTAAATATTATTTACTTTATGGTTTTTATTGTATGCCATCCAGAGTCACATTTTGTGAGATGGGTGGTATATGAATATGATAAATAAATAAAAATAATGGTTAAAAACAAATCAAACACAGATGGCTCAGTCTGATTAGAAAGAACAGAGTTCTGTTTTCAGCATCTTTCTGAATGTGATCAGGGAGGGGGCTAGCCTGATTTCCACAAGGAAGCTATTCCTCAAAAATGGTGTTGCTACTGAGAAGCAGCGCATCCTGGAGAAACAGCAACACTGTTTGTTCAACCTCAGCTCTCTCCTGTCCCATCCAGACTTCCACTGCCTCCAAGCTTTGTGTCAAAAGTTCCACAGCATCTGTGGTCTGACCTAGAATGCATACTGATGATATCTTACCATGAACTGACAGATAATCTCTCCCAGTGGTCTTGTGTGTTTGTTAAAAAGTAGTAGAGAGAAGAATAATTCCCAGTAGAATAGTGGCTATTTAATTATTTGTTCAGTGTGGTTGCTCTGTATTGAACTGGAAAGAATAGGAATATTTTAAAGTTTATCCTTTCTTCACACATATGGCATGATTCGGTTCTTTAACCTTAAGAATCTACTAGGAAGATAAACAGGAATAGATAACTGTGATTCTGCAAAAAGACATTGGAATACTCTTGAAATGCTGAATCATAGATATAAGAATTTACTATGGGTAAATCTACTACTAAGTTGTAGATTAATTATTACATATACTACTAATATGAGATTATAATATATTGCCAGTACCAGGGTCTGCCAAATAATTAAGACTAGTTTGTTATTGAACTGGAAATAGAAAAGTGTCTCATTGTGATTCCTCAAAGAATTATGCATTTTGCTTTTCATGATTTATGCAATTCCATTAAAATAATGGGTTGAGATTAGAAAAATCCTTAAGTATATTTGATTCAGTGCAGCCTTTTTGGAAAAAAAAATCTAGATCAGTTTATAGCTGAGTATCAATATTTCTCCTATTCTACTTGTCCATTTTTTTGTTTCACAATATAACTTGATAGCCATCTTACTATTCTGAATGAGAAATTACTCTATTTAAAATGAACTTTAGATCTTTGAACAATAAAGTAGTAAAACTGCAAAGAGTTTGACTTAGTATTAGGTGTCCTGAGTGTCTGCCAATAGCCATGTTTATTTTTGTGATTCATTCTTCTGCATTTTTGCTAGAATAGCTATGAATATTTTTAGATATGCTGAGCTGTGCAAAGTATAGGCTTTACTGGAAATACATCTTAACATTTTTCTTCTAATCCTTAAAAATAGTATGTAGAAGATCATTTCCGGCATAAGATACTAAGCAGTCTTTTATATTGTGAATGGTGTTCTGTTTTATTTTCCTGAGTTTACCATTTCTGAGTTTTGGAGTATTGCTTAACCTATGTTCTTTTATTGAAACTTCCTTCTCTTGCATTAACAATCTGATCTTGAGTGTCTTTCCTCAAAGTAACTCCTGCTTAGTTTAGTAGTATTATGCTACTGTGCAAATGACCAAGTATAGGACAGAATCCTAAATTTTCAGTTTCAAAACTTATTTCAAAACTTATTAGTACAGGTAGTCCTCAGTTAATGACTGCCCTGTTTAGCAACTGTTCAAAATTACGGCAGCACTGAAAAAGTAATTTTATGACCAGTTCTCGGACTTACAGTTGTTGCAGTGTCCCCACAGTCACATAATCGCGATTTGGGCAGTTCTCAACCAGTGCGTATTTATGACTGTTGCAGCATCCTGCAATCACATGATTGTGATTTGAGAGCTTCACAGCTGGCTTCCGACAAGCAAAGACAATGGAGACACCAGCAGTAAAATCGCAAGTCACAATCAAATGATGTCTCACTTAATGACCATGGGTGATTTGCTTAACCGCAGTGGAACTGACATAAGTCTGGCATGGTCACATGATGTTTCAATTAATGACAGTATCGCTTAGTGACGGAGTTGCCGGTCATAAGTACAACTTATGCTGTACTTCTTAGCATAAGGTTTCTCATCTTCATCTTTACATATGATCAAAAGTTGTGCATTTGGCAGCATGCCTGCATTTACCACTGCTGCTGGAAGGAAGGTGGCAAGGGTAGGTGGCAGCGGTGGAGTGCAGGGCACCCAAAAGGGCAGAGATGAGGTGGAGATGGGTGGGGGGAATTGAAGCAAAGGCGAGGATGGCAGAGCATTTATCTGCCAAAGGGAGCTCGTTGGGCCCAGCCAGGGAGGAGGCAGTGGGACAAAACTGGAAGTTCATGCAGGGCAGGAGAAGTGTGAGGTCCTCACCTAATGAAGGCGCAGTCCTCACCTAATGACTGCAACCGGGACTACCGGGACTGCCGTTACTAAGCAGTGTGGTCATGTGATGTTTTGCCTAATGACTGCTTCACTTAGTGACAGAAATTGTGGTCCCAATTAGGGTCATTAAGTGAGGACTACCTATATACAAACACCCCTGGCTCCCCCCATAGATACATCTCTTATTTTAAGTTATTTGATCCTTGTAGCCAAGGTGTAGATAGTCTGATGCCCTCCAGATGTTTTGAGAGATGTAAAAACCTTAAACCAGTTTGAAGTGTTGAATGAGATTGGGTACTTTGAATCAATTTGGACATTTAGAAAACCTTTGCACATGTGTGAAAACATGGTTTTCTGAATCAACTCAGAAGTTGCTATCCAAATTGGATTCCTGATACAAATCAGATCAACTCTAATTTGTACACCCTCAATACGGAATACAATACATTTTCAAATGTTATGCAAGCATAGTAGTATTTTGTAATATTGTTATTTGGCTATTTCCATTTTATTTTTCATAGTAGTATGTCAAATTTTGGTCATTTACCAGAGATGAATTTAAAGCCCAGGTATATGTTCAGTTGGGCATGCCTTAGTCTGTTACTGATTTCCCTGGACTTTGATACAGTTAATCCTATGTATGGTGTTGCTTCCTTTAAACTTTCCTCATTAATTTGATAGCACAGAGAACTTGTTTTGTAATCTGCATTGTTTTAAACAAATGTAAATATAAAATGCATGTCATAGTATTACTTACCTTTAAATAGTGCCACCAAGAAATAGTTTTGTTTGTACTGGCAGAATTTGTGTTTAATATCTACCATGGATAGATATATAAATCTAGGCAAATACATAGAAATAATAATTTGATGATGGTGATTTGGAAAATGGACCAAATAAACCAATCAACCAATCTATAAAGTATAATCATTTTGTATTAATAACTAATAATAGTTATTTGCAGTTTATAAATATAGTATTGTATTCTGTTCAATTATATCTTTCTACTTAAAATTGAGTTTTAAAAATTGCTGAACTTAAATAAGTGCTTAATTTGTCTGGGTGAGTCATCATGCAAGGTTTATTATGCAAATGAGACTGACTACATCATTATTGTATTGAGAAGCCACTGGTGCATATTATCTGAAGAATGTGAAAGACAGTATTAAAATACCAAAGCCTCTGAATATTATTTCACTTAGAAGAAAAAATATATGTGATTTAGTGACAAAACATTTTACTTCTCCATTACTGAGATGCAACCCTACTCTTCAGGCTGACATACAACTGTTTTGTTAATACTCAGTGCTAGGGCACTAACAAAATCACTGCCATAGGAGAAGCTTGTCTTTTCACAAAACAGCTATCATTTTGGATATAGTAGTCACAAAGTGCCCACACACTGTAAGACAAACTGATGAATTTATTCTCTGATATTCTCTCACTCTTCTGTCATCATAACTTAACTTTCTTTTTTCCTTGGGCAAATAAATCATCGGACTGTGGCTATTTACCAGTTTTATTTTCCAACAACATGTTTGGGGAGCTCAGAGACATTCTCTTAAATAGAGATGATATCAAAACCTGGTTCTTTGGTTTCTAGAATGCCAGCTTCTCAATTAATATTTTAAAATAAGCTTTTAAATTTTTTTAAAAAATCATATGGGGCAGGGATCCTGACAAGCACTAAGAGTGTCCATGGTTACCATAGAAACATATTGCTTGTTTCCTTTAAATATGGTTCACAAAGTGTCTTTTTAGGAAGGGATGTAATAGTATTGTACTTGCATGGCATTATTATTTGAATGACTAAAGACTACATGACATACAAATAATAACCTTAACCCTCTTTTATGACTGATCTTTAAAAATGTCAGGTACAGGAAAAAGAGAAGGAGGCAAGTTATTCAGACCCAAAATACATACACTTCATTGAATGCCAGATGGTGAGAGCAAATTGGATTCTGAAAAATAACAAGCAGAAAGGCATTTCAAAAATCTCTATGAAAAGCTTCTGCTTTTAATTAGGAAATATGCCACATGCGAGAAGGAAGAACAATCAATGGTACAACTATTGCAAAAGAAAAACATGAGCTATTTACAGAGAAAGGTGAGAGTTGATGCAGAGAACAAAGACAGAGGACAAATGAACTGTTAAGTGTATGGATGGACAACAAAGCTGGAGCCAGGCATAGGTTTGCTAGGTTCTGTAGGACTGAGTATGACTGCTTCAGTCTGAGTGCACGTAGTGGCTAGGTACATTGCTTATGGACATATGTTGAGGATTTTTGGCATTATAGCATGTAAAGTTAAATCTCAAGCAAGCCTGGAAACAATTATTTAAATTCTCAGCCTTCTCTCAGCAAAAGATAATATTTGTTTGTTTACTTACTGCATTTATATCTCACTTTTTCTCTGGGACAAAGGCACAAAGATAGGGTTTTTTTCCTCATTTTATCACTACATCAACGATCCTGTGAGGAAAGTTGAGCTAAATAATTGACCCATAGTCTTTCCACAAACTCCATAGTTGAATGGGAAGTTTCACTGGAATGGCATTTAATAATGACATAGAAGATGATGAGAGTAATAACTGAAACTGAATTCGATTTCTGTAATGGAATAATGATTCCTCTATTTTCTAGGGAGCAAATATTTATCTTTTTTTTTTTTCCCCCTTAACATCCTAGATATACTATGGTGGTGGCAGAAATAAAAACTGGGCAAGTCTTGAGAGGGATGGATTTTATTTATTTATTTACTTCCTTCCTTCCTTACAGGATTTGTATGGCCACCTATCTCATACGATGACTAGGCAGCTCACAATAATCCATAAGAGAGGGGGTTTAATCATATGGCTCATCAGGCTAGTGGGTTCTAAATGGAAAAGCTTCCTTTTTCAGCTAGAATGTTCAGCTGCAGTGAAGCTTTAAACATCACTGGCTGGGCATGCCTTATTACTTCTGTATCTGGCTCCCATATTTCATGAGGAGTTCTTTAACAGCTACAGCCAGTGCCAATGCAATAAGGCAGTTCAGCAACCATAGCTACCCTTGTTCCCTAATTCCAGTCATTAAGGTATACAACAACAAAATAGTTCCAGTGATTACACATGATCAGAACTGTGGGGATATATAAATGCTCCCTTATTAAAACAGACGTAGCCCACTTTTCTGAAATGCATCTTGTGGGGTGGATAAATCCACAGCAACTCCAGCAGTAAGGACAGAGATGGGTATATCCCCCATTCGTAGTCATCTAGCAATTAAAGTATTCAACTATTGGGTGAAGATTTTATTTATGGACCCAGATAGATAGATTACCCAAGCTGTGTTTCAGAGAGCACACTGAATATGTTTCCTTGGACTTGGGCTGCCCAACTTTCAAATAATATTTCACAATATGGATTCTTTGTCCAATTCCCAGTCCAATCGGATCTGAAGGCCAAGAAAAGTTTCAAACAAAGGGTCTTGAACATTGCTGCCCAAGATGATATCACATATTTCAAAAATCAGCCTCCCAGATAGAAAAGCATTTACAACTTACATGCCCCAATATCTTAGAAGAGCTTTCAGTAGAGCACATTTTGAACAACTAGATTCTGTGATAAGATATGGGAGGTTCCATAGAGTTCCATTCAAAGAAAGACTGTCTGATTGCAAACTGTATTCTATGGAAAGGACCATTTACTTAGATCCTTACTTAAAAACTAAAAAAATATTGGGACACCCAGGAGAAACAGTCTTACTTCTTGCAGGAAACAAACCTGCATATCGCTAGCAAGACTTCAATTTTTATATCAAAGACTATTTTGAAGAGGATAGACTACCTAGAACAGATTGGGGTTGACCTCAGGGGTGACAATTTATTATAAATATGCCCTGCTGTTTTCTCTCTATTGCTTTTATAACTTTTGATATGGTCAGACGACTAACCAATACAATTTACTGTATTATTGTATTACTTCTGTATCTGCATTTAATATACCTTAGGATTGTCACTTGGAACAAAAGTATTATCTTGTGCTGCCTGTCTTCACAGTTCTTACAGGCCATGTGTTGAAAGATGTATAGTTGGCATCAGCATTATCTTTTCAATAAAGTCCTGAAAGATTTAGGCTAATGGCTTTCAGGGAGGAGACTGTGTTGCTACTTAATATTTTTGTGCATCAGTATTTCTTCATGTGACACTGATTTGTAAATACTGCTGTTTTGCTGATCACTTTTAAGGTAACTTGTTTATGTTGCTTGGTCTTTATAGGTATACCAAACTGGGATATGCTGGTAATACAGAACCACAGTTCATCATTCCCTCATGTAAGTGTTTTTGGGCATAGTGTTGTGGTTTTTAAGGATGTAACTACATCATCACTTAATTTAGCCCACAGTCTTAAGATTACCAATACTTTTGAAATCCCATTTAAATGAAGTCTTACATTGTATGTGATAGATTTCTTTTTGAAACTACTTTATGTGTTTTCAGAATAATAGGTACCCTTAGGATTTACATTAATATGTGAATTTATAAGGGGGCAAATGAATGTTTTGATCATTGTATTTATAATTTGTTTAATGGAGAATCATGAAGAAACATGTAACAGATTAGTACTGAGTTTATGTTCAGGCCCTTTTTTGCTATTTTATCAAATTGTGTCTTTTAACTAAAGTTATTCTGATTAGGATGTAGAACAGAATTAACTTGCTGTTGGAAATTTTCATCCTTTTTGGTAGTTTGGCATTGGACAAATGATTAGTTGAGTCTTGCTGCAGCGGACAATTCATTTCACTGACTAATAAGTAGAAACAAGTGCAATTAGACCAAAAGAAGATTAAAAGAGGAAGTTTAATTAATTGTCAGGACAATTGCAACCTTGGGTCTTATATTGATCCAGGATTTTACCATCTTTTTTGGGGGGGGAGTGCTTGGCTATTCTGGATGAGTAACAGCAGTATTCTACTATAGAAAGCCAGCTGGTATTGAATTGCTGGTTTATTTTGCCTTGTATGACTCACTTCCCTTATCTGTTTAGCAGTTTTTCCTTGGAAGCCTTTCCTGGTTCTGCCTTTCCAAATGCTTATATCCACTTTCTGTTGCACTGCATGAATTGATGAAATTAATTTTTTTTTTTTTTGGTCCTTGAGGACAAATTCAGGAATAATGCTAATTTCAATTGCTTATTGTATTCTCTCATTCAGAATACAACTAGTTAACATCTAGCTCCTTTAAAATTCCCATACTTCCAGTGAAGTTATATTACTTTCAGTCCTCCTCTGTTTTAAATGCTTCACATGGCATTCCTTATTCAATATTTCCTCATTTTTTTCCTATAAATACACTACCCTACTATGACCATCAACAGATATTCTATATGGTTTGTTAATCACAGTTTAATTTAACCTAACCTTGGTTATTAAAAATGTCAAAACAAATGTAACAATAACTGTGACTAGTTCCCAAAAAATAAAATGAAGAAAACATGTATGAGAAGTAAGAGGAAGGGCAGTGTCATCTCATGGTTAGAAGGATAAATAGTATTCTCCCTGACGGTGACCTGAAGTAGTTAAGTGCAGATAGAAATCAGAATGTGGCCATTGGTGAACAAGAGAGAGAAATCAGTAGGCTGAAGTAAAAGATGCAGGAGTTCAAAAGATTAAGATGAATGTAGACCATCCCAAAACAAATCAGTAAACAAAATAAAAAACAAAGTGAGAATTGAACATGATCAGTGCTTCCAGAAACTGTGGGATGTTTGAAAATGAGAACTGGGGTGATTATGGGGAATGACTTTGCCTGGTTGAACTCCTTAGTACTTACAGTGTCCTACATGAAAGAATATTTGGTCTAAAAGTATCATTCTTGATATGGGGTAAGGATAGCTTGCAGTATTTTGTGGCAGATCCTACCATGTCTAGAAAGTGATGTATTGTGATGCTTTAATTTGGATACTTGAACTGAGCAGAGGATTGGACTTCATGGCCCTTCTGTCTCTGTGACTCATTGTAACATATGTACTAATTTTTCATAAATTATATAGTTTTTCATAATGCTTTGCATAAATAGCACAGCAAGTGGCAACCCAAAACCCACTTTCACTGATTTTATTAAATCTAAACATGGTTGGACCTAGTTGATATTTGAAGGAGAAAGCCTCTGAAAATCTCATAACCGGGGAGCTGTAAAAAACACTGGAAAAAGGCAGTAACAAACCACTCCCATGTTGTTGCCTATGAGTCAATATGGACATCTTTATGCAATCACCAGGTAAAGTCATTTGGGAGAGACTTTACCTTTTGCCTTACAAAAGGGTATACAGTGGGGCAAAAAAGTATTTAGTCAGCCACCAATTGTGCAAGTTCTCCCACTTAAAAAGATGAGAGAGGCCTGTAATTTTCATCATAGGTATACCTCAACTATGAGAGACAAAATGAGGAAAAAAATCCAGAAAATCACATTGTCTGATTTTTAAAGAATTTATCTGCAAATCATGGTGGAAAATAAGTATTTGGTCACCTACAAACAAGCAAGATGTCTGGCTCTCACAGACCTGTAACTACTTCTTTAAGAGGCTCCTCTGTCCTCCACTCGTTACCTGTAGTAATGGCACCTGTTTGACCTTGTTATCAGTATAAAAGACACCTGTCCACAACCTCAAACAGTCACACTCCAAACTCTACTATGGCCAAGACCAAAGAGCTGTTGAAGGACACCAGAAACAAAATTGTAGACCTGTACCAGGCTGGGAAGACTGAATCTGCAATAGGCAAGCAGCTTGGTGTGAAGAAATCAACTGTGGGAGCAAGAATTAGAAAATGGAAGACATACAAGACCACTGATAATCTCCCTTGATCTGGGGCTCCATGCAAGATCTCACCCTGTGGGGTCAAAATGATCACAAGAATGGTGAGCAAAAATCCCAGAACCACACGGGGGGACCTTGTGAATGACCTGCAGAGACTGGGACCAAAGTAACAAAGGCTACCATCAGTAACACACTATGCCGCCAGGGACTCAAATCCTGCAGTGCCAGACGTGTCCCCCTGCTTAAGCCAGTACATGTCCGGGCCCGTCTGAAGTTTGCTAGAAAGTATTTGGATGATCCAGAAGAGGATTGGGAAAATGTCATATGGTCAGATGAAACCAAAGTAGAACGTTTTGGTCTAAACTCAACTCGTTGTGTTTGGAGGAGAGAGAATGCTGAGTTGCATCCAAAGAACACCATGCCTACTGTGAAGCATGGGGGTGGAAACATCATGCTTTGGGGCTGTTTTTCTGCAAAGGGACCAGGACGACTGATCCGTGTAAAGGAAAGAATGAATGGGGCCATGTATCGTGAGATTTTGAGTGAACACCTCCTTCCATCAGCAAGGGCATTGAAGATGAAACGTGGCTGGCTCTTTCAGCATGACAACGATCCCAAACACACCGCCTGGGCAACGAAGGAGTGGCTTTGTAAGAAGCATTTCAAGGTCCTGGAGTGGCCTAGCCAGTCTCCAGATCTCAACCCCATGGAAAACCTTTGGAGGGAGTTGAAAGTCCGTGTTGCCCAGCGACAGCCCCAAAACATCACTGCTCTAGAGGAGATCTGCATGGAGGAATGGGCCAAAATACCAGCAACAGTGTGTGAAAACCTTGTGAAGACTTACAGAAAACGTTTGACCTCTGTCATTGCCAACAAAGGATATATAACAAAGTATTGAGATGAACTTTTGATATTGACCAAATACTTATTTTCCACCATGATTTGCAAATAAATTCTTTAAAAATCAGACAATGTGATTTTCTGGATTTTTTTCCCCATTTTGTCTCTCATAGTTGAGGTATACCTATGATGAAAATTACAGGCCTCTCTCATCTTTTTAAGTGGGAGAACTTGCACAATTGGTGGCTGACTAAATACTTTTTTGCCCCACTGTATATTTTACTGCAAAAACAGGGTATTAGTTAAAAAGAAAATTTAAAGGTTTCTAGAATATTTTTTAAAAATCTATGTTATGAATAGTTTCCTTTGCTAATGTCATATTTGCAGTAATTTTTCTCCCTTAGTTTATGACATTTCAATATGGCTAAAAATGCCAATTTATTTTTATTCACAACACTGAGCATTTATAGATTGTGAAACCACTGGTAATGTATGTAGTCTTCTGTACATTTTAACATACTTTAATAAGCTTCCATTACATTTTACTAGTTATCTTTTGGAGGTTGAAGTAGTGCTCAAAATATAATCTTATATTTGTTTTAGAGCTTTTTAAAATTCTCATGCAGCATAAATCCAAGGCAGTCATTTTATATTGCAGGAATAACTCCTCTCTTTAAACACCATGGTAACCTATTTTAAAAAAAAAATCTATCCAGATATAATTTTCAGTTCATAGTGTCAGATGCATTGTTTTTTTTCCAGTGCTATTTTTCCTTTTTATATTTTAACTAGCCAAAGATTTAGCAGCAACGTTTTATATCTTATATATGATAGCTTGTTATTTTTGTAATCCAGAATCAGAAAATATACAAATAGATGAGTGTTATTAGTAGTGCACTTGAGTAATAAAATTAGGTAATGTCTTTCAGCAAGTGTAACAGCATTGGTAGAGTTGATTTCCCCTCCTATCCTCAGAAATATCCTTTGGGAGGGGGCCTTCTAGCAGCCTAAGAATAACCAATTGACCACTATGCATTATTAGATGTTCTTTCCCAGATGTATCTTCTAGACTATAAAGGAAGACAAACAATAATGTTATACATTTTCACAAATTCAGCTGCCACCAGTTCATAGTGGGACTTTATCTCAGGTATTTTTTTTGTTTTTCTTTGAACCACCAATAACCAGGCTGACCTAAATTCAATAGGCACAAAGCGTTGGAATTTTAGATGGAATTTTGTGTCTCCCTTCAATGGCTGGGGGGAGACTTTTATTTTACAAAAAAGAAAAGCTTACAAATAAAAAGGAACTGTAAATGTCTTCAACTAGTTCAGAAGTAAATCTCAGTAATAAAACTATTTTCTATTTTAGCTTGCCATTTTCTATAAGCTCTTTATCTACACTAAATACTTTAAAGTCCAATTTCACTATATTCTCATATCTTTCTGTTCTGTATCTCTTAATATTTTTGTTTATTGCTGATCTCTATACTCCTGTTGCTTAATCCCTGTATATCTCTATTGTCACTCTCTAAAGAGTTATACTCCTTTTTCTACAGAGTTTGATCTGTCTTTTATCGTTTTTTAGTTAATGCAGAGCTCCCAGGCAGCCATCTTTTCTTCCTTTTCCTCCCCTGCCTCCTCGCAGTGCTGCTGTTTCATTGGCAGCTTGGTCATCCTGATGATGGGGGAGGGCAGAGAAGGGAGGGGGAGGAAGGAGCACAGGGTTTATACTCTGCTCAGGCAGTCTGTCCTTCTGCAGACTTTATCACTTATAAAGTGTTGTGATCACTTGATTATTTCCAAAGTCCAGGGTCTGTGCTCTGTCAATTGCAGAGTAATATTTGTTATGCAGACTTTTTGCATCTTCTAATGAGGAGTTTTATGCTCTGAGTTAAAGACGAAAGTTTTATCTGGTTAAAGTGATTAATTGATTATGTACCATCAAGTTGTTGTAGACTCTTAGTGACCTTTTTTTTAAAAAAAAAAATCATCATAATTGGCCCAGTACTTTTTGGTTTATAATTCTGCATTATTATGCATATTTAGAATCTAAACTGAACATTTTTGTCAAATAGAGCATGGGTAATAAATATTTGTTAAACAAAAGAACGCTAAGAAGTAAGAAGAAAGCTCTGTGACATAACATTCCAGGAGTTTATTGCATAATAAATGGTACCATATAAATGTGATAAGATTGTGTTTCTAGTATAATGCTTTTTGCTTGACATGAAAAATAATTTAATTCCCACTTTATTTATATAGCTGAAGCACACTGTACTTAAGCCCTTTTCACTAAATCAGAAATAGTAAAATCTCAATTTGAATGACTTCTATTTAATAGACTTTGAATGTACAGAACCATTTTTTCCTTTTTTTCTTCTCTTTTTTCTCTCTCTTTGCATTTTTCTTTCTCTTTCCTTCATGTTTTATAATTTTCGTAGTTTGCAAGTGCTCTATCTCTCAACTCTGCTTGATCGCCAACACACATTGGGGATCCCAGATCTCAGACTGTCTTCAGCATTCTACCCATATCTACAAACTCTATTGTTGATGTTGAGTTGAAATTTGGGCAGTGTGACATGTTATATTGATCCTCCACTGATATTGAAGTCCGGCCTTATTATCCTTACTTATAGGTTCTACAGGAGATAATCATCAGTTAAAATGGAATATTTTCTTCAGGTCAAGTGGAAGAACTAAGCAAAGTTCTTTTAGTAAAACTGTTTCAGTAAAGCTGTTTTGTGTGTTCCAAATGTAAATATTAGAACACATTTTCTTTTTTTCATGTACTGAATATTGTGAACAAATACAATTAACTCTTTTTCTTTTCTTTTCTTTTCTTTTCTGTTGAAAAAACAACATTCAGATTTAAGTGACATTTGGATTTAACACCCAAATGCATTAAATGCTTCCAGTGGTGCATTAAATAGAGGGTTCACTTCTATTTGAAATTTATTTTTTCTAGAAAACTGGATAAATATACCAACAGTAATATCCTTCAGAGTTGTAAGTCTTTGCAAAGGAATCAATATTTATTGAAAATTTAGGATATAATTCTGTCTGTAATTTGTCCTTTTTTTCTTACAATAAAGGTATTGCCATTAAGGAATCTGCCAAAGTTGTTGATCAGGCACAAAGAAGGGTTATGAAAGGTGTGGATGACTTAGACTTCTTTATTGGGGATGAAGCAATAGAAAAACCCACATATGCAACAAAGGTATTTAAAATAAAAGGTGGCATTTTTTTCTCTTTTTTTAAGCAAAGTATTATATCCTATATATTTATTCTTTAGTCATAGGAGAGCAAAATATTCACTAGAAGCCATGAAAGAGAGACTTGTCTAACTTTCAGAGATTACTAGGATATTTGAATTTAATTTTCCTTATACAAAATTAATGTTTTAAGTACTGTATCATATAATTTATTATAAACAGCAGTTTGTTAATATTTCAGGTTATGATATAAAATTTTAAGATGGTTACTAGTATAAGTTATGACAAATAATTTAAAGTAAAAAAAAAGAAGAGCAGTATCATAAAATATACAAACAATACACAAAACATTGTACAAATAAGCCAGAGCAAAGTTAAAGGCCTTGTTCTATATTTATTCATATCTATGTGATTCTACCATAACTTTAAAACAGCTAATTTTTTTTTAATGTGCATATTTTGAACAGTGGCCCATTCGCCATGGCATAGTTGAAGATTGGGACTTGATGGAGAGATTTATGGAACAAGTTATCTTTAAATATTTAAGGGCAGAACCTGAAGACCATTATTTTCTTTTGGTGAGTATAAAATCTCCTGATTTGTAGTATTGGTGACTTAGGATACTGATCATTCAAAATAGAACAAACCCTTCAATTTGTAAGGAACAAGTGTAACATATAATTGATCAAAAACTGAAATGTGATATTTCTGATATATGTCACAAAAATATGATAAATAATAAATACAAAATTACATTGTAATAAAAAGTGCAGTACAGAGGTAAAATAAAACAACAAGGTGGTTGTCTGGATCACAGCTATAACACTGAGAACACTTTTTAAAACAAAAACAAGAACCATAAAACAGATACCAGGTGAGTAATTCTTTGGGGAGAATAATTCTTTGGGGAAACTGTTATTAAGACGTTTCTAATCATAAGAACAGTTTAACAAACAAACCCAGTTCAAGGAGCTTTTCTTTGCTGGATATATTCAAGCAGAAGTTTGGTAGGTAATTGTCAAGGGTGGATTCCTTTACTTATCAGAGAATTTGGATTCCTTCAATTTAGGAGGGAGTTGGACTCAATAGTCCAATTGTTCCCTTCCGTATCTATATATTAATTATTGTGACAACAACCAACATAAAATACTCCTCTAAAATGCTTCTGGATTTTATAGCTTTAAAAACATAAAAGTCCCTGAAGCCAGATAAGAGAAGAAAGTTGGGGCTCAGCTGTAAAATGACTGAGATTTTTTTCCAGAGGTGGTGGTGGTGGTAACAACAACATGCAATATATGAAAGGTCATGTAAACTGCTGACCTCATTTAGCGCACTGAAGAATTTGATTTTTAAGCCAAAATGTTCATGAAACTATGTAAGATACATGGTCTTCCTATTAAATCTTCTCCTCATTCATTGACATTAATAGTGTTTCCAATTTCTATTTAGGGTTCCTTAACTGGGTAGTTGTTTGAGAAGGAAATGTCTGGGAATGATGGAACAACAATGCACTTATTTCTAGGCACTACGTTCTTTTTGTGGGGGAAAAATAAGTAAGCATATTTAGGAAGTTAAAGAAGTTCTTAAACTATATTTAAGCAAAATATAATATAGAGAGAACTTACAGTTCTTTTGGTAAGAACTCAGTTCATTCTATTGTGTTAGATATATTAGATCCTGTAAAGCTATTGAAACAGGTATATTGAAGCATAATTATTCAGCTAAAAATATAACATGGCCTATAGAAAGGAGATATAGATTGAATTGGATGGTTGCTTTTTTTTTTTTACAGACTGAACCTCCTCTAAATACTCCAGAAAACAGGGAATATACTGCTGAAATCATGTTTGAATCCTTCAATGTTCCTGGGCTTTACATTGCTGTTCAGGTGAGACTTCATTTGACACAGAATTCTAATTTTTTAAGTAATACTCCTTAAGAAAATATGTGGATTCTGCATCAGTTGCATTAGAGTTAGGCTGTTCTGCATCAGCTGCACTTAGAGCTTTTCTTCTGGCATCTGATCTAAATGATGGTAATTTTGTGGGAACTACTTTCCTGCTATGTACCAGCTGGCCTACTGAGATTTTTGCAAACAGTGATCCAGGCAGTGAGTTGGGGTGTGAGGCCTTTCTCACGAAACTCATGCATTTGGAAGTGTTCCAAATATATTCTGAAGTGTAGTTTTGTAATTTACAAGTTTTGTAAAGTCTAGTTTTGTAAAGTACTAAAATGCACTTCTTTCTCATCTTTGTTTCTTCTGACTGCTATGGAGGTGTTAATTGGGTATATATAAAACTCTGTTCCAGGTATGGAACATTTGGTCCTGTCTTTTTCCTGTCATTGGGTAACATGCATAACTAAACAAACTATGAGTACTAGTGGTGCTGCTTGGGAGGTGGGGCTAATAGCTTCTGTAGATACAAAATGCACTAACTGTCTCTCATGCTTAAGTGTGATTTGCAAATACTACCAGTGTGCAAATCACACTAATGTAGAATTTGATTAAATTAATATGAAGTACACAGTAAATAAACTTTCTATCAAATTGAGATAATAGCAGAATCATCACATAAAGTATAGTTGTCTGTGTCTTGTGGGATTTATAATTGCCTGTGAAATAAAGAGCACTCTGCTTCTTGGAGGAAAGGATAATCATGATTTATTAACTATAGTGATTGCCATGTAAGTTTTCATTCAGAATTTCTGGAAATGCTAGACTTTTCTGCCTACTTTCAGGATGTAGAGCACCTTAGAATAAGTGCTTATTGGATGAAAGGACAGCATAATACCTATGGTTTTATTGTTTCTATGTTTAACTTTTCCATATTGCATCCATGGTTTTCCACTACACTACTTATTTTGGTAATACTTTGCAGTACTGGTTGAAGATAATATTTTTATTGTAAGTCATAATTCTGAGTTAGTTATTTATTGAATATGTATATCACACTTCTTCTCAAAGGAGTGGTAATATCTGTGGTTCCTATATTGGAAAGGTAACATAATAAGACACTTGTAGTGATACAGTAAACAGTACAAGTAGGAAAGGATGTTCTTAGTACACTACTATGCTGAGAAGTTCTTCTTACATACCTGAAGTCATCATATTGCAATTACTTTCATGCCAGAAAGATAACATGAGAAAGAATCTTGGATTTTCAGCCAGTTTAAATTAGTGCAGCTTCAGTGGGATAGTGCTAGTATCTATCAATATCTTACCTACTGAGATTGTTCAGTGCTTGAGTGTGAATTACAACAGAGTTCTAGTTTTCTATAGTGCTGCTGCAGTTATTCAAAACTTAACAAAGTGTATCTGTTCTTATATGGTCTTCATTTCCTTTTGCACTTTGTTCTTTTAATGTTGATTGTTTTCTTGGGTTACATAGTGCAATATAAATACATTGTATGATTTTGTCTCATGTGGCGCTCATTTTTGATGAACAGACTTTTTGGGGATTATGAAACACTTATGCTCAAACTGTTTCTTTGGTAGGCTGTACTTGCTTTAGCTGCATCTTGGACATCAAGGCAAGTAGGTGAACGGACACTGACTGGAACAGTTATAGATAGCGGGGATGGTGTCACTCATGTCATTCCTGTGGTAAGATACAATAACACAGTTTCACTTATTAAACTACAGAAGTCCAATTCCTAATACTATAATTATTATGGAAAGCACAATCTGTTGTTTTCAGCCTTTCTCCCATGACTTAAGTGCTATAAACATGCCCTATACATTATGCAAAAGATTAAAACTTTTATTATTTTTTAACTAACGTTAAGGAAAGATGTTTTTTGGTTTAGCAACTATAAGACAATTAACAGCCTATTTATTTTATTTAAAATTAATGCAGTGATAGCTAACCTGGTGTCTTCAAGATATTTTCATTAACAACTCCTAAAATTCCATACTTGTGACTGAGTTAAGTCTAAAAAATCAGGAAGATACCATTTGGTATTCCTGCTGAAAAGTTGTGATCTGCAAAGATTTCATGACATAGAAAATGCTAACACTGAAATACTTGTTTTGGTTCTCTCACTCTTGAGAAACTGATATTAGATGTTGTTATTAGACCATTCTGTAGGCTGCCTTGAAAGTTATATGAACAGAAAGTCAGGATTTAAATGTATTACAGAAATGCCGTACAAGTAGTCTGTAGCCTGGGAAAATGCAAGTCTTGCTACTTTTGTCAACTCTGAATATAAAGGGGGTGGGGGTGGGGGGAGAAATTATATAGATGAGCAGAATTTCATCTTCTCATCTGCTTAATGTGACATCATCAGAATTGCTTCTGATGAGGTACAAAGGTTAAGTATTTTCCTGCCCAGCTTGGGAAGCTTCAGTGGAAAGCAGTTCAAAGGTAGTCTTTATGATTTTCCCTGAGGGCATTTCTTTTATTTCCAGGCTGAAGGTTATGTGATTGGTAGCTGTATCAAACATATTCCAATAGCTGGACGAGATATAACTTACTTTATTCAGCAGCTGCTAAGAGAGCGAGAAGTAGGAATCCCTCCTGAGCAATCATTGGAAACTGCTAAAGCAGTCAAGGTAATAATTTTGTTAAAGTAAATGAATATATCAGCAATACTCTTCAAGGGGAAAATGGGTATTTATTTATTAAAACCCATTTATTTATTAAAACCCGTGCCATCACAGGTTGTGCCAAACTGCAATGAAGCCCAAAATGACAACCCATACTAAAATTATGTACTTGCATCAGGATTTTGTATGTGCATCAGAAATGGCTATCCCCAGTCTGGTGCTCTTTGACTTTGACTTCAGCTTCCATAATCCAGAGCCTCAAAATGGACATCTAGTCTTTTTTGTATAGCTTTTGCTGAAGGTTCACTATTTCTAGCATAAGCAGAAAGTAATGAAATTGAAGGAAAGTGGCAAAGAGATAATCAATAGTTGAAAAGAGTTTCTCACTGTAATAAATAAAGCCAATAGCAACAGAGAGGAAGGTATCAGAAGAGCCAGGAACAACAGTCTGGGAACAACTTGGTCTTTGTCTAGCTCTTCACAGTCCTGTATAATTTGGATTGCTGAATATTTTCAAGGCATTTGCATCCCCGTTGGAAAATTCCCTTCATACATGGGGGTATTTTACAGCATTCTAAATAGGGCTGCCTTTGGAGAGTGGAAACTTTAGTAGGTTCAGGATCCTCATCCAGAATGATGACTGGACCATTGTATGACTCTAGGTTACAAAAGTTTATACTGACTACCAGTCAATTTCTGGCCCATTTGGGAACACAATTCAAAAATGCTGGATTATATTATATAGTATTGAGGACCTTAAGACCAGTTTGTTTCCCATATAATCCAACCTAGGTGTTGGAACTTTTCTAGAAAAGCCATCGTCTGTCCATGTATAGCTAGCATGTATTGAGCAGAAACTTGAGAAAATACCGTCTCTGTGGCTACTTCTAGACTTTGGTTCTCCTGAGGGAGGTTTTTGTGGGCCTTTGATTAGGTCTTTTACTGGCATGCCAGAAGCTATATAATAAACATTCAGATTTAGCTTTCCTGTTGCTTTGAGTTTAATCCTGTATCGTAACTTAATGATGACTTCATATCATTAAGCTAATTTTAATTATTTGTCACCTGATAGATATTATGGCTAACCTGTGAATAAATGTGAACATAATTAATATTAGGAACTGAGATGATAACTAGCCAGCAAC
Source organism: Python bivittatus (assembly GCF_059951505.1). Classification (NCBI taxonomy): domain Eukaryota; kingdom Metazoa; phylum Chordata; class Lepidosauria; order Squamata; family Pythonidae; genus Python; species Python bivittatus. The sequence continues at coordinate 87,880,548 of NW_028277075.1, read as the reverse complement.
TTAATTTTTCTTCTCTATGGGAGAGATGTTGTAATGCTAAATAGACTTTTGGTTCTACATTGTGAAGACCCATACATAATTCCTTTCCTTGAAGTTCTTTGTCTATATTTTTCCATGAACACATCTATTATTACTGATAGATTTTTGGTTATATGATTGTATAGTATGTTACTATAGCAACAGTAGGTATGAGTGCATTTTTCCATTACTGTTGTGCCGCTGAAAGAACTCCTAAAACAGTTTGGGCTCTCTGGATTCTAAAATTTTTGACAAGTGGGGCATAAAAATGTATCTGTACTAACACCAAATATTAATTATCTAAATATAGGTGGTTAATGTTAATTTTGTCATCCTTCCATTTATACCAGTCTGTGTCTTGAGTTCTCAAAGAACCTTTTAGTCCTGTTACATTTAAAAAATGATCAGATAGAAAACTTGAATATTTAGTTATTTTGATAACTCTTTGTACTTTTTTCCCAGGAACGTTTTAGTTATGTCTGCCCTGATTTAGTGAAAGAATTTAATAAATATGATGCAGATGGTACCAAGTGGATTAAACAATATACTGGAATCAATGCTATCTCAAAGAAAGAATTTACCATTGATGTTGGCTATGAGAGATTCTTAGGGCCAGAAATCTTCTTTCATCCTGAGGTAAATTGAAGCATGGTGTGTGTGTGTTTGTGTTTGTGTGTGTGTGTGTGTGTTTACTTCCGAAATAATATTTGAAATAAAAGAGAAGGGATAGTTGCTACATTTTAAACCTACGCCAATGGTGTATCTCTCTTCCCACTGTGAATTAGATGCCACCAGTGTAGTTTTTAAGGTGAGCTGCAGGAATAAATGTTTCTTCCAGCTGATATCTTTTTTTTCATATTGAATTGAACTGCTTGATTCATTGCTTAGCATGTGAGATGTGTAGGTGGACTCTGAATTGTTCTGCATAAGACAACAGCAGGCAAAATAGAAAGAGCAAAGTGATCAGATGACATGAGTTCTCCTTAATTCTGGCTTTCAGTGGGCTGTATCTGGCCTTTGCAAGTGCACTTTTTCTCTCAGAACAAATGTTTCCTATTCTATTTTCCCTCTATAGCTCTATGTGGCCCTGGGATCCACCTCTGTGTGCGTGCTTAAGCATATTGCACCCATTTATCTATATCACAAAGCTGAAATAGTTTGCTTTAAATCATAATGATGCTGTTTTCTTAGTCACTTTGATGTGGTATGATTGAAGGGATGAATTGCATCCTCCTAGATTGAGATCAATTTATCTGAAGTGTTATATGTTTGAAAAACCCTACCTCTACATTCATATATATCTCAGGGATGGGTAACTGGATACCCTAGGACTTTGAATTCCCACAGTTGCTGAAAATTGGTGGCATGGTTTCTGTCATTTTGAGGTGGGAAAGCAGTAGTTCACAATTGTTTTCCCTAAGCCCTAAAATTCCTTAGCATAGCTTTAAAAATCGGAAGGAAATGCCTAAACTTTCCTTCATAACCCAAAACGCTTCCTGCGGAAAATCCTGTCACTGTGTATTTTCTATCAATACCGCACCACTGTGGTCCTAGACGCCTACAAACGTGTTAGATACAGTCATAAAAAACTTGTCCAGTCCTGTTATACAGAATAAAGGGGGCAGAACGGTGTGGGTGTTTGTTTTGCTTCACTTTTCCAACTTCATTTTAATTTTAGTTAGGAATAATTCTTCCCTAAATCATGTCATCTTTAATATAAAACTTCCGGTCATATCACAATTTCTTTTCATACATTGCTTCCCATTTAATTTGTGAGTTAATTATCTCTACTTCTTAAATTTATTCTATCTTTCTTCTGGCTTATTTTCTTGAGGTTGCTAGAATAATCTATACTTATCCAGTCCATTCAATGTTTAAAAACATCAGTGGTGTAGTGGTTAAGGCACTGGCCTAGAAACCAGGAAACTATAAGTTCTAGGCCTGCTTTAGGCATGAAAACTAGTTGGGTGACTTTGGGCCAGTCCCTCTCTCTCAGCCCAACCCACCTCCCAGGGTTGTTATTGGGAAAATAGGAGGCAGGCGTATTAGGTAGTGATACATGAGAGAGACAGAGAGATATGTAGCAGGATAAAAATATAACAACAACAATAACAACAATATACACTTCTGTTTTCAGTTTGCTAATCCAGACTTCACACAGCCCATCTCAGAAGTAGTAGATGAAGTTATTCAGAACTGTCCTATTGATGTTAGACGCCCACTGTATAAGGTTAGTGAAGCCAGAGAAGGTAAGAGTGTATGTATGTAAAAAGGTGTTGATAGACGCACAGCATCTATTCATTTCTATTTCCTAACAATCTCTCTCTTTCCCTCTCTCTTTTAGATGAAAGGAGAGTAATAAAAAGTGTTGATATAGATAACTATAGAAGTAACATTAGAGAGGATGGGGCTGTATTTATCATTTGATATCAGTGTTGGGATAATAACATTTCAGTACGATATTAGCTGGTTGTGCTTATTGCTCCACTTGTGCAGTCTTCCACTACCTGATCACTAGGTCTGATGGGATTTGTACCTGTTTTGATGCAGTACAGCATATTGATGTGAGGAATTAACATTTTGGGCAATTGACTTCATTTCAAAATCAGCCTTACTCACTTTGGCTCTGGAAGAGTTTTTCTTTGATTTTCCATTATGCTGAAATCAGTTGTTACGTGATCATCAGGCTAGTCTAGTTTGTGAAGCTGAGAAAGAGTTGTGGCCTTCTCTGGATTCTGAGCCTCCCAGAATAAATGTCTCCTCAGAGACCTATGCACAGGCATACCCTGGGTCTTGGGGATAACTATGCTAGCCTGCTGTGGAGTTGCTTTCTGTCAACAAAAGGTCATTTTATCTCAGCTGAGTCCTCTCAGTTGCTGTGTGGCTTTAAGATTTGCTTTTATTCTGTAAATTGGTTTGGTTCAAATTTATTAAATTTTGTATGGCTTGGTGAAAGCGTATTTGGACAATGCTAGTCTCCTTTCTTGGGGTGCTCAATATGTTACTTAGTTTAAAGGCATAACAATGTCCTTCCAACTTATGAAAAAAAGTCTTTGAACAGGTCACATATATTGAAATTGCAACTATCCTGCTCTCTCTTATGACTAAATTCCTAACTTCAGAAGTGAGTATCTAATTTTCAGGGCTGCATAAGTGATTTAATTTTATGTGTGCAATTTTAATTCAGAATATTGTCCTTTCTGGAGGCTCAACAATGTTCAGGGATTTTGGACGGCGTTTGCAGCGAGACTTGAAAAGGACTGTGGATGCTAGACTGAAACTCAGTGAAGAACTGAGTGGTGGCAGACTGAAGGTTTGTTTCCTAGATAATACGGTGCATTGGTGTGGATGGCGAATGCTCTGGTTTGTATGTCTGCTTGGAATGGAGGCCTTTAATGACATCCTTATACTACTGAATAGAATAACATTAGTCTGATTTTCCTTGCTATCTTTGTAACTTTTTTATTATTGCAGAAAGTACTCTAACCTGTGCTTTTGAAATGAACAGTCGTGACGAAGAGGCAGTCTTTGCCACCTAATGCAGCCAGCTGAGTACTTGAGGTTTTAGAAATACATAGGCAGTTGATCTGTCTCATAGTGCTTTGTGCCCTTTGTCTCCCCTCTGTACTCTTGCAGCTGGCTGTTTCATTTTTACCTCATTCTTTGACAGTATTTATTTTATTTAATTACTATATTTTTCATCTGCCCTATAATATGGGTGATATAGTTACTAAAAACATTAAAAGCAGAAAAGCATTTATTAATACTCCTTTTAGTATTATTCAGCAGTTGCAATTCAGCATCACATGGGTCCTGCAGGTATTAGTGAATTAATACTGGCAATAACCAGCCATGGTGATACAGACTCTCTAGGCTTGGCAAGGCAACAATCCATTTTATTCGTCTGCTTAAGGAAAAGGCTTCATTCTGTATTGTGAAAGAACCAGCCTTAGAACTATCCTCTAATGCTGTTCTCTATGAAGCAATCATCTCAGAAATTATTTAATAAGGTTTGATTTAAAGCATCTCAATTTTGCATCCCCCAAATTTATAATGTTTTGTACATTCTGAAAGTGTTTCAAGCTTGAAAACCAGCTAGAAATGCTTTGAAACAATCCCTTCCTTGCTCAAAATGGCCTTTTCAGAGTTAAAACAAGGTTCCAATAGTTCAGATTGAAATCTTTTGCACACCCCTAATTTTAAGAATCTTTTTCTTGTTTAAAAGATTCATTTTGGTCTTTACTAACAAGTTATTAAACCAGGCACTATGTTTGCTTCAACTCTGGATGTTTCTCTGAGTCATGCATCACATTAGGAATAACAAGTACTATAATTTAATAATATTTTCTTATGAATAGTGATTGCAATGAAAACTGGTGAACTTAAGTTTTTTTTTAGAATTTAAAAAAGATGGCTTGGTACTTTGCTAAATAAATAATTGCTAAAGTATTTTTACTGGTTTACCATGGAAATCCATTGGAATTAAGGCAAATGTTCACAATGAGAGAATAGAATGTATTAATATTAATTTTGAGATAAGACATTGGAAGCTTATTTATACTAATATGGACTATTTCCCAGTAAGGTTTTTGCTAAAAGCTAGTCTCATTCTCTTTAGATGAAAATGCCAGGAATTAAATGTAGTAATTACACATTCAAAGCATATTTTTCTCCTAAGATTTCTATCAACTATATTTTGAGTGTTATTTCTTGAAGCTGTTCAGCTATGAGGCTATATGAGAATTGGGTTACAAATTATCAGTCAGAGTTAATCTTCCTCCTCTCTAGGGCTAAGCAGATCATACTAATGAGTCAAGTGATTCTTACACTACACAAAAAATAATTATTTCAGTTAAAGTTGTCCAAATCTATTCTTAATACAGTGGTGGAAAACAGTGATTGTGTTCTAATCTTTTTTGTATGCACTGTATGTTGTTTTATTCTTTGGAATAATGTTAAAGCACAGATATTTATACATAGTAATATAGTAAAGTATGTATATGCAGACTTGTATATTATGTAGAATTTATAATGTTATACTGATTTTGTTTTCCATTATAGCCCAAACCTATTGATGTACAAGTTATTACTCATCATATGCAAAGATATGCTGTTTGGTTTGGAGGATCAATGTTGGCTTCTACAGTAAGTTGACAAAAATGGAAAAGAAATCTGAAGAGATTGTTCACTATAACAACTGTTGTAATATATATTACAATAGGAAATAGTTATTGTTATAGGTAATAGGCATTAAAACAAATGTTGTAAAAACATTCACAAAGAAATTTCCTCAAGATTTTGGTAAATAGAATAGGATTATCACAGGCCCAGTCATAACTGCACAAGTGTCTCTATCTCTTCCTGCTCCAGATGCTGCTTTGAAGTTATAGAACAGGGGTAGGTAGCCCTTTTATCTAGGGTAAACCATAAGATTTGTGAATTTGTAGAAGCTTAAGTCATCCCTTTCTCAAAAAGGAAAAAGTGCTGAACCCTTTGGGTAGGTTCATAATTTTTAATAGGAGTAGTAAGTGCTTCAAGCCATTTCAGATGGCTTCCTCAGAATACAAGAAAAGACTTTAAAAGTTCAGGTCCATCCACTCAAGAGCTACATGCACCCAGTCTCCAAATATACACTAAAAACTGAACACAAGAAGATGCCATTTTTATTTATTATTTATTTATTAAGCAAATTTATATAGCCGCCCATCTCACTGAAGTCACTCTGGGTGGCGTACAATTTTTTGTTTTTTCTGGTCTACTGCTTACATCTTCCTTTCAAAGATGAGAAACATTTATTTTTATAGGTGAACTGTATCTTTTGCTTTATTTGTAATATGAGGCAAAAGTAAAGTCTTTTTTATGGAAATTATTTGTCCTTTTTCCCCCCCAAAATGTTTTATTTATTTTAAGGAATATAAAATTCCGATATGATCCAGTACATTAGTTTAATTTTCCCTTTTGTTTTCTTTTTCAGCCTGAGTTCTACCAAGTATGCCACACCAAAAAAGATTATGAAGAAATTGGTCCTAGCATCTGTCGTCACAACCCAGTTTTTGGAGTTATGTCTTAAATCTGACATTTAATGAATTGCGTTTAGGGAGGCAAGGAAATGGTCTTTCTCAGTGCTTGTTTGTCTGGATGGTCGGTATTAAGAAACATGACTTGAAAAAAAAAAAAGACCAAACACAATTAAACAGGAATATTTTAATAAGTGTCTCAACATGCTGATATAGTGGGAAGCCAAAACAATTCAAAGTGTTTTTTCTTTTGACTGAATATTTGAAGCTGTGCATAAACAAAACAAAAGAAGTTGGTCTTTGTTCTTTTTGTGCCCTAATATTTTGTATATTAATGGAATATCCAAGATTTGATGGGATTTGATGGTATGTAGATAGTCAGCTCTATAATTCTTCTATTGTACTCTTAATTGTGTACAATGCAAGAGCCTGTTTATATTTCATACTTTTTTATACATTGAGAAAAAATATCAATGACTGAAAGTAATGTTAATATTTGACAAGAAAAATGCCAGTGATCAATTGGAGGGGAATTTGAAAATTAATAATGCCCACATGGAGCTTCATCATGTGAATCTCTAATAATGTCAAATTATGACCAATCTTCAACTTGCATTCCATACACAATGCAACATGGCAAATGCTTTTGGAACTGAGGGACTAGTATCTTGGATTAAGTGATGCCTGCTAGTGCTTTCTGATTATTCGGTGCATTTTCATTCTATTTCTTGCTTGGGGAAGGGGCGGGAAAGTAAAGACAAGACTGTTGGACAAGTATTGCAGTTCTGTAGTGTCATTTCTAATTGCAACCAAATATTCCAATTATGAAAATGGGTGTATTCCACCATTCCAATAAAGACACAAACATTCTTTTTTAATATTCATGTGAGGCCTTTCAGTCTCGTTGTTTAATCATTTGTGAAGGTCCTTCTAATCTGCAATTACAATTTTTCACTCCACAATTTGGAAAAGATGAAAGGGGATACATGTATGCAAGTGGTGTGTTATCTATTTAATAGCATATGCAGTTTTAGAAGCGTAATTCTAATTAAATATATGTTTTTCATGAGATTTTGGTAAATAAAGCTATTGCATTCTTGCGTCTTGTGTCACAGATTTGATACTGTAAGTCAAGAGAATCAAATATAAGAACTACATTCATGGTGTATTTGGTGAGAAGTAGACTTGGTGGGACTGAGTACCAAGTATGTAGAGTGTTTACCTAGAAATGGAAATATTGCCATGTTTAACTGAATGTCATGACCATGCTCTGCTTGATTGGAAGCCTTGAGTAGAGAAAATTTCTGATCATTCAGAATGAAATAAATTTCCACCTTAGACCTTTTGGGTAAGTGTAGGGTGGTCATAACAGGAGGGTGGGACTTAAAGTGCATCCTGGTTGTGATCCATCTTTACAAATGTTGAATGTCTGCACAGAACTATAACCTAGTATGACATCTGGGTCTAGAATTTTATTACGTATGCTCACACAATGCAGGATAATAAGCTTGCTATGAACTAGGGTTTATTAAGGGCTTACAAATCCATCTGAAATCCAAATTTGGATGTCCCATGAAACTATCACCATCCTGGTTGGTTTACCTGCTGATGTGAAGAAAAGAGTAAAGCAGAAATAGGAAGCTGCATACATGAGTTCATTCAAAAGTCAGGATTCCTGATGTCTCACTATTTACAAAAGCTCCAAACAGCCCATAACTAACTTGTATCTCATAAAGAATAGTCAGGGATTTCTTTGCAGTATCATAGACTGAACTACATATAGCCTGAAGCAAAGTGTCATATATGATACCATTATCTATTTTGTGGATTTCCTCTTGGAATTAGCAAGTTGCCATAGATTTGTGCCAGAAGATGCCATTCTATATCTTACTATGATTATCAAATAAACTTATCAGAAAGGAGTTGCTGTGCTTCTATATATTTAAGATTCAATTAGTTATTTTTTTAATTGAGTTTAGTTCAAAAGTTAAGGGTATTTATATAAAATCTTCATTTTAAGGACCAATTATGGGAAAAGGATGTCCATTAAATCTGTGTTTACCTAAGTGATGTCATTTATGTCATTTGCATGATTATGGAAGAGATATAATTACATAATTTGCAGCAATTATGCAGAACAAGTAAATTGCATCAATTACATAATTATGGAACTTGACATAAATAACATTACTTGTCTGAACTGCTTTGGAAACAATGGACATTGTCCATTTTGGAGGGCTGAGTTCTGAGTTGACTTTGCATCTGAAGTCTGCTGAAAAGGGGTTCATATCAAACAGAATGGTGATTCACTTCTCATGGAGAAACGGTATTTTACTTCAGGAGCTGCCAGCTCTTGATTTTGGAAAATGCAACCCCAGTCCTATACAGATTTGCACAGAACTAAGTTCTGTGTTACACAGTAATTCAGTAGGACGTACATGGAATTCATTGTGGTCAGGTTTGCTGTCCTGCTCCTCAAGTAAGTGATCTTGCTTATTCTTGCATTGTAGAGATAATGCCAAATATAGACCAGTTTCCCACTCCAATTCTTCAGATTTTGTGCTACAATCCTGGTTTGTAAAATGGTTCCATTTAGTTGCCAGCTGATATGATTAGCTGGTATAGTGACCTGTGAGTATACGAATTAAAATTATTTAAATGCCTATTGAAGAAATAAGAAATTTAAAATAGGAAGGTTTTTCTTCTTGGTGACTTCCATCAGTCCATCCTGTGTGTGTCAATAAGTACAAGTTAATGGTAAGAATTTACTTACCCCCAAGTAATTTGTAAAGAAACTGGATAATTACATGTTTTTGTAGCAACTGGAATGCATTAAAAGAAACTTTTTTAAAAAAAATCAAATTTCAATGATATAATATTACTTATAGATGAAAGCCACTGTTCAGTACTTAATAAAATTAAGGAAAATGTATGGATTTTCTATTTAAAATGAAATTTAATGAATTATACGAAAATCCTGTGTAATAATAAAGAATTGGCATTGCAAGAAAATTGTGAAAGACTATTTTGAAAATAATATATTGCATGCAGCTGCTAAATATTAGATCACATACATAATATGTACTGTTGAAACCTTTAATAAAAGCTTTTGCTGTCTTCTAGAAAGCTGACAGCGGAGAAAGAATTCTGCACAAAATATTGGTTCTTATCAAACTTCAGCATTTAAAACATAACGATTGGCTTGTTGAACTATTCTGTCAGTTTGCATCTGGAGAACTTTTAAAAAGTAATGCATAGTTTTATTTAAGTAGAATTGTAATATTAGGATTTCTCTTGGTGTACCTATATCAGAACCTGTCTTTCTCCCATAACACTATTGCATAGAGAGGACTAATGTTATATGTTCTCTGAAATAGGCTAAGCCTGCGATGATCATGAAACAAACTGGTATGTTTGATTCCTAAGTCAATACCAGTGTAAGTTTGGGCATTGTAACTTGCTTTCAGGACTCGTTGCATGCAAAAATACAGAGCCTTCAAAACTAGGATAGGTGTTTTCTAGGTAATTTGAGTCCACATATAAAATTAAAATGTATTCTTCTCCCCCCCCCCCCGCCCCCATGATTGTGCCTTCCTATACTGATATACCTAAACAACTAAGGTAAAATTTCTTGAAGTTAGAACTTCTGATATGTCAACATGCTTACAGAAATGCAACATTGCACACTTCTGTTAGAGCAATGGGGATTTTCTGATTAAATGGTGCCTTTCATTTTCTTTCTAATTGACTTTGTCCATTAGTCAAACCATTGGAGGAGGAAATGCTTTGCCAAATTATGGCTGTCTGGTTTTACAGCCTTATATTAATGCAGCAGGCCTAGATTCTTCTATATGTTTGTCCTGTTGATTCATCACTGATCCAGTAATGCAGCATGAAGTCTTGACAGCTAGATAAACGCGTTGTGAAATTTATTTAAAGTGATACACTGATGTTACTTTAACAAAGAATATGTTGATTCCCTCCCCAGTTCAGCTGTAACGTATTTCATAATCTGTTTTAAAGAAAGTTTAAGAGAAACTCTGAAGCACTTATGTTAATTTTGAAAGCTGTTTTTAATTGGAGAATGAGATCTAGAGATCTTGCATAGCCATATTTGGCCCCCAAATCTGTAAATGAGAAGCCACTCTCATTCAGATTATGTGTGGGGTTAATTTTTGAATATCATGTAGAGAGGCCTTGTTCTGCATCTGTCTGTTTTTCTACCTCTGTTACCAGTTTGGTATATAAGCAAAAGGATGCATGTATATGAAGGTACAGTATCCTTAGTACTGAAAACAAATTCCTATTAAAAATACTCTTATTGCATCTAACCTGCAGTTTCAAGTCCAAAACAAATAATATAAAATTATAATTTGTTTCCTTGACTATAATGGTTCCCCCTTTTTTCAGTTTTTAAAGTAGTTGCATTGCACTGGAATTTAATATTGTATGGTAATACTGTAGTGTATATACACACGCATGTGTGTTTTCCATCTTAAACTTTTCTGTAGGTATTTATTGAACAGCAGAAATGTGTTAATTGCTTTTAGATAGCTATTAAAATTAAAAGGTAGACATTGATATTATGGTATTAAACTCTGTAATAATTGACAGTATGATAGAGTCCTGACATAGAACTTGATAGACTTTTTATTTCATATGTCCAAAATCACCTTCAGCGTCTCTAAGGAATACAGCATTTCTAAGTACTGAAACACCTATTCTAAAGTCTTATTAATTGAAACACTTTATTAGACAAAAACTAAATCCATGGTGATGTCTCTCTTCTTTTGAACCAAATACTGATCTTTATACTAGCTACAATCAGTATTTCTTATTTCAATATTATTACAAAATGACTTCAGACTTGAAGTAGCAGACAAAAATCAGTAGCATTATTAAATCAGGAGTAGTTGTGATTTCCATCAGTCTTTGGAGCCAACTCTCTGCTTATATTTGGAACATTATGCACTTCTGTTACAGCAATGTATATTTTCTAATATCTGTTCTGACTTTATAATGAAACTGGAATCTAAGTACACTTGTCTATTACTATAGTAACAACAACAATAAGCCTCTTAAAGCATGCTTCCAAGATTAGGCTAGAAAATGCAGAGCTCCAGTCAGTCCAAGTTGGTTATACTTGTAGATAATTATTAGTCATGAATTTTTAGAATGTGCATATCTTCAAAGCTACCCCATATGTCAATAGCAGCAACCATCTGATAAATGTGCTGTCATTGTTGGCTGACATTTTAACAGCTCACAAAGAGAAACTGAATAGGTCTTCCATTTCTGAAGAGGCTTAATATGTTGGAAAGAAATTGAAGCCAATGCTCTATAATTGCAAGCATGAATCATTTAATAAATATCATGGCACTGCAGACCCTATATGTTACTCTTTATCCTGATAAAATTCCTAAATGTATATACCATTGAGTAGTAAATATGTGGTTGGCTCCCCATTCAACTGATTGGGGAGCAAGTGCATTAATGTGAAAGGACAGAAGAGAAGAAGACTCCATCTCTTGAGCAGTTTTCTGTTTGGCTTGTCACTTGATCACCTATACAGCCTGGATTTTAAATAAGTATAAACATAGAACTGTGAGAGGCTCATTTGGTTTTTGTTTGTTCTGGTTTACTTTGGGATCATAATTTGGTTTATTGTTCACTATGGGGGCTGACCCTTTGGCGCGCTCTCAATTGCATTTTATGTCTTAATTTGCTTTTCTGTACAACTTCTAAGATACAGTTACTGTGTAAAGCTCTCTTGTTATTCCAAACCTAAGTTGCCTATCTTCCAATAAAAGTATAATATATAATTCTGGAATACAAGCCAATATGATCTAATGTGTGTATAGCCCTGGTTTGTTTGTTTGTCCCTCTTTCAATGTTTATTTTCCACAAAAGAATAATCCAGCTAATCATGTATACTGATATACATGATTTATGTTTTTAGAAAAGAAATACAAGTACAAAGTGCTCCACAATATTTACCCTTTGAGAAAAACAAAAACTTCAAACTACCGACTTGTTTAAAACTGTCTACTATACTGGGTGTAGGTCTGTGTAGTCCTCATCCCACCTGCCTTCAAGAGAGTCTTGGAAGACCTGGCTCTTTCCTCAGGCACTCGGGTAGGATGCTATGTGTACCCGCTGTTGAGGCTGAGTTGTGAAAATTTTCTTTCCCCAATATGGCTGTTTTGTTCCTGTTTTAATTGTTATATTGTTTTTAACCTTTATTAGCCAGTCAGAGTTGTGTATGAATGGGCAGCCATAGAAATGAGAGAGAGAGAGAGATCGTATTATATTATTTAGGCAAGACTAATACTCTTGTGCCAGAGAATGAACAACTACCGTGGCAGTACTGGGGAAGGCCCAATTCAAAGTGCTATCTTTCATTCCCCAATTTCCTGAAGCATTATACTTTGAATCTGTCCTGAATTTCCCAATTTCATTGGATGACTCTGGCATCAATATGAGAGAATATTTTCCTTTTTCACCTCTCCATACCACATATAATTTGTACCTACCTTTGTCAAATCAATTCGGTACTCTTTTTGTACTTCAAAAGCCCATTCAACACAAGGAGGTTGCTCTAGGTAACTTTGGTTACCTAGCGATGGCCGATTTCCAGCTGTATTAAGTCTTTTTGATGGGGAGTAATAGGCAATGCATGGTGTTATTTGTCATTCACCACCATTCCAAGATTTCCTTCCTGATCAATTGCTGCATGCCAGCTGAGATTTCTTCAGAGTAGATTGTCAGCACGTTACCTTTGCTTGCTTTGAGGTGCATTTATTAACGCCCAATCCCACAATCTGGAGAGATCCTTTCAGAGATTTTTGTTTGGACCAGTCTGGATAATGTTGTGTCATCAGCAAACTTGGTCGCTTTGCTGTTTGTCCTAATTGTTAAATGCTGATGAACAACTTAAAACATGCTGATCCCCACATTCTTTTCCACTGTACTTACAGTGCATCTTTCCCAATCTGTTCTTCAGTGAATGAGTTATAAGAGACTGGTAACTTCTCAACAGCAGGCAGTCCTAGAAGAATCTTTGATAATCTCATCCTACTCAAACTGGCTTCAGGGTGAATGAGCTGTGGGGATCATTGGGGGGCATATGACTGATGGTTCTTTTTTACCTCAGCAATTTTCAAAGCCATCAAATGTGGTGTCCTTCTGAATCTTTAGAGAGAGCTGGGAAGAGATGCTACTGCTTCTCTTAATTATTTGGAAACAATCATTTCTTTAAACAGAAATGTCAGGGCTCTGGAATATCTCCAATGCTTTTCAGTATCTACATGAAACTGCTGGGAGAGAACCTCAGGACATTTAGGGCTATTTCTCTGAAATCTCCACCGAATGGTATACTTCTCATGAATTTCTGCTCGTACTCAGTAATGAGTTAGAGAATGAATGATTCTTCCCTCCTTGTGAGAATCACAATTCCAGAGAAGAAGTATATCTTTCCGAGGATAGTTTCCCAGAAGGAGAAGATAGTGGTTTGTGGTGCTTTAGGATCCAAATCTCTCTGGTTTTCCTGATGGAGGCAACAGGCAAGACTGCTTTGTGTTAGGTTTGATACACCAACCACATCCCTTTTTGGAAGAAAATGACTTTAATACTGTATATGTGCTAGTCTTCTCTAGGCTTTGCTAGTATAATGAACTCTATGTGGGGCTTCTGTGCATCTAGAGTGGAAAATTCAGTTGGTACAGAACTAGGCAGATAAGATGGTTTCTGGGAGAACCAAGATTTAGGATTAACTGTGCTAAAAACATTGCACTAGCTGCCAATTTGTTTTCTGGATAAAGTTCAGATAAAACGTGTGTGATCCAAGGTATCTACAGCAACCTGTTCAATCTTAAAAAATGCAATATTGAGAAAAATAAAATTAGCAGAACTAGAAAACATATACACATAATGATGTATCATTAAGCCCAAATTCAGTGGAAGACCAACATCTATAGGGTCTACTTAAAGGCATGTCCTGAGGGGCTCAGGTCAAATGTCATCTGCAACAGAACTCCTCAGATAGGGAGGGCTGCCTTTCCTGTAGGTCTTATGATGGTGGTCATCAAGGAGAAGCAGGTTGGTGAAGGGAAAAGTGGTCTTTCTGGTTACCTCATCTCATTTTAAATCAGGTCCAGAAATTCACTGGTAACCAGAGCTACCATTATCATATAGACCTTGCATGGTCTAGGACTTGAGTGGCCACCTTCTGCATAACCTGAGTTTTTGGAATCAGTTTTAAAATTGGTATTACCAGAGTAAAGATGCAAAGGAATTTTCTCAGTAAAAGAATGGATAGCTAGCAGCATTCAGAACAGGATTTCCACTTGAAGGAGCCTGAGAGGCCAACCCACCACATACCTATGCACATTCATACAAGCACGTGTTCTATTACAAGTGTATTATGTAACCACAGTCTTTGTTTATTTTCTCTAACATCAGCTCATCAGCTATGTGGAAGCACTGATAAAACAGAATGGCACCCTATTGCATAAGGCTGCCTTTTTTTCACTATTGATTTAAAACTGCTTTCTGTAATTAAATTTTGAGCAAATTGCTGGGAATTTGTGCCTTGGATCTGACATTGTATCCTTGCCTGTTTTCATTTTGGGCATTCAGAAGGACTAAATTTTCTAAATATTTAAATTAAGGATTCAGTTCTATAAATGTTAAAATCTCTAAGGAACTCTCCAGAATCAAATACAAGTAGCATGTCAGGAGGAGGAGTGAATAACTTAGCATGAGCTATTTAAATATAGCACTGGAAAGTATTACAAAAGCAGCATGTTCTGGAATAATAATTAGTCTGAAGAGCTAATGCACAGGCTCCAGCTTTTCAACTATGCCTTTAAAATGCAGCATTTAACTCTATTACAGTACTGAAATTGCACTCACCATATTTTAGAATAAACTAGGTCTTTATATTCTGTGACCACCATAGGTACCTTCCCCCCAAATCTAAAACAGTAAAATTAAAAATTTTACAAAACAGTAAAATTAAAACTGTATCCATTAGCTTTTGTACTGCTCTCTACAGCAAAGCTATACACTCTTGTGTTGTAGCAACACTATGTAATTGGCTCAAGTTATTGTTATTATTTACATCTATAATGACCAGTTTGAGTGATTATGTACCATCAAGTTGGTGCCGACTCTTAGCAACCACATAGGTTTTTTCCATGATGATCTGTCCCTAGCCTGATCTTTCAGTTTTCCAATGGTGCCCCATCACCACTGTAACTGAATCCATCCACCTTGCTGCTGGTTTCCCTCTTCTTTTCTTTCCTTCCACCTTTCCCAGCATTGGAGCCTTCTCCAGAGAGCTGGGTCTTCTCATAATGTGTCTGAAGTAGGATAATCTGAGCCTTGTCAGTTTTGCCTTTAGTGACAACTCTGAGTTGATTTGTTCAATGATCAATTGGTTTGGTTTTTTTGGCTGCCACGGGATTCTTCTCCAACACCAAATTCAAAGGCATCAATACTCTTCCTATCCTGCTTCTTCAAAGTCCAACTTTTGCTTCCATAGACTGTCACAGAGAATACTATGGCTTGCACGATTCTGATCTTTGTAAGTACAGACACATCACGGCATCTGAATATCTTTTTCATGGTCCTCAGCACTTCATGCCACCACTAGTTGCTGGCAGATTTCTTGGCTGCTTGTTCCTTTACTGTTGATGGTTGATCTTAAAAGGCAGAAACTACCCACCACTTTGATATCTTCATTGCCTATTCTAAAGCTGGCTGTTCTATCTGTTGTCATTAATTTGGTCTTCCTTATATTTAATTTTAGATCTTTTTTTTTTCACTATGCTTCTTGACTTTTATTACTGGACCTTGCAGATCCTTTTGCATTTTTGGCTAATAGAGTAGTGTCATCAGCATAGTGCAGCTTATTCCACTTTAGGGGAAGCAATGGGGGACCGAAGACAGCTCTGTGGAGGGCAGAGCCAATGGCCACAGTGGAAGGAGGACCCAGTGAACAGATCCTCAGAACTCCTCTCAGGATCAAGGAGAGGACTAGGATCACCTACAAGTTTGTTCCATATAGAGGGTCCCCTTGAAGGGATTGTAAAATAGTGGCCTCTGGCAGATTTTAGAGCTCTGGGAGCTGGGGGGAAAATCGTCTTGCCTAAGCTGTGGTTCAGTACCTTCAAATGGATACTGGGTTTGTCCACTTCCTCTCTTAATCACCTTAGGAAATTGCTTGCTGTTGACTTTTAGGCTGTTAAGAACCTTCTGAAGGGCAAGTTTCATTATGCTGGGAGTTTCCTTCTATCCTTGATGAAAGAAGTTTCATGTAAGTTTAAGGATTAAAATGAAAATTTTTTATTTTTGAAAAACAGCAAAAGGGAAACTAGAACACTGATTTTGGAAAGTTAAGGGGCCAGATGGACTTGAAAAAGTATTTAATGATAAGAGGGGACTTTGAAGGTTGACTAGAGGGAACCACAGAGAAATAAAGATTACAATTAAAGGAGAAGAGATCTATTAAAACAATGGAGCAATATTATTTGACTATAGAAGAAATCAAGAATATTTGGGAACAATGTACCCAGAAATAGTCTTAAGATTTTCTGCCACTGTAAAAATGGATTTACATTTTTAATGTAAGAAGTTAAGAAGTTACAGAAGAGGAACAGATTTTACTGGACAAAATAGAGACTAAGGCTGATCTGAATGTGGATCTGAAAATGGACTTTATTGATAAGACATGAGATATGGGAAGAATTTTTTTTTAAATTGCAATATTAGAGTAGGTGTTAAGTTATTGAAATTGTTTATACTTGTCTGGAGGGAGAGGGGAGTCATTTCTTTATATGTCTTTTTTTAAAAAAAAATATTATTTTTTCTTTTTTTTTACATCTTTTATTTTTTACTTTTAATATTCTTCTTAGTTTGTATTAGTTTTTTATCTTTGTATTTGTAAACTTTAATAAAAATTATTATTAAGAAAAAGCATAGTGCAGATTACTGAAGTTTCTTCCTCCAGTTTTAAAACCACGCTTATCTTCTTCCAATCCAGCTTTCCTTATTCAGCATATACTGAAGGTTGAATGAAAAAGGGGAGAGTATACAGCCTTTTCACACTCCTTTGCCAACCGGAAGCCAGTCTGTTTCTCCATGTTCTGTCTATACTGTGGCTTCTGGACCTGTATATAGGTTTCTCAGGAGGACAATAAGACGTTCTGGGATTCCCATTTTTTGACATGATTGACACAATCAAAGAACTTTCTATAATCAATGAATCACATAGTGACTTATTTTTTGTATTCTTTGGCTTTCTCAATTATCCAGCATGCATCAGCCATTATGTCTCATGTTCTTCTGCCTTTTCTGAAGCCAGGTTGAACATCTGATATCTCTTTTTTCATGAGGGCTCTAATCTACATTGCATTATTTTACTAGTATGTGAAATTAATGATATTGTAGATAGTTTGCACACTGTTAAGTCTTTTTTTTTTTGTAGATCGATCTCTTTCATTCTGTTGGACGTTTTGTGTAATTCTTCAGATTTGCTGGCATAGCTTGGTTAGAACCTTAACTGATTCTTCTTCTGTTGCTCATCATATTTCTGTTGGTATTCCATCAGTTTCTATAGCCTTTGACTTGTTAATGACCAGAGTGCTGATCTGACTTCATCTTCTAAATGATCAGTTTAGGAATGTAATATTAAATAAGATTAACTTATTATAAGCCTTTGTCAGCTCTTCCTTATTTCACAGGAAATCCAGAAACCACCACAAAGCCTCTTCCAAATCTTTTAATTTTCACTTACATGTTTGCAAAGCAATTAGAATGAGAGATACTGAAAATATTTTTCCATCTTGACGTCAGAGAATTCAGTGCTCCTATTTCCATTTTCTTGAGATATATTTTTGCTGCAACTCATGCACACCAGAATTTGGCATGCACTTTGAAGCGTGGCTGTATATTTCCTAATCTGTAATAGTGGATCATAGTGAGTGTCAGTCATATGGCTGATAAACATATATGAACAGTTTAAAATGGCAAAACCTCTGTATGTAGCAATATCATGCAAAGCTTGTTCATGCTGTGAGTGTGCATGAAGAAATTTACATTTTGATTGGAACTCAGGCTGTACCACAAACATACATTTTTATGATGTACAATATAGATGAATTATTTAGCTTGCTATGTGAAGCTGTTTTGCTATATCAGATACACTGATTGTCTATGTTGTTTTTTAAAATCTGCGCAATAGGGGAAAAGTGTAATGTGCAATATAGAAAAACAAATCTGGAAATTCTTGTGCTTAAAAACTGGACAAGAGTAAGTCCTGAAGTTAATTATTATTTCTTCTTGAAACACTGTGCATGAAAGTCTAACTTTGTTCCTGTGTAGGCATGAAAATGTTGCTAATCAGTGAAATAATCTTGTTATATCTGAGGTTTTTCAACACCACCTTGGGGTACAGTATTTTGCCTGACCAGGGAATGTATCAACTTGTAGCAGTTACAACAAACATGGTTGTTAGAAGCACCGAGAATGGTAAGGTTTTATTAACAGTTATTAACATGCTTAAAACGTGGACAATCCTCTTCATTGTTAACCTGCCAGATGCCACTCCCACCAGCACATGTTTCAGGGCTCTGGAGCTGCTTATAGCATCAAATGATATCTTTCTTCTGAAACAAGGATACACAGTTTTGGAAGAGTGTGAGGAGTGTATTCAAGTTGCATTCTGGGAGCTGTATTCTGAAAAGTAGGCATGGGCAGGATAAAAATTAAAAATCATTTAATTTAATTTAAATGAAGGAAAGACAATTAACATGATTCCCAGTGTATTTAATCATTTTCCATTTGTGTTACGAACAATTGCAATCATACTTCAAGGGATGCTTAAAACTTAAAAGAGCTCTGGAAGCCGCATATGGCCCTATGGCTTTAGGTTGGGACACCTCTGTTCTAAACCACCTTGAAGCTCTATTTATTATTATTATTACAGAATTTTGTCTGTGGACTCAGCTGTATAAGCCAGAGGATATGTGTTCTCTTAACAAGCTCCTTTCTTGCCTTTTCAAGAAAGCATAGCACAATTGTACCATTACTGCTCATAGAATGGCATATTCCTGGACAGGCAATAGGCAATTGGTATGTGCAATAATGCTTAAGTTCTGGCACTGTATTTTCTAATCAGTTGTTTATGTTATACTAGAATAAGATTGAATTCAGCTTAAGAAAGTTCCCAAAGTTCTTGTGATGCCTATTTCACAGCCTAGAGTCTTTCAGTACCATGGACATTTCAATGAGAGTCAGCTTGTCAGTTACTTCCTGAAGAGTAGAGAAATGACATTATACAGCCACATACAGAAAATGCTAATAATGGTCCCTACTTCATGCAATAGTTATTTTCCAATTAGTATTGTATGATTTGATTCTAAATGGAAAAGCCCTTCCATTTATAGTGCGACTAAGGTCCAGTGAAGGGGTTCCCCACCTTCCTGAAACAAGTTTTAGGGTGTAAAAAAAGCTTCAGGGGGAAGCAGAAAGGCTGAATAAGGCTGAAATGTCTGTGATTGGAACTCTGCTCAGAAATTGCACTAATCAGTGAAAGCTAACTCAGGATCTTGGCTAGTATTTATCCCAAGGGTTGGCAATTCCCTCAAGCTCATTTCATTGACCATTCTGGTTGAGTTGATGGGAATCAAAGTCCAAAACATTCAGAAGATTTCTGACTTTTGAGGAATGCACTGAAACAAAAAGGTTTCCTGCCATATAGCAGGAATAAACAGCCATTGGCTGTCCACCCTTGGTAATGTGGAGCTGAATATATTTATAATATACGTACCACTCTTTTTTATCAGATGTATAATTTCTTGAAAATGTTAGCCATGATTTAGTCAAAGTAAAGTATTCTGAAATATGGTTTCAGTTCTCAATACTTGCTTAGTTCTTTGATTTAAATCACAACTACAAAATTTTGAAATAAATTTGTTCTTCATGTAAGGCAGGAAGATTGATGTCTAACAATTGTTGCCTACTCTGATTAATTAACTGTTCCTTTTAGTAACTTCGCTAATCTTACAGCTAATTGTGTAGTCAACAAGTATCCATGTTCTATTTTACCACCACAAACTGGATCTTCTAAAGAAGCATGGGAACTATTTGAGTGATTGAGCATTCTTTATTAGATGTTCTTAACCCCATTTTCAGAAGGACTGAGGGTCCTTTTGTAAAAGCAAATTGAGCCAAGAAGGAAGACATTCTAAAGAATTTTAGAGAGAGAGACATTTAAGTTGTTGTAATGTAACTTCCTGTTGATCCCAACAGAATTGCTTGAACAGTTTGAATCCTATTTATGGTGATTTTCTTTGGACTAGTCAGTAGCTGGAAAAAAAAGTAGATGACACAATTTAGCATATACTAGAATAGATGTTCAGAACTACTTCACTTTACCTTAAAGAGTAGAAAATAAAATTGTAATCTAATAGTTCAAAATGCACAAAATCTGTCGAAATGTGGATATTCAGTTATATTCACTTTTATAGAAGTTCCTTTGTGTCTGTCATTAGTACTGCTAGTTGTTGGCTAGTCTGGAACTATGTTACAAAAACTGCATTTCTAAATTAAGGGAATTTGCGTTTAATCTAAGGTTGTTAGAAGAAGAAAGAAGAAAAAATCTAATACTGGAGTCTATGTTTTTATAGTTATAGTATTTTTATTAACTCACCAAGCTAAATGTGAGTAGCCTCCAGTCAGGGCTGGATTAAGGCCAACTGATCCCTAAACACAGCCCAACAATGGTGCTCCTTGACGGAAGAGAAACTCTCATGGCATGAGACAGAAACAAATGTGATATCTCACAACACCTTCAAACCAAACTTTTAAACTTTACTTGCCATACCATACCATACCATAACCATACCATACATACATACATAAATAAATAAAATGCAGATTAAAGCTGAACATGGCAGATAAGGATAATTACATAAAATTAATCTAAAGTTCAGTGTACAGTAAAAGTGTTAATGGCATGACAGCAAGGGAAAAAGGTCTGTAGTGCTCCCTTCCTCTTGGTGCTCTAAGCATGTGCTTATTTTAATTAATGGTTAATCCAGGGCTGCCTCCAGTGCATGTGAGTTGATGGATTTTTATCATATTTTTGATGTTTTTTACCCTTTATTAGCCACTGAGAGTCACAAAGTGAGTGGCCAAATAAATAAAAACAAACAAACAAATATCTGGTTGTAAATAAAATCCCAACATGGTGTATTAGAGATTGGCCATGGGTCTCAATGAACATCTCCCATCTTCACTATCTCAGCTAACTTTACTTTTTATATTCTTTGAATTAAGAGAGAGAGAGAGAGAGAGAGGGAGAGAGGAGAGATGCTGCAGTATTCAACATGCTTCAGTATTCAACATCATCTTTATGTTCAAAAATACTTCTAGATCCTATGTAGATGGGATGGGCATTTTTAGGAAGTGAACTTGTTAAATGGCTGCAGCCTGGTGCCTTGCTTGGCAGTGTGCCCAGTTGCCCAGATTTAAAAAAGGCTGCATTAATCACTTGGAGGCAGCATGTGACCAATTTCATCCTTATGAGCAATCATCAGATGTACATAGACAAATCTTATTTTATGGAGTTCCTCTACCAGAATTAAACTCAAGGACCTTTGCACATTAGATGACTATATATAGTGCATTAGCCTTAGGAGGTATCCAAATCCTGACACTCAATAGTGTTGCAGGAATTGATATATAGAATATATCAGAATAGTATATACAACCCACCTTCCCTTACTGTCATAGTTCCACTCCATCTTGAGGCCAATCATTTGGGAAGGATGGCATAATGTAATGGCAAATATTTTTCTCCATTAATGATAATGGAAGGACACTATACTAAAAAAGGTAGCTGTTCAATCTTACCCATAAAAAAAAAAAAAAAAAAAGCAGAGGAGAACATTCTGTTCTTTGTTTAAGGGACAACCTTCAACTTCTGTAGGAAAAGCTCAATGCATTTTTAACATTTTGGTCAGAGAATTAACAATTAAAGTAATGGGCTGGATTACTGCTTCAGGACATTATCACCCCAGTTTGTGTAATGCATGTGTAAATGTGGCCCGGGTCACAGCTGAATTAAATAAATGGTTAAATTAAATTAAATTAAATAATTGTTTTAATGTAAACTAAGTGCTATTAGCTGGATTGGGCCACAGAGCCTGTTGTACTTACTGAAAAACCTTCATCTACAGTATTTCAGTAATCTTTACAATGATGCTGTGTGATTGGCAATTCTCTTACTATATCTAAAACACCAGCACAAGGAAATTAATCGCATGACTTTCTGTCTAATTAACATATGTATCATTACATGATAATCAAGTTGGGGAGAACAGCACGCACACATACACAAAAGGAAAATTGGGGTCTATCTGTCAAAAGTTAGAAAGCTTTAATCATTAGCATAACATAATTTGTAGCATCCTGCAGCACTTGAAATTGCAGCAGGTAGGAGTGACTAATTAACACAGCATGAATTAGTTGAATTCTTTCCATTGATTGCTTCAAGTTATTTATGAAATATGAACTATAATGGAGATATTGTTTGAGAAATGAATTCCTTATTGGTCTCCATTGTGAGTGAACATGTTAAAAAATATACTTCATACCAAGGTTATCCATGTTCATATATATCTGGTATCTTTTTTAAAAAAACTCAATTATAGTATCATCATCATCATCTTTATTAGGTGCTTTCCTTCAGGAGCTCAAGGCAGCAAACAGAATACTCTTGCCTTCTAGCAACAACTCTGTGAGGTAGATTGGGCTAAGAGAGGGTGATTGACCCAGAATCACTCAAGTGAGCTTTCATGGCTGAGGGTGGATTTGAATTGGGGTCTCCCTGCTCCTAGTCCAACACCTTAGCCACCATACCACACTGGATCTCATATATATAAATATAAATTTAACATAGGGAAGTTTGAAGTCTTTCTCATTGTTCTATTTTTTTTTAACTTTAGCTAAATCACTAGGCATTAGAACATGAAATGACTATTTAATATTTCATTGTCAGTATTGAATTCCCTATCTCATCCTCAGCTATGAGTAAACTCTTGAATATTTTGCTAGGTGCTCTTGAAATATACTATCCTACAGGTATTACCAGGAGTGTTCCTCACAAGCTGTATCTGCTGGGGCTGTTAGAAATTGCATTTAATTTCATCTCTCATCTTTGTGAAAGACAAATGGAAACTTCTGGCAAATCACCCCCTCCATCCTTCAGAGTGTGTAGGAAGGATTCATTAAAGGTTGACAGTTAACGTTTGCAAAATAGCTACTCCACTTATTCCTGAACCCCCTATGCTAGAATTATCTTCTTTCCATGATTTGAATTTAATGCATAAGTGAAAAAAGCATATTTTATATTGTGGTTTTGCAGAATGGACCAAAAAGGAAGGAATGTCCTCTCCAAACTTCCCAAGGGAGAGTGGATAGAATTCTTCCTAGGGGCGTCATGAATAGAAGCCATAGAAAAATACATTACAAATTATTTCTTCAAGCTTTGAAAACAAAACCTCGAAGACAAACTTCAATGGGCACTAGAATGGAAAGGTATTTTAAATTTGTAGAAAGGGTTAAAAAAGGAGGAGACAATTTCCCCTCTTGCTCTTTAATCCTTTGCCCCTCCATTTTTCTGGAGTTTTAAAATAGGTTCCCAGGAGACATTCATGGGATGAAGGAATCATCAAAAACAACTTTGCCTTTTCCTTCAGTGCTCTGGTATTTGTTGCTTGGATCTGGATGACATTTTTTTGTAATCAATAACAAAACTGATACCCATTTGGATATAAAAAAATTAATTATAAGAATAAACTTGAATAAAAATTTTAAAAGCGCATTCACTTAACTAATATCTCCAATTAATTATATTTTTTTTAATTTTTTTTTTTTTACTGCTTTTCTTTCCAAAGCAGCTTTTGCAAAAATGAACTGTATTGTGGAGGTCAGAAGCAGAGTGGATGACAATGACATTACAGAGAAAGAGTTTGGGTCTTGGGTTGCTGTGGACGAACTCCACTCAGGGATGTTCCCACTGGAAGGAATGAGAGAGGTATTTCTTGCTCATTTCCCATTCTAGTATCTAGTCTTTCACAGATATCTGTTCTAAAGAATTCAGCAGCTTCTGAAACAATATGTATTTATTTTATTTATATCAATATATTTTTGCCTTGCTTTTCTCCTTATGTACCACTGAAAATGTTTTGTTTTTTTCATTAGGAAAAGTAGAAAGTTTTCCTTGGGGAGGGTGTTTCAGAAGTAGGAGGAAAACACGCTTCCTTCCCACTCTATGGGTGCAGTTTTCTGCTGG
Organism: Python bivittatus; assembly: GCF_059951505.1. Lineage (NCBI taxonomy): Eukaryota > Metazoa > Chordata > Lepidosauria > Squamata > Pythonidae > Python > Python bivittatus. The sequence goes on along the minus strand of NW_028277075.1, from coordinate 87,856,152 downwards.
TTCAGAGGTCTTCAATTGGGGTCCACCGTTTTCGCACTGAAAAATAAGAGGAGACATTACAGAAATGGACTTTTAGCAAAAACGGATCTGTGGGATGTAATTACCCACAATGCCTTGATGTAGCACCACAGCACTGTGGGAAATTTAAACTGGCTTTTTTGCCACTCAGTAAGCCTGGGGTCAACCAAGGGGGCTGACTTTAACTTAAAGAAGTCTTTAACTATTCAGCCAGCAAGGCCAGCTGCTTTTTAATAACAACGCCTGCCACTCATAACTTTATTCCTATTTCAGAAGGAATGCCATCATTTTTATGGCATTTCCCAAGTTAATATGTGCAAAGCATTCAAAACAGGGACTTCGCAACTTTGCTTTGAATTGCTAAGGCAGCCACATCTTTCGCATGACTTGCCTGCTTGCTTCGACGTTTGTTCCTGGTCGCCTGCACAACAACCTTTCTGCTGGGACCATTTGCAAAAGAATGTAACTGTGCACACCCATGTGGGTGGAGATAGCCATGGACAATTTTGAAGCAACTGTCTGAGTCTTGCCAGAAGCGTGGCTACTTGAATAAGTCAAAGAGCAGTGCTAGAGTGAATTGTGAAAAATCTTTGCATAACCCAATCCGTAGGGGAAGGGATCAGCTGAAGGCATCTACAGAGCATTGCAGTTTACAAACGTTCCACTAGATGGTACTTTCCTACAAGGAATTAACGTTTATACACCAGTCTTGTAAAACTTCATGCAGCAATTTTCTGTTCCTGCAACCTTAAATGAAAGGAAATACTGTACTTCTGAATATTGACCCTAAATGAGAATATTATTTAAAACGAACAAAAAATTCTGCTGAAGTGAACAGCAACAACAGCCTACGTGTTTTTTTTTTTAAAAAGGTCGAACGGCAGACAGTTCGTTAGCAAATTCGTTCAATTAATTGTCTCAATGCCGTTGTAATTAATGCTTCAGAAATTTCATATCTACAATTTATTGCAGAGCACATAATTAAATCACATTAATTTCAGTGTCCCTAGCTTTGTGTTGGATTGTGGACAGGGAGCATTTGAATTTGTCTATAAAAGTCCAGTTCTACAGGCTACTGAAATTTCTATAATTTTTATGAACATGATAGAAATTGGTTATGAATAGTGATTTTAAATACATGATATTTGCATAAGGTCAGTGCAATTTTATAAATATATTTTGATTATAGGAGATTAGCTATTAGCTACATATGGCAATATATTGTCTAAATTGGCAATATATTCTCTAAGTCAGAATATTTCTTTTTTTCTCTGTCATGCGCAGATATACATATTAAGCCTGTGAGTGCTTGGAAAATGTTTTGAAGCAAGTGTTTGGACCCCGTGTGAGTACACCATCTCTTTGCTGTTCATTAAAGCTACTGTATCTTTTTCCATATTGGGAAAAAAATCTGTTCTTTAAAAGAGTTGCTGTGATGAGCTGACTTCTTAAGGCAGCCATAAAATAATATTAGGGAGAAAAAAGTTAATATTAATATTCATTAATGTGTCTAATTATTCACTTATTTTTACTGTAAGAATTTTCTGATCACGAATGAATGTTGAAAATACAGCTTAGACATCCATAGATATAGGCAGACTACCTTTTCTGCTAGTTCCCCTGCAGGCTTATTATTGGTGGTTCTTAGTAGCTGCAATGTCATCTGCAGCAATGATGTAATTACCCACAATGCCCTGATGTAGTACCACAGCAGTCTGGGAAATTTAAACTGGCTTTTTTAAGTCAAGGGGGCTGACTTTAACTTAGAGAAGTTTTTAACCATTCAGCCATCAAAGCCAGCAGCTGGATGAGTCAGTTGCTTGCAAAACCAATTATTCTATCCTCACATTATTAAAAAGAAATGGACAACTGTATTAGTTTTTTTTTATTATTTTGTATTAATCTGTTTTTCAGTTGTACGGCTTTATATTTGTTAATCATCTTTCATAACTAAATTGCAGTTGGAATGTCCCACCAGACACGGTGAAAAACATGCAGCAGTTATTAATCCCAACCAATCCTTTCTCTAGTAGTTTAACAAATTCTTTCTCTTGTCCATTAAGATATGGGTTAGATTCACACATTGAGTTGAGCCATGAGTTGTTCTGACCTTTATTGAACAGCCAACAATTGGGATCACATATTATTCTTAGTCAAAACCAAACATAACACATTATTCTCAGGTATAGATGAAGGATACTTTCATCTGGCTTGACAATAGGAAATGAGAAAATTATATTGGGATTTCAGTTGATAATAGGCTGAATATGAGAGAGCAGTATGACTAGGCTGCAAAAAGAGCAAACATCGCTTTGGTAGAAGTATACTCTCCTAAACATAAGAAGCATTGTTCCATTCTATTTGGTGTTCATCAGAGCTTGCCTTGAATACTATATCCAATGTTTGATACCATACTTTAAGAAGAATTCAGAGAAATTGGAAAGAATTCCGAAAAGAGCAAGAGATGACCAGGAGTCTGGAAACTAAGGCCTAAATGAAAAGATGGATGGAAATGGGGTGTATTTAATCTTCAGAAGAGTATAATAATAATAATTTATTAAATTTATATGCGGCCAGACTCCCAGCAACTCTAGGCAGTTTACAATTGTTAAAACATTTAAAAATGAAGAACAATACAAAAACAGCACAAGACAAAAGAACAACGAAGGTAAAGAAAATAAACCCAGAGGGGAACCGACAGGAAGAAAGGGTATCAGTTGTCCTCTCCAAAGGCCTGGAAAAAGAGTCAGGTCTTTAAGGCCCTTCAAAATAGACCCAGAACCCAAAATACACCCACTACCAGAAGGCATGAGAACACTTTTAAATAGCTGAAGAAATTGCTTCCAGAAAAGTCAAACCTTATTCTCTGTTATTTCAGAAGTATGTGACACAAATTCATAGTCTAAGGTACAGGAATAAGATTCCAGGTGAATGTTAAGGGGAAAAAACCCTACCATGAAGAATAGTTTGATTGTGGCACTAATTAGGTGATCAACTTCCCCTTGGCTGGATATATTCAGGCAGAAGTTATATAGCCACTGGGATACTTAATTTGGATTTTTACATTCAAACTAAACAGCCCCGCCAACTCGATCATTTCAGGGAAGAACTGGAGATGGACTGGAGTGGGCAAATATCAGCCTATGTGTGTTCTACTTTTTTCCTTGTTTTGAAAGTGTGCATGCATACACAAACATTATGTTCTTCCTTTTTCAAGGTAAACAGCTGTATGCAGAGCACAGAAAAGGAGAAGGAAAATAAATTACGCAAAATAAATTAAAGGTATGAGGGAAAGAAAATAAAGGGAAGCATAGCTAAAGCCATCCTTGCCTCCACCACATCCATAAACCACGTTTATTCTTTAAACTTCTCATTGCTGTATTTTTCAGGATCTCATCAATTCCATCCAGCAGTGACTTTTTCAGTCTTCCTCTTGACCCATTCACTCTTCCTTCCTTCATATACTTGTTCTGCTATTCAGTCCTAAATCATTCTCTCTGTATGAGCAATCCACCTTCATGTACCTCTTTTTGCACTGGACACTGACATTAAAAGTGTAAATCCCTAGATTACAACCTGCTAGCCATAAGTTTAAGAATGTCAGTGAAAAACCAAAACATACTTCTTGGAAATATTTACAGCTCAGAGGATATTCTGTATTATCTTGTGTTTGAAGGATTCCAGCCTTGTAGTATCACCTCTTCCTTTTCTGACATATTATAATGTGATGTAGGTCAGAAGCACTGATGCTGTAAGTATAGAAGCCTTAGACATCCAGAGCTGTTTGGCAGCCATCATTTTTTGTTCTTCTTCCCATTTTAACATTTTTGACAGCTTTAACAGATAGCTGCTTAAAAGCTGTCCTTGTAACATGCATTGTAGATCACTTGTCATTTCAGCTACAGTAAGATTATAAACCTCATTGTATTTTCTCAGTGTAGCAGGTTTTTTTCAAAAAATTCAGGTTGTATAAAGAGGCAAAACTCTGAATTACATCTAGTGGAAGATATAGAACTGAAGTGACACAATCCTACATGTGTCTTCTTGGAAATAAGTCATTCTGAGTTCAGGGGAACTTCCTTCCAACTTTGGATATGCAGATTGCTTCCTCAAGCTTTATACAATGACTTTAATTTCAGAATTCCAGTATTTGGGATTGAACAAGCACTGAAAGTCAACCCTTTAAAGTATTTAGTTAAAATACTTTTATATTGTATAAAGTACTGTCATAGTTATAGGAAGAACATTCATGAAAACCCAAACAGCTTCTTTGTTGATAACCGGGCTGTTGGGCCATGATGGTCAATTCAATTATCGAAGGGAGAGGCTGGAAGGATTCTGATAATCACTTAATTTTCCTATTAAATTACAGCACTGCAATTTTATGGCAAGCATCAACAGTCAATTGTTCACCTGCTGACCATGCACTTGAATGATAGGCTAATTAATTTCATTATCTGGTGCTTCTTCTCCCCTGCCCTTATTTTGTAGGTATTTTTCTCTCCATCTACAGTAAGAGCTACACCCCAATAATTAGCAGGACACATACAGACTGAAGAGCAAGGGCAGGCAAAACTAGGGTCCTACTGTTCAGATAAGATTTTATGCAAAATTGGTAATGAATAAATTATATCTTTTTGCTGCTGCTTCAATTAAAGTTCCCCTTAAAAAGAATGTTAGGAGATGAGCCTGTGACCAGTGGTTAGAAAGAGGTTTCAAAAATTAAAGATGCAGTTAAATTAAGGCAAAGATCTTAGGCCCATCTAACTCTTTGAGTGAGTTGCTGCTTCTCTGTAGCACAAAATGAAGCATGAGACTCAACCCAATCTCAAAAAAATAAAAATAAAACTGCCATACCAGCCCTTTATTTTCTTACTTTCTAAAAACCCTCCTGGCTACTGCTAAAGGACATATTCTCTGGACAATTGTTTGAATATTTGCATTTGCCATCCAAACATCCTAACATGTTTGCCGCAAGCTAAATGAAATGGAAGAAAAACATATTTTGTGGCAGCTCTTAGAGCTGCCAGTTGGGTCCCTTGATTCAATAAATCACTTTAAAAACATGTGACACCCAACTTTATGTGTGTCTGTAAGTATGAGATATATTTACACACCTTACCATTGATCAGAAATGTGTCACACATACCTGTAGATATGCCACTGCCCTGTCTCCCTGATGAATTTACTAGACGACCCATCATTTTTAAAAGAAAGAATTGTGCTGAGGTTCACTATAGCATAGCAGCATAAAGGGGGGGGGGGCTTTAAAACATCTATATACTGGAAGTAAACTTTCCTTCAATGTCATACTTACATACATATGTGTCTGTGTATGTGGGTGGGTGGGTGTGGGTGTGGGTGTGGGTTTGGGTGGGTGTTTTCAGAAAGTATGTAGTGGGAGAGGGAAAAGCAGCCTTGTGGGATTGGTGGGGCAAGGCAAGACCTTCTCACTGGAACTCAGTGGCACACTGAGCTTTTTAGTGGCACACTATGAATTAATCCAAGAAGTAGGCACAGCCTGGACAAAACCTTAATTTAATTTCATTTAAATGAAATGACTATAATTAGAAACAGTAGTTTATAATTTCTCTACTCTTAAAAATTATAATCCTTCGGCAGTTTTGAAGGAACTTTGAGGATCACAGCCAAAGCTTTCAATGACCTCACATGTCCCTGGGCCTTAAGGTTGTACATCACTGATTTACATTGTAATGTCAGAGGTTTGTTTAATAAGAATTTGTTTTACAAGATCTATGAAATCACTAGTGCTGAAACAAGTATTCAGGCAGTGATATTCCCAGCCTTGTGAGACTCCTGTGGAAGATGACAATTCAAGAACCCATAAACAGGTGATAAACACATGGCTTCCCATAAAGCCAGCAACTTTAATCTAACAGATCTTTCCCAAGCTGTTAAAATAAACTAACTTCAGTAGTTGTCCAGAATTTATCACAAACTCAGGCACTGAATCACCATTGTTAAGCTCCACAGTTTGGGATAAAAGGGTACAACTTATATAGCTACTCTTTTATCACTTAAATAGCTGGTAGCAAAGCTCTGGAATTTCTTACTTCCTTTATGAACTGCTGCAAGGCCTGCTCTCTATCACCCCAGAGGACAAGTCATGGAATAATTTGTTATAGAAAGACAACCCCCCCCTTTTTTTTTGGTAGTAATTTTATTAAAGATTATAATTACAACAGTAAAAACTAATACAAATTGAAAAAAAGAAGAATAAAAAGAAAGAATATAAGGTGCCGAAAAGTAAAGGAAAAAAAAGGAAAAAAATAGAGAAAAATAAATAGAGTGAGTGACTCAGGAACGTCCCTGAACTGCACAGGTCAGAGTCAGATGACAAAGGCAACTGAAATGAAGAAGGAGGTGCCTTAGAATATCAGTCCAATCAATAGGAGACAAGTTACATAAGGTTGTGAAGGAAATCTTAGACAAGGAAAGGGGAGAAAAATGCAGGGTCCTCCTGCTCACTGTCTACATTCTTTGTCCAAGTGTTCAACAGGTTGATCGGTGCAGAAAGCCAGCAGATACAAAGCTGAATGCTGACAGATTAGTTGATGTAATCCTCAGTATTCATCCTTTTTCTTCTAGCACAACTCCAAGGAAGTATGCATACACCTTTTTGATTAGCAATAGCTGATACAATTCATTGTAAACAACCCAGCTTCAGTTCATGTATGGCCAAAGCATTTCTTCAAAACATAATTTAATTAAGATTAATGACAGGTTAGGGTGCAGGTATAACACTATCTTCTGGTTAATCCAAAATGGAAGCATGCAGAATGTGTAGAAAGAAGAGGTAGGAAGTGCACCAGTCCAAATTTTCCCATGGTTTCTCATTTATTTATTTATTTATTTATTTATTTATTTATTTATTTATTTATATTTCAAATTTAGATACCGCCCATCTCATGAAGAGCAGAAATGCAGTAGTAAAGCATTAAATTGTGAGGGCCTTGAAAGTGTGTGCCTGTTACTACATTAGTGTTTTTCAAACTTGGCAACTTTAAGATATGTGGACTTCAAATCCCAGAATTCCCCAGCCAGCCACAGATCCTAAAGTTGCCAAGTTTGAAAAAACACTGGCATATATAAATGTTTCTCTGATCTCCAGGAGGTCTAGGGTTTTGCAGCTCTGTAATGGAAAAGGATGAGTGACATGGAGGAGCAATATGGAGAGACCTGTGGTTGTTAAACAAGAAAGAAGACAATGCATTCATCAGTTCTATTAATCAAACTATTTGTAATTGCCAACAATCTTATTAAAAGAGATGTAAAAATGGCAAAAGAAAGAAATTCTCCCTGGAGTTTGTTATCTGTGTATCCAAGAGAAGGAGAAAACTCCATTTCATAATGCATTTGATCAGCAAACTCTTTATCAGCTACATACAGTTTCCAAAAAAGATAGAATCTGTTTGTCATAACTGTCCCAAGGCATCAGCAAAAACTAGTAACTTGCAATCAGCGGTTTGTTGTACCACCCAAATTATTTTGGCACTTGCTTTTCATACCTGCAACAAGCTCTGTGGGTGGTGGAGGTGTCTACCTTTAGGATTAACAATAAAATGTTCCACCAGAACCCCTACTGGAAATATATGAAGGGTCTCATGTATATGAAATAGTTAACACATTTTGTTAATTATTTCTCACAGCATCCCAACAGGTGCGTTTATTTATTAAATTGATAGGTCTCTCAACTCCATCATGACTCTGGATAGCATACAGCATAAAGCAATTTAAGTGGATATAGGACAAATGAAAATAATACAGAAAGGAAACATCCAGGAAAAAAAACAAAAACAGATTCCGACAAGTCAACCATCTTGATAAACAGGATCAAGATGAGATTCCATACAGATCTCTGGGGGAATGCTGTTCTAGAGGATAGGAACTATGATAGAGAAGCCTCTTTCTGGATCCCATCAGTGACTTTGTTTAATCAATGGGACCAGAGCTTGCCCACTCTGCTGGATTATATAAGAGAGGCAGAAAGTTCAGAAGACAAACAGTGCCCTAGATAGCCAGGCCCAATGACATAAGGAGCTTTATAGGTGATAACCAAGACCTTGAATTGCAGCTGGAAGTCTGCTGGTAACTACAGCAGCTCATGAAGCAGAGGTGTTTTGTGAATGAACAGTGGCATGCCCATGATGGCCCATGTCGTTGCATTCTGGTCCAGCTTCAACTTCCAAGTGGACCTAAAGGGCAGCTTCATGTAAAACGCATCACAATAGTCTACATGTGAGGTGACCAAAGCATGTCTGACTGTACTAAGGGCCTTCCAGTCCAGATATAGGCAGAATTGGTCGATTAGATGAATTAATGTGAAGGCCTTCCTGGCGACAGCTGTCACCTGCTCCTCAAAATTGCTCACCAGTCCTAAGGGGGAAGTACAACCCCATTCAGGACCAAAGATGGAAATCTACAGAACTACATAGTCCAAAAAGCCACAGCTACTCAGTTTTCCTATCTAGACACACACAGACTCCAGAACTGGGGCAAAAACTTAAGAGAATCGCGTAGCTGGCCCAGGATCAAGATGTACAGCTGGGTATCATCAGTGTACTGATAATACCTGACCTCAAACCAATGGATGACTTCACCCATCAGCTTCATTTCAATGTTAAGCAGGAGGGACAAAAGTGTTGAGCCCTGAGGCACCTCATATGTCATGAGGATTTGGCTTGGTCTCTCCCCCCCCCCCCGGCAACACCAACTGGAACCAACCAAGACACCCACTAGAATACCATGCCTCCAATCCCCATAGGTGGTCCAGAAGGATATAACGGCCATAGTACTGAAAGCCATCAAGAAATCAAGGAGAACCAGGACAGTTGCACTACTCCTGTCCTGGGTCTGCCAGAGATGATCTGAAAGAGCAACCAATGCTATCTCAGTTTTATGTCTTGGTCTGAAATTTGACTGAAAGGGATCTTTTTTTTTTCTTTTTTTCTTTTCTGCCTTCAAGTCAGTGATGACTCCTGGCGACTGCCTGGACTAGTCCCTGCAGTTTCCTTGGCAAGGTTTTTCAGAAGTGGTTTGCCCTTGCCTGCTTCCCGGGGCTGAGAGAGAGGGACTGGCCCAAGGTCACCCAGCTGGCTTTGTGCCCGAGGTGGGACTAAAACTCAGTCTCCCAGTTTCTAGCCTGATGCCTCAACCTCTACACGAAACTGGCTCAAAAGGGGTCTAGACATGCTTTTATTATCCCTGTCCTGATTATCTTCTTTTTTAATTCTCACAGAAGCAGAGTTATATCTGTATTCTTAAATACCAGGGATGCTGCAGGTGTTTTGAGTTTGAAATCAGGTGTACTCTCATCTCAGCACTCAGTGTCAACAGATACCCCATACAGTGAATTATTTTTTAATGCTTGGTGTGAAATTGCTGCAAAGACATGTTGAAAACAAAGTACCTACCTTGATTAATTTTGTTGACATATGCATTTTACTGTTGCTGGCATTTTCATGACAAATCTGAGAAAGGGTAACCTTTTTGTTAAATAGCACTGTCTCTTTATAAGTTTATTATCGTAATCCTGCAGAGACATGATAAAAATATACCATACTAAACTGATAGCTTCTTTACTATCATATAAAATGAAGCTGTTTCAGATGGACTGAAATGATCTTTTTAGAAGGAAACCATATTTGGAATTGGGTTGGTGGAGATGAGGAGGAAGCTTTTGGTGGCAGATGTTTCTGCAGTTCAAGATATAGTTGGATGGCTTTGTGAGTATGTGTTGATCTCCATGATCAGATGCTACTAGATCTACCATAGCTATGCTGAAAATACTGAGATGACCTCTAGATGATCGCAAAGAGTTCCAGAAACAGTCATGTGCTGCTAAATGTTTAAGAGCTGGCTCTGCTGGCTCCATTGCCACCACCATGCCTTGTTGCTAGCTGCAGAACAGCTGATTGGCATGCTAGGGATCAAGACTCACCTCTGCTGTCAACTGGTTTGCAAAATTGGAGAAAATTTAATCATCAACTTTTGTGAGTTGGTGTGAGCCAGCTCCAGCACTCCGCTGCCCAGAACACTCTACTGTAACTCTCTGTTACTATCTTGTGGTTTTCTCGATTTTTGCAGCCCTGATCCGGTCCCCAATGAATGTGAAAGTTTGCTGCTGCTTGGTATCTGTGAGTTGCTCTAGCAAAGGTATTGTCCCAAAAGAGATGCTGGATATTTTTCTTACAGCTTCTGTTGCTTTCTGAAATGCGCTGGCAGCTGCAAGAAAGACAAATGTGTTTTCAGTTGTTGGCTTCAGGTAGCAATTACCTGGGAGCTAGTCCTTTCACATGATCTATGTTTCAGTGGACTGGCATAGAATCACCATGCTAGAATCTAGGTAGCCCAGCAAAGCAAATCATAGATGGCTGAACATCCGTTGTTTGTATGACATACAAACATAAATAAATTCTCTAAAGAGAAAGAGCTGCTTATGGGCTATGATAGCACAAACATAGCCCAAATGCAAAAAGAGGAAGGATTAAAAATAAAAACACTGGTGCAAACATAATGTTATATCATTCAAAGACAGGCCTCAGTGATGTGGTTGGTTCTTCTAGACAGCTGCTTTATAGGTGTGCTGATTCTGTCATCAGTGGCTGATTCAGCTCGAAAGGAAATGAACACCACTGTAGACTTCTTATTTGAAAGTAAAGGAGAAGATAAGGCACCCTGATCGAAAGGGCTGTAGTAATTAGCTTGGAGTTATTGTTTTGCTATCTTTGATTCTACCTTATCTCTTTGGTTCAATGGCATCTAGGTTGCAAGGTTAATAAATAAGCAGAAGCTGAAATATTTTCAATATTCTGATGGCACTTTTATCTCTGCTTCAGTCTGTTTGAAATGATTGGAGTGTGGCTCTAAGTGGAATCTAGTCTGAGGCAAGCAATATCAGCACGGTGCCAATCATTTTTAAACTAGCTTGAGTCTTTCCAGACTCAGTTTAAGGCAACTTCCCCCAAAGCCCTAAATTTGGCAATTGCTGAAGCAAAGGCACAGCGTAATCCTATTCTTTTGATTGGAATGTTTGGACGCCTGAGGAAAGTTATAAATATGATAAAATAATGGATGAGATTTGATTAAATCATGTAACCTAATCTGTTAGCCTATGGCAGGATCTTCTGTAATCACATTTTCTAAAAGCATTAAACCATATTATTGTGGTAATAGAAGGAGAAAGATGAAGGAACAAGGTAATAATGTCAAAGGTTCGTGCAAGGAAGGAATAATTTAGTAAATGATGCTTTGGTTTGAAAAAGGGTAACATTCCTCTGGGTAATAAATAGGTCACTCTGACCATGAAGTAAAATTCTATTACACAAATACTTAGCTCCAACTACCAAGCTTCTTCAGTGGAACACATCGTTAGCTCTCTGCTTTTTCTTTCAGAAGAAAAAAAAAGTAATAAAAATACATTTTTCTACACTCACCTTCTTGTGCAGCTGAAGTCATACAAGCAAATTTAGTGCTTATCGTTGAGTTCCCTTTAAGCTGTAACTAAGCTGGTACAATCTGTTTATAAGCACAGTGAAATTCAGTCAGAATGTTCAGCACGTTATTTATACTGGTTAGACATGTCTGAGATGTTTGATAATCTGTTCTGTCAATAAAGCATATCTGAAGATAAGAGTGAGTAGCTGAAAGGAGAAAGTGAAATCTAAAACACTATTTTGAAAGCAAAAATGAAAAGCACTGAATACAAATTGCCGAAGAAATGTAAAACACATGCAAGAATCTGTTAAATAGGATCTGTCCACAAAACCATTTACAAGTCAAACATTGCAACAAAAATGAATTACTTTTTACTTATACCATTTTCCTCATCTGGAACAACTCTGTACTGTCAAAATTTCACAGAAAATATTGAATTGTGAACCTTCTGAACAGATTACTGTTTCCACACGAGCTTTCAGCAATAGATAGTGGAGTCACTTACACAAACGTTTTGGCACAGAATGTACTTGGAGAATTTCCTGCCCAGGCTAGAGGTGAGGAAGAATGCAGTTTTACTTTCTGGCAACTCAGTGTTACAGTAGCAACTGGAATCTAAGATGTTCAGATACCTATACAGTGGCAGCAAGTCTGTTAATTTAAATAAGCTTTTTTTTTTTTTAAATCATCACTGGCTGGGCCTTCATTAGATATTTCATATTAAAATATAAATATCAGAAGCAAGGGCAAGTTACTGCAGGATGGGGAAACTTGTGGGTCCAGAAATGCTGTACTGTAAAACTGCAACTTCTGTCAACTTCAACCTGAGTGGTTATTCAACAACAACCACAGAGTCCCCATCCTTAATGTGCTGAATTTCCAGTTGTAAAACCTTGGGATGGCCTATTACTACAACATACAGTACAAATAACTTAAATTTGGTTCAAACAGCAAGTCAATTGGATTGAACTGCTCATTATTAAGGTTGAGTTCAGACATTTTAGTGATAGCCATAGTTTATGGAATAACCATAATTGGTTGGGTTCATACAACCTGCTGTCATAAACCATGGTTTATAAACCTGAGTGACTGGTTCACATAATACACTGGGCCCAGACATAATAAACTATATTATAGCGTAATATAAAGTCTGCTGACTTCATACATTTCTTTCAGCAGTGGTTAGAATAAAATGATATCTATAGTATTAGTAGAGAATACCATACTGGACCATAAGACATGAATTAAACAAGTCAAGATTTCTGCCTCTATTATAAGATTTGACAATACAGTTATTTGGAAAAGGTTTGTAACATAGTAGAAAGATTGTGAGAAAGTGATCATATAGTCCTAGATTCTTCATTTTAAGGGAAAATAAAACAGTGTGTCACATGTACTTTCTGGACTTTAAAAAGTGGATTTAAATAAATTCACGGCAGTTATGAGTATGATCCCATGGCAGGGAAAATGAATTGGAAAAGGAGCTCAAGGTAAGTTGGAAATTCTAAAAACATAATTCCAAACAATGTTAATGGAGGAAAATAGAGGGCAACAGAGGAAGCCAGTATGGCTCCAGAAAAGCTTAATGAAGATTGAAACCAAAACAGGATACAATAAGGGGTGGAAAAAGGAACAGGTCACCAAAGAAGACCACATATAAGGATGCTGTCTAAGAGCAACAAAAACCTTACTCAGGTGTGTACAAAATAAAAAGGATGAGAAAAGAATCAATATATTAACTACTCAATAAGGATTGCAAAATGTTAAGTTGTAACCAACAAACAACCCTAGAACAACCCAACTTTTACTTTGAAACCTGATAATACACCAAATTATTTTAATTTGCCCATTAATATTTCAATTCCCTTTAAAGGATCTTCCAGAACCAACACCAAGCCATCTGCAAAAGCCCTCAACTTATAAGTTTCTTTTTGAATCTTTACTCCCATAATCCTCTCATCTTGTCTTATATCTCTATTCTGTATTTCAAGAGCTCAAATAAACAAGAGAGGAGACAATGGGCATCCCTGTCTTGTTCCTTTTTGTATCTCACAGGGTCTTGTGCTTATTTGTGCTTTCTGTAAAGTGTAAATTGATCTTATCCATTTTAAAGTTCTCTCCAAAATTCATATCTTCCAAAACCTTGAACAAAAAAGCCCAGTTTCTCTGCAGGTTGCTCTAGTGATCGTCCCCTCCCCTCTCCTCCTCTCCCCTCCATTCTTGCTGCTTTCTGTTGTTTGCCATTATGCTATTATAATCCAAAAATGAAAGTGTCTCAAACAAGGGAAAATGTCTGTTTTTGTCTAATTTAATTCCGATTTGTTCAAAAGCACTTTCATCAAAAATAATGTTTCAAAATAACTGTCCCTTTTATCCATTTTAAACTTTCTTACATCCCCTCCTTGTTAAGCTTTTTGCTAAAACCTTTTAAGTCTTTAAAACTTTTTTTTCTCTTCAATCCTTTGTAATCCAGAAAAAATAATAACTCACCAAGTGGAATTTTTATCCTGCCATTCAGAAAATCCCTCCTTAGATATAAATTAGTTACATCCAAAAGTGGTTAAGAAATGAGGCTCATATGAACCTTATGTCCATATAGGCTATATTGTGGCTGTAAGCTTGATTGGAATCCCTTGACTTCCAGCCGCTCAACTCATGAGATGACTGCAAAAATCTCAGTTCCTGCACATGAGGAGCAGCTGTCCAGTGTGCAAGTGGGTGATCTCATGATCTCTCCTTTTCCAGGAGAGATTTCGCCAGCCAGAATCCACCATCTGGGCACCAATCTCCGCCGCAATGCCATTCCCACTCCTTCAGGGATGTCTAGTTCACCATGAATCCTCACCAGAAGCTCCCTTCAGGCAATTTTGAAGAGCAGAATAAAGGGACAGGATTGATACTTGAGATTGACAGAAGCATAATCAAAGAACACTTATTTACTTTTAATGAATTTAAAGTAAATTCCTCTGTATCTGGAAGTTTACCATCTTTGGTTCTGGATGGGGTGGCACTACCCCAGACAGACCCAGTGCATAATCTGGGGGTCGTCCTGGACTCACGACTCCTGCTTGAAGAGCAGGTGGCAGTCGTGGCCAGAAGGGCCTTTGTTCAACTACATGTTGTGCACCAGTTACGCACTTTCCTGGATCAGGAGTCCCTCCAGTCAGTCACTCATGCCCTAGTCATCTCCCATATAGACTACTGCAATGCACTCTACATGGGGCTACTCTTGAAAAGTATCTGGAAGCTACAGCTGGTTCAAAATGCAGCCATGCAGGCAATTTTGGGTGCCCCAAAGATGGCACATGTCACACCTTTGCTGCATGAGCTTCATTGGGTCCCAGTTTGCTTCCGGGTCCAATTCAAGGTGTTGGTTATCACCTTTAAGGCCCTACATGGTATGGAACTGGGTTATCTGAGGGACCATCTCACCCCCATTATATCGACCTGTCCCACCTGGTCAAGCAGAGAGGGTATGCTGAGGACCCTACCAATGAAAGAATGTCGACTGGTGGGGCCCAGAAAGAGACCCTTCTCTGCTGTGGCCCCTGCCCTATGGAATACCCTTCCCCCAGAGGTGAGGCAGGCCCCTACTCTCTTGACCTTCCAGAAAGCAGTCAAGACCTGGCTTTGCCAACTTGCATGGGGTGAGAAAAGGGACAACCAGCCCTGGAGGTGGCTAGCACCTTGAAGATGCTCCCATATGTTAATATCTTTTCAATCACCAGCACCTTGGAAGATATTTTTATTTATGAATGTATTTGGTTTTATTGTATTTTTATATTATTTTTATTGTATTTTAACTAATATTTATTTGCTGTTTTTATTGTAAACTGCCCAGAGTCACTTTGTGAGATGGGTGTCCAAATTTGAAATATGAATGAATGAATGAATGAATGAATGAATGAATCAATCAATCAATCAATCAATCAATCAATCAATCAATCAATTTCCAGGATGAAATGGACTAGCTAATCATCTGAACCTTTATGTATTAGTTTGAGAAATTTTGGAGAATGGTGACATGTCTGATAACTGGAGGAGAGCAAATATGGTCCTTATCTCCAAAAAGAGGAACAAAGAGGATCCAGAAAATTTCAGACCAATTAGTCTCCCAGGTAGAAGTCTAGAGAGTATCATAAAGAGATTCATTTGTAAGCATCTGGAAAACAATACAGTAATTTTCAGATATTGGCATAGATTTATCAAGAACAAATCTTGCCAAATGAAATACACATGTACACACACACACACATTGATCAGGTAACTCCTTAATAGATAGTGGGAATTTTGCAGATATAACATATAACATATTTAGACTTTGGTAAAGTATTTGACAAAATAATTTGAGATGCTAATTTGCAAGCTGATTAAATGTGGGCTAGATGGCATGACAATTAAATTAATACATAGCTGGTTCAAAGACCATACTTAGAGAATTCCTTATCACACTGGAATGAGGTATTAAGTGTGATGCCACAAGGTTAATTTGCTTATCAAATCTGTAGCTGATTCAACATTGGATGGGATAGCTAATATCCAGAAAACAGAAATAGCATTCAAAATGAACTTGAAAGGTTAGAGCAATGGACTGATATCTAGGTAGAGAATAGTACTTTTGAAAAAGATATCGGAAGAGTAATTGATTGGAAAATGAATTGATGGCATGGTATGGTATGGGCACAAAAAGGGCAAATCAGAGGAAGTACTAATGGCACTTTACTCAGCACTATAGGTTTCATTTAATGAAGTTCAGCTTTTTTGTACTAGCTTGTATAATTCATGTGAAATTAACAGTCAATGACTTTCTTTTGATAATGAATATTGATTACCTTGCGTTTTGTTAGTTTTTTTCTCTCTTTTGGACTGTGAAAGCTATTGCATTTTATTTCTCATTTCTTATATCTGCTTTATTGGTCAATGACCATATTAAAGAATTGAACTAGCTATGCTCTGCTCTGGATGAGCTATAAGTTCCTGGAGGAACCAAACAGAATGTCTGTGTCTATAATTTTATGGCTTTTGATTAAATTTATCCAGGTCCAGAGCAAAGGACTCCTTTGCAGAAACTTCTTTCATTTTTAAGCTATTTAAGAGGATGCTTGAACTGTTTCTGGTTTATTCAGTTGCTGCCAGTTAGCTGTTTATTTATCCTCGTAGGGACATTGGTTTTCTCTCCCTCACCCATTTATTTGCAATGCATATTTTATTTAAATATCATCTTGGAAAAGCAATAAGGAGCTCATTTGTATTCACATCAACTGAAAGGTAGAGAGGGGAGTGTAGAAATGTTTCAAAACTGAGAAGATAGAAATGCAATGTCTGCCTTCTCTTTGGCTGACTGGATGACCCAGAGGTTGGGACATTTGAATTGAAAATCAATTCCAGTAAAAGTCAAGGAGAAAGGTGGTGTCCTTATCTAGGAAGCAAATGGGGAGGGGAGGTTCTGGAGAACTCAGGATGTCAAAAGTATATCCTGTATGGTATTGGGATAAAATGACAAACTATTTAAGGAAAAATGATAAGCCAAAGGCATAATATTGGATATCTATGTACATACATGCATGTCCAATTTATGAAGCAGTTTTGTACTGTGATTCTTCCTGAGGAGCACTGCATTCCATGATACTCTATACAGTTAGCTATGCATGAAGACAATGCGGTCAATCACTAGTTATTGTTGCCAAGAAAATGACATGAATGAGTCCATGGAGTCCCAAGACCAGAAACTCAGTGGAGAATTTAACCTTTAAAGCCATTGTGCAGGGACACTTTCGTACCCACTTAAAGAGAGAAAACCCTTCTAGTTATAAACCTTACCTTAACCAGAGACTATATTTTGGATTCACCTCCCACTGCTTACTTAGAACATGCGCCCTGATCTCAAAGGCAGAAATATAATATCAGAATCCCAGGGTCAGGATCAAAAGGTAGTGGATAAAGAAAGGCTAATAATTTAGTGACCTGAATCTGGAGCTGGGGTAGATTTATTCCCATTAGGTGTTATTTTTTTAAACTGAGGCTGGAAGAAGGGAAGCAGAGCAGCAAACATTGTTCTTCCCTCCCATTTTTCTTCTTCACTCCCAGAAACAGCCTGATAGTCTGCCAAATATTGTAGAACTTCTAAAGTTAGGCTGCTCTGCCTTAATAGGTTCTGAGTCTTGTCGTGCTACCAAAATGTGAACTTGAGAATAAATTGGTGGAGTAAAATTGCAAGTGGGTAAATGCTATCCATTGCATGCATCTGCCTGTGGCTTCCCAGAGATATCAGCTTGGTTAGGAACCCAGTGGTGGACTAGATGGGCTTTTGATTTGCTCCAGCATAATATATTTAGTATTCTTACGTACGCATAGGCAGTGGCCCTATCTTTGGGCTATTTGTCCATTTATCACATTATCACATATACTGACTGACAGCAAACCTCTCCAGGATATTAGAGAAGGTCCTTTCTCTTATTTAAAACATTACATTTTATTTGAAAAGAGCAGGCAAGATTCTAATTCAGATTAGGACCACTGTATTTTGGAAGATAAGGTGTCAATCTTCTCCCAGGCCCTTGCCCCTCAAAATTCCTTCACCTAGCCCGTGCTTTTGCAGTTAAATTTGCAGTTCAAGTGTTCATATCCCCAATCTTTAAACTTTCAAATGAGAAGGTGGGTTTGCAGATTAAAAAAAAAAAAAGTTCTGTAACTGAACTGAATGGTTGAATCTTCAATGCTGTAGTCTCTGAACTGGCCTTACTGGGGTGCAACTCTCTGATTTACATAGCTACTTTTTGATTAGGTGAGGCTCAATAGATAGATCTCTGACTATCTGAAGCTTGCAAAAGCCTTTAAAAATGTTGGTAGAATGTGCTCATGAACTGGAGTAAAACACTTTTTAGTTATTTCATCAAAAGTGTCATTTACATATTTGATCTCACATACATGATTCTGAATGATTCGATAAAGCATTGGGAAAAGCAAATTCTTATCAACTTACTATATTATTAAAAGTAATAACCTATGAATATTAATTTCTTAATAAAAATCCATTTTTATCTTAGCTTTTTTAAACTGTAGGAATGTC
Source organism: Python bivittatus (assembly GCF_059951505.1). NCBI lineage: Eukaryota > Metazoa > Chordata > Lepidosauria > Squamata > Pythonidae > Python > Python bivittatus. The sequence goes on along the minus strand of NW_028277075.1, from coordinate 87,837,608 downwards.
ATGTGGAGAACAATTATCAACTCTGATCAAAAGCAATGCATTTGGAAAGCATTTTTTCCAATTTAGGGTGCAATTTAAAAACAATAATTTATAAAACCTCATCTCCTTCTTTTCTTATACCCATATCCTGAAATATATTTGCATTACTAGAAAAGAAATACTGTTTTGAAACATTAAATCACAGCAGGGTATGCTTCTTTTTTAGATCAATGCCTTTCAAAACAAGGTAATTTATATAGTGTGTGTGTGTATGTGTGTGTGTGTGTATATACACACACACACACACACACACATACTAGTGATTCTTCATAAAGCCAACAAAATATGAGTTGAAAATTAAAGGATTTTTTTAAAAAAAACTCAAATTGAATCACATGCTTCAATAATGGTAAACATGGAAATGTCCAGATTCAAAGACGTGATTCATGCAAAGGGGCTGAATTTATAATCATAAATATGAACCATAAATTCACTGTTATTAAATTATAGTCTGCCAATGCCTACATTAAAACAAGAGCAACAGACCCATATGCATTCTGCCAATAGGGTTTATAAAACATTGAGGCATGTACTGCTGTCCACCAGTTCGACTGCAGCTTCTATCCTGATTGCTCATGGATCTATTTTTCATCATAGACTCATAAGAAAACTAGGGTATTATTGTACATTTTTATTTACAGAGAGCCTGCATCAAAGATGCGTGTGTTTAAAAAATGGGAAGCCTTCTGTTAGATACATGAAGCAATTCCTTTGAGGCAAAATGCTGCCAACCATACCACAGCAGTCAGCAGCATGAAGAGTTGGGCTATGTGCAAGAGATAGAGCCCCTGTCCACATGTCAGCTTCTTGACTGATTGGTTCCGAATGTTAACCCTAAATGAACCTTGTTGCAGTTCACTTTTAAGCAACAAGTATCTACAAATAGTTAACCATTGGATTTATTATATTTGCATTTCCGTTGCTAGGGAGAAGAAAGATCATGTGTCTTTTTCATGGTATCATGGTGACTTGATTGGCTTTGGATATTATTTAATGTGATTTGGTAGAGGAAGTTCACAGAATATCTACTATAGAGAACTGTCTTCTCTGTATATACCCAGTGCCAGGGCTGGTCAGATTCTGTAAGACAGAACTTAAATCACTCATAGTGATTCTTGAAGTCCTGATGCAGACATGAACAATGAACTAAGAAGCTTAGGTAGGTGTCAAGAAGGCACTTTGAAAAATTGGATGGGGGCCTGGGGCAGGAACAAAGCAATGGATTACATTAACGTGAATGAAATGTAAATAGCATTAATTAAACATGGTTAACATTATTACTCCTTTATGGATCATTACCTCGTAGTGGCAAAGAGGGTTGTGCATCTTTGATCAATTGTCTTCTTTTTTTCTTGATATACATTGTTTTCTTTTAATTTTTATATGTAAGCTGCCCAGAGTCTCTATTGCTTTGAAACTGAAATAAATAAATAAATAAATAAATAAATAAATAAATAAATAACAATATCAGTTGAAGTGTATATTTTCAGAAAGGTCATCCATGATGTGAAGGTCATAGAAGAGGTGTCAGAGTAAATATGATCCATGGCAAGCCAGGAGAATGTTAACATGATACTAACATCAATCAATCAATCAGCTTTATTGATTAGTCTTGCAACCATATCAACCAGGAGGAGAAACATCAGCAAAAGCAAAACAAATATCTAATACACAAAATCCATAATAGTTTAAAATATATAATAGTAAAATGGGATAGTACCGAGTTTAATACTACTATAAAATAGTTATATATCACTAAAATCATAAGCCAGATTCATGTGAGACAGTCCCCCCTACATGATACTCCAATCTGTTCTATATATCGGGCTCTCAACTGAGCTGCCTTGTCCACAAACTTGGCAGTCCTACTCACAATAAAGATATTTGTGCCCGAGAGAAAATAGGATAATCTGTATTTGGAGTCCCAGTGGACTGTTCTTTTCAACAGAGGAGACAGATGATTAAGCCTGAGTGAGTCATAAAGTTTGCAGTCGGACAAAACATGGCCAATATCTTCTAAAGCTGGGTCCCCACAGAGACATAGCCTCTCATCATAAGGTACATGATGGAAACGACCATATTTGACCATGGAGTCCAGTAATTCGAACCTAGCTCTAGTGTAGGCCCTTTGATTTAAACTCATCGCTAGATATTTTTCGGAATTAAAGGTAATTTTATGATACTAACATGATGAGTACCCCTCCCCCCATTTTGGAAGGTATCCAATATGCTGTTGGGGAAGATCAGAGGGGAAGAATGACTACCACTTGTGCTTATGATGTGGCCAGATTAAGCTGAAAGGACATCCAACTGCTGATGTGCCCAAAAGCAAAAAGAAAATTCAGTGCTGAAATTTATGTATATCATTGGCATGTGGAATGTCAGAACCATGAACCAAAACAAGACAATCTTGATGTTGTCAGAGCAGAAATATCAGAACTGAACATTGACATTCTGGGAATCAGTGAACTGAAATGGACTGGAATTAGCCACTTCACATTAGAGGAGCATTAGATTATATACTGTGGGCATGAAAATGATAAAAAATGGATCATCATCATCATCATCATCATCATCATCATCATCATCATCATCAAAAGGATATCAAAATCAGTGGTCAGATACAATCCCAAAGTAATAGAATGACCTCAATTTGAGTCCAAAGCGAGCCAATCAATATTACAGTGATCTAAGTTAATTCTTCAACCACAGATGTAGAAAAAGTAGAAGTTGAGCAGTTATATGACTTGCAGCACCTTTTTTCTACATCATATTCATTAGAGAAAGTATGAATGATTAATTTGGAAGTAAAAGTGGGATGTTGGGAAAATTTGGTCTTGGTGCAGCAGAGGGACTAATTGCCAAGACAATACATATTTATAACAAGTACCTTATGTCTCTTATGTATGGACATCAGCCAACAGACCATTGAAATCAATCTGATTACATATTGTGCATGAAAAGATAGAGAGGCTCTATTCAGTGGGCAAAACCAAGACCTGATGCTGATAAAGCTGGGATCAAGAGTGTCATCTTGCAAAATTACAACTTTAAGAAAACAAACAGTGTCATCACAGCAACAAGATACAATCTCAGCAATATTTCATCTGAAGGTAAATCATAGATTTAATGGATTAGATTTCATAAATCCAGAAGGACTGTATTGAAATTCATGACATCAGTAAGAATAAAGCAAACCAAAATGCAAAAAAAAAAAAGAAAGAAAGAAAGAAAAAGAAAAGAAAAAGAAAAGAAAAAGGGAAAGGAAAGGAAAGGAAAGAAAAGAAAAGAAAAGAAAAGAAAAGAAAGAAATTGCTGTTTATTAATGAATAAATTCAGCTTGAAAAAGCTGAAGAAAAGCAAAACAGAGGAAAATTTGTCCAACAAAATGCCGAGTTCCAAGAAAAGCAAAAAAGACAAAGTGATATATCTACATAAGCAATTCAAAGAAATTGAGGATGAACATCAAAGAGAAAGGACAAAAGATTTCTTGAAGAAAATTACAGAAATCAAGAGATTCTCTTTTGTAAAGATAGGTTCAATAAAAGCAAAGAAGCCAAAGGAAAAAGAAAATATAAAGAAGTAATGATATGAATACATGAAGAACTATACAAAAAGGATTCCAAAATCAATTATACTTAACAAAAACTTTATCTCTAAACTAGAGCTAGACAGTACAGAAAATGAAGTTAAATGGTCCTAGAAAATACTGCTAACAAGAAATACTAGCTGAACTGTTTAAAACCTTGCTAGATAATGCAGTTAAAGTGCTACATACAGATTGTAAACTGCCATCGGAAAACACAGCAGTGTCCAAGGGATTAGAAAAGAGTAGTTTATATTCCAAAACCCCAAAATAGTATAAATAATAAAAACAGTCAGCTAAATAATGCTGAAAATATTAAACAATTGCACTTATTTCACATGTTAGTAAAATAATGAAGGTTTTACAATCAACAATACATGGAATGAGAACTGCTAGATGTACAAACTGAATTCAGTAGAGAGGGTGGTACCAAAATTACACTGATAACATCTAATGGATAATAAAGAAGGTGAGGGAGTTCCAAAAAGGTTTCTATGTTTTGCTTCATTGATTATACTAAGGCTTTTGATTATATAGAAGAAATGTGGATAGTCCTCAAAAACAAGGCTATGCTAGGCCACTTCGTTTGTTTCTTGAGCAATTTGTATGATGACCAGCAAGCAAGAGTTAAAATGGAATACAGAACAACTAAATCAGTGTTGTCCAAACTTGGCCACTTTAAGATGAGTGGACTTCAACTCCCAGAATTCTGGGACTTGAAGTCCACTCATCTTAAAGTGGCCAAGTTTGGACAACACTGAACTAAATGATTCAACATTGGGAAAAGAGTGGGCCAGGACTGTATGTCATCACTTTATTTACTGAATATATATGCAGAATATATCAAGAGAAATGCTGGACTAGAAGAAATATAAATTGGAATGAAAATTGCTGGCAGAAACATCATTATGCTGATGATGCTTTGATGGCTGGAAGTGAGGAACACTTATTGAACTCCTTGTTAAAGATGAAGGAAGAATAAAAAAGCCTGAATGCTGCTCAGTATTAAAAAACAAAACAAAAACCCAACAAAAATAGCAACAACCCTAAGATGATGTCAGTAATGGACCCAGTGCAATTTGGGAAGAAGAAGCTGAAGTACTAACAGGCTTTATTATCCTAGGCTCAAAAATTCAGGGCATGGTGATTGGCAATGAAATAATGACATGTTTGCTACTTGGAAGAATGGCTATGACAAATCTAGAATAAGTATTAAAGAATAGAAACATAATGACAACAAAGGTATGGTTTTCCCAGTTGTAACATGTGGCTGTGAATGCTGGATCATCAGAAGAAAAACTGTTGCCTTTGAACTGTAATGCTGGAGAACATTCTTGAGAATACCTTGGATCACAAGAAGAACAAATCAATCAGTACCAGAGGAAGAGAAATGAAACTGTTCACTGGAAACATTGATAATGAAGCTAAAGCATAAATATTTTGGTCAGATAATATGAAGTCAAGACTCATTGGAGAAGACTCTGATGCTTGGAACAATGGAAAAAGAGTCTGACAGAAGACAAGATGGTCAGATGCAATTATTAATGACATAAGCATGAGTTTACAAGAAATTCAAGGAAGGTATTTAAAAAAAATCAATAGTTAAGATCTTAAAGAATAAAGAACAAAGAAATATGCTTCTTACAATCTTTACATGAGAGTAAGTCAATATAAGACTCATTTTCATGGTTACTGGACACCTAGATAATGTTTAAAAGGGTTATCTAATAACCTCATAAAACTTAATATAAAAGCAGAACATAAAAATAGAAATAAAAGCTTTCAGAATATAAGAGCCAAGGCATCTCAGAAGTGACTCATAGCCCCAAAACATGCATATCAGGCTCCGCTAGCAACCTGGCCCAAGTGTCATGGTGAAAAGCCAGGTTTTCACAGCCTTTCACAGATGGTCTTTCACAGACCAGCAGGGTTGGGGCCATCTGGATCTCAGAGAGCAAGCTGTTCCATAGGGCAGGCACTGCAGTAGAGAAGTCATGTCTCCTAGATTCCACAGGATGGCAGTGTTTCACTGAAGTGACCCAGCACATGCCCAGCCTATCAGATCTGGTGGGATGGGCAGGAACTACTAGAGACAGGAGTCACAAGTAACCTGGCTCTGTGCCATGTAAGGCTTTCAAGGTGATAACCAGCACCTTGCATTGTACCTGGAAGCCTAATAGGAGCCAGTGCAGCTCATGCAATTGCAGCATTGCATGGATGAACCTAGGCGCACCCAGTGTTGCACCTGCTGCTGCATTCTGGACCTGTTGAAACTTCTGAATGCTTTTCAAGGGTAGCCCCATGTAGAATATACAATAATCCAAACAGGAAGTGACTAAGCTGTGAGTAACTGTAAGCAAGCCTCCCAATCCATGAATGGGTGCAACTGGTGCACAAGATGGATTTGTGTAAAGGCCCTCCTAACCATAAATGCCACCTGCTTCTTAAGCAGGAGTCATAGGTCCAGGACGACTCCTATCTAGAGTTACAGAAGGAAAAACTCGAAGTAGGTGGAGGGCAAAATGCAGAGACACTCAGTCTTGCTAGAGTTGAGTTGCCTATTCATCCCCATCCAGAACCTTACCATCTTCAGGCACTGGGTAAGAACCTCACCAATATAATTTGTATTGCCTGGAGTCCAGATATATAATAGAGTATCAGCAGCATACTTGTGATGGAATGGTGTTATGAAGGCCACGCTCGGGGAGATAAGTGTTTCCTTAGCCCTCAACAGGAGTGTGGGAAGTTTAAGAAGATGAGACTGGCACCACCCTAAGGAATTCACGGTGTTGTGGCTTGCTGGCTTGGGAACTGAGGTTCAGTCTGGAGAGATTTCTGTCTTGAGGTGGAAGCTAATAAACACAACAGTATTGTCTCGTGGAGTTCTTTGGGCTGAACCTGACAATACTCGTGATACCTCAACTCATGATGACGGATGACCTCAACCAGCGGCTTCATGTAAATATTAAATAGGAATGGAGAGACAGTTGATGGGTCCAGGGTTATACTTCTCCCCCATACCAACACTGAATGGAACCGGCCTCAGAGGAACCGTGCCTCCCATTTCCAACCTCCTAAGTCAGCTCAGAAAGATATCTTAGTTGATGGTTCTGAGTTGTTTTTGTACTTACATGTGGGTATATACTTTCTGAATCAATACATAAATGATTTTGAAGATAGCTGTTTCCATGCTAAGTCACTAGAGCAATTTATTTTAACAAGTTTTTTTCAGTGTATTACCTTCTCTTATAGTTTGGTTTTATTTAATTCAATTCAAAGTAACTCAAAATATGAATTCAATTCAAAGCAGCTGTTCATTATCTCCATATCCCCCACATATATAACTGTTTATTTTTACTCTGTCTAGCCACTAAAGTTATCTGGGAAACTCGGGACCTCCTCACTATCTCCCTGTACCCCAGGACCTTCTGTGAAAGGTCCTTTTGGATATCTCTTCTATCTTTCTAAAATGGAAAGGGATATAACCCTTTTTATTGTGATTCTCCATTTGTAGAGTTGTCCTCTATGGCACTAGGTAAACAAATTTTCATTTCTTCAGGCTTAATGCTAAAAGCAGTTTAATTTTTTTACCCTATGAATTTTCCTTACCATTGCCTTTTATTATTGTCAGAAATTGTTTTGTGAACATCATTGATTTATTGACTGGTTGTTGTTTTATTGTATTTTATGACACTGTGTTTCATGTTCTGGAAGTTTTTAATTAATAGTACTATAGAATTTTTTAAAAAAATAATTAAAACAAAGGAAGAAAAGTCATCTCCATAATTTAAAATAGTTAGTTTGAATATTTACATGCAATGTAAAATAGTAATCTGTAAATTAACACTGTTTTAAATGAAATATAGTAGATGTTCCTTCCCTGGTAATGGTATATATAAAAAAGTGCAATTAATAAAACAGATACCAGAAAAAGAAAGTGAACAGGTATTATGGACATTGAAGTGAAATCAAACTGGGATTTGTAAACTTTTCTGAGATATAACTGTCAAGTCCTATAATCTCTCACAATAACGAAGTAGATCTGCAGATTTCTGCCTTCTGCAAGTTTTCCTTGTCTCGCAAAGCTTCCTTAGAAGTACTGAACCGAAGCAGCTGCCTCTCTTTGATACAGATGCTAAAAAGGATTTGGCATGTATGCTGGGTGTGCGTGAAGACTCTTTACCATTAATTCAGAATGTTCTTCTCCATCTTTGTAATGTCTCGCAAAAATTCCTAAACAATGTTGATGAAGATTTTGTCCTCAAATTCATTTTACCTTCAGTGATACTTATGAATGGAATTTTGCTTTCAGACCCGCTGTTAACTAATGTGGCAGGCTGAATATATTGAGGGAAATCCATGTCTTTTTCAGACAAAATTAATTTTGGCTACTGAACATGTCTGTCCTCTCCAATTCTCTAATAGTCTTTTACTGTACAGTTATTCAGATTAATTCAAATACATGATAACCTCAGACTCCATTAGGTTTAATTCTATCTGATATGCATTTGCCTATTGAAATGCAAGGTACAGTACTATATCACTGCAAGAAAGAATAAGAGCTTAGAGTACAGATGAATTTCAAATTCTAATGGAGGCAAATTGATTTAGATGTCATGATAAGATACTCAAGACTAATAAAAAAAAATTACATTGGATTGGAGGACGACATCCTTATACATTTTAAAATGTATATATATATACATATATATTCATTCTTGTATGAAATTTAGAGTGCCAGCAACTTTCTTTGCCAAAGGAAAGTCAGTGTGATGGGTGGCTTGACTTTACAGTTTTTTTTTAAAAGAAATATGGAACAAAAATCAGCAAGTTCAGTTTGCATTTACTGTAACTTCCAAACAGTTTTTCAAGGACAGCCCCAAATATAGTATATTACAGAAATGAAATGAAATGAAATGAAATGAAATGAAATGTGAGTCAGGGATGAGTCTCAGTGGCCATATCTTCAAGAAAGTGTATAACTGGCTGGCACAATAGGTGATGTTGGAGAAAAGAATGGCCACACCTTTAGTCTAACCTACAAGGAATAGCAGTGGATCCAAGAACACCCTCTAGCTCAGGGGTCCCCAAACTCTTCAGCTCATCAACCCCTTCATGAAGTATCAGATTGTTCATTGACCCCCAAATATTTATATGAAAATAATTTAATAAATCCCCTTCATGGATCACTGCCTTGTCGTGGCGAAGGGGCTTGCGTAACTCAGTGAAGCCATGAGCTATACCGTGCAGGGCCACCCAAGACGGACAGGTCATGACAGAGAGTTCTGACAAAATGTGGTCCACTGGAGAAGGAAATGGCAACCCACTCCAGTATCCTTGCCAAGAAAACCCCATAGACAATGTTAAAAGGCTAAAAGATATGATGCCGGAAGATGAGCCCCTCAGGTCGGAAGGTGTCCGATATGCTACTGGGGAAGAGCGGAGGGCATTTCCAAGTAGCTCCAGAAAGAGTGAAGCGGCTGGGCCAAAGCCGAAAGGACGTTCAGCTGTGGATGTATCTGGAAGCGAAAAGAAGGTCCGATGCTGTAAAGAACAATATTGTATAGGTACCTGGAATGTAAGATCTATGAACCAAGGCAAGCTGGATGTGGTCAAACATGAGATGACAAGATTGAACGTCGACATCTTGGGAATCAGCGAACTGAAATGGACGGGAATGGGTGAATTTAATTCGGGTGACCATTATATCTACTACTGTGGGCAAGAAACCCTTAGAAGAAATGGAGTTGCACTCATAGTGAATAAGAGAGTGGGAAAGGCAGTAATGGGGTACAACCTCAAAAACGACAGAATGATCTCAGTGCGTATCCAAGGCAAACCATTCAATATCACAGTCATCCAAGTCTATGCCCCAACCACTGATGCTGAAGAAGCTGAAGTTGACCGCTTCTATGAAGACCTACAACACCTTCTAGAACTAGCACCAAAAAGATGTCCTTTTCATCATAGGGGATTGGAATGCTAAAGTAGGAAGTCAAGGAGTAATCGGAATAACAGGCAAATTTGGCCTTGGAGTACAAAATGAAGCAGGGCAAAGGCTAATAGAGTTCTGTCAAGAGAACAAGCTAGTCATAGCAAACACTCTTTTCCAACAACACAAGAGACGACTCTACACATGGACATCACCAGATGGTCAATACCGAAACCAGATTGATTATATACTTTGCAGCCAAAGATGGAGAAGCTCTATACAGACAGCAAAAACAAGACCAGGAGCTGACTGTGGCTCAGATCATGAGCTTCTTACTGCAAAATTTAGGCTTACATTGAAGAATGTAGGGAAAACCACTAGACCACTCAGGTATGACTTAGATCATATTCCTTGTGAGTACACAGTGAAGGTGATGAATAGATTTAGAGGATTAGATTTGGTAGACAGAGTGCCTGAAGAACTATGGACGGAGGTCCGTAACATTGTACAGGAGGCAGCAACTAAAACCATCCCAAAGAAAAAGAAATGCAAGAAAGCAAAATGGCTGTCTGATGAGGCTTTACAAATAGCTGTGGAAAGAAGGAATGCGAAAAGCAAGGGTGAAAGGGAAAGATATAAGCAGCTGAATGCAGATTTCCAGAGAATAGCCAGGAGAGATAAGAAGGCCTTCTTAAATGAACAATGCAAAGAAATTGAGGAAAACAATAGAATGGGGAAGACTAGAGATCTCTTCAAGAAAATTGGAGATATGAAAGGAACGTTTAGTGCAAAGATGGGCATGATAAAGGACAAAAAAGGCAGGGACCTAACAGAAGCAGAAGAGATTAAGAAGAGGTGGCAAGAATACACAGAAGAACTATACAAGAAAGATCTTAATGTCCCTGATGTCCACGCTGGTGTGATCACTGACCTTGAGCCAGACATCCTAGAGAGTGAAGTCAAGTGGGCCTTAGGAAGCATTGCTAACAACAAAGCTAGTGGAGATGACAGGATTCCAGCTGAGTTATTTAAAATACTAAAAGATGATGGTGTTAAAGTGCTGCACTCAATATGCCAGCAAGTTTGGAAAACGCAACAGTGGCCACGGGATTGGAAAAGGTCAGTTTACGTTCCAATTCCAAAGAAGGGCAACGCCAAAGAATGCTCAAACTATCGCACAATTGCACTCATTTCACATGCTAGCAAGGTTATGCTCAAAATCCTACAAGCTAGGCTTCAGCAATATATGAACCGAGAACTACCAGATGTACAAGCTGGGTTTCGAAGAGGCAGAGGAACTAGAGATCAAATCGCCAACATTCGCTGGATCATGGAGAAAGCACGAGAGTTTCAGAAAAATATCTACTTCTGCTTCATTGACTATGCAAAAGCCTTTGATTGTGTGGATCACAACAAACTGTGGCAAATTCTTAAAGAGATGGAAATACCAGACCACCTTACCTGTCTCCTGAGAAATCTGTATGCGGGCCAAGAAGCAACAGTTAGAACCGGTCACGGAACAACCGATTGGTTCAAAATAGGGAAAGGTGTACGACAAGGCTGTATACTGTCACCCTGCTTATTTAACCTATATGCAGAGTACATCATGAGAAATGCCAGGCTGGAAGAATCACAAGCCGGAATTAAGATTGCAGGGAGAATCATCAACAACCTCAGATATGCGGACGATACCACCCTAATGGCAGAAAGTGAAGAAGAACTAAAGAGCCTCTTGATGAGGGTGAAAGAGGAGAGTGCAAAAGCTGGCTTGAAACTCAACATTAAAAAAACTAAGATCATGGCATCTGGACCCATCAATTCCTGGCAAATAGAAGGGGTAGAAATGGAAGCAGTAACAGACTTCATTTATTTGGGCTCCAAGATCACCGCAGACGGAGACTGCAGCCATGAAATTAAAAGACGCTTGCTCCTTGGGAGGAAAGCTATGGCAAGCCTAGATAGCATATTAAAAAGCAGAGATGTCACCTTGCCGACAAAGATCCGCATAGTCAAAGCTATGGTTTTTCCAGTAGTAATGTATGGCTGTGAGAGCTGGACCATAAAAAAGGCCGAGCGCCGAAGAATTGATGCCTTTGAACTGTGGTGCTGGAGAAGACTCTTAAGAGTTCCCTGGACTGCTAGGAGGTCAAACCAGTCAATCTTAAAGGAAATCAACCCTGATTGCTCATTGGAAGGATCGATAATGAAGCTCAAGCTCAGATATTTTGGTCACCTAATGCGAAGAGAGATCTCTTTGGAGAAGACCCTGATGCTGGGAAAGATTGAAGGCAAAAGGAGAAGAGGACGGCAGAGGATGAGATGGTTAGATAGCATCACTGAAGCAATGAGCATGAAACTGAGCAAACTCAGGGAGGCAGTGAAGGACAGGAAGGCCTGGCGCATTATGGTTCATGGGGTCACGAAGAGTCGGACACGACTTAACGACTAAACAACAACAACAATTTAATAAATACTACTTTAACTAATAGTACTATGAACAACAACATCAACAACAATGGATAGTCCCATTGACACTTGGGGGTCAATATTGACCACTTTGGGGGACCCTGCTTTAGCTGCATACCTTCTCTCTAGGTACGAACTCAGGCTAAAAGGATCCAGCTTCATTCAAGGAACCTAGAATTGTGACCACTAATTATCTAGAGCAAGAGTTCTCAAGTAGTGGGTCAGGATCCCTAGGGGAAAAGTCACAAGTAATTTAAAGCTGGGTCATAACATTTAAAAACCTAATCAGGTTGTGCAAAGCAAATGGGAACAGGGTCAACATTTACTCTGGGCTTTGCTCCTCATTTTGCCTGCCAAAGTACAAAGTTGGCAGTTGCTGTACTGCAATGTGGTAAATTTATTTCTTGCCCAACCTTAACACTAATGAAATTGTTAGTTTTGTTCATGAGAGGTCATCTAAAGTCATTGACTGCTTTAGGTTATTTTACTACAGCAAAGTTTGAGAACTACTGATCAATGATATTAGAAGTAAATAATAATTTATTTGTTAAAGAGCTTACCACCAACCTTTTCAGCAGGACTGCATCATGTCCTTATCTCATGGAAGAATTTATGAATCCACTCCCCACTCAGCAGTCCTCATCTAGCAAATGTTAGTATTCAGTGTACACATGTTCAAGGAATATGTTCCTGTCTTTGTCCTTCCAAGCAACTACCTCTTCAGGTAATCCCAACTGAACCTAATTTACAAAACTAGACTAATGAATTACTTAAGAGATTGTGTTTCTAGCATGGAGTATAGAGCTGATACAACTGACTGTATCAGACAATAAATATGTTGTAAACATGTCACAGGAGGTTTCAGAAGGCTTCTCACTACTGTGCTGATCCAAGTGAAATAATCCCTTAGTCCACATTAGCTCAGCTGGACACCACAAATTAATTCAGTGGAGGCAGAGAAAGAAGTTTTCTTCATTGCCACAATGTTTGTGGTATCCTCAAGTGATACTTATACTGTTCTGAATGCAGCACTGGGTTATTCTTGCTTCCACATATGATAATCTTTAATAAGATTTAAACACATTCCCATGCCCAGAAAATGAAATTCAACACTTTGAATGTTTTGTTTTCATTGAAATATATGCATACATCTGTGTATGTATATCTATGCTTCAGAGCAAGCTCATCAATTATTTTTGATGGATGGGGCAGATGCATTAATAATACTTCATGGAAGAAAAAGTAGCTTTATTATTTGTAATTATAACTAGTGGCATGCAAGCAAGATCTAATCTGGATCATGTAAATATATGTAATTCTGAGGAAAAATACAAATGCTTTACACAGTTAAAAATGCCTACAATCCAGTGAGTAAATTGGGTAAAATTTTTGAAAATAATATAAAATACACATCCCTATTCAATATCTCTGTCCCAAACAAGATTCGTAAAATTTAGGGAATCCATTAAGAAAAAATATTAATATAGCTAATAAACACTCTATTATTTTAAATTATTTAGATAATAGTGTTCAAATTTGATTGAATTTATCCTTCATTGTGAAACTTTTTCCAGGCTCTTTGTTGTTGTGTTAATTTTTCAGCCAAAGCCATTTCCTGAACTTTTAAATAGTAAAAGTGATCCAATGAAATGCACACTTCAATTGTCCAATTTTGTAACAATAAATGTAAACAGAATTGAATCAATGTCTTATGCAGAACTGATTTATCTGCATTAGGCAACACAGACAATAAATCAACCTCAGGATTCATTATGGACGTTTCTGGGAGATGTATTATATTTATATCATATCTACAGCTTCCTATCTCTCCCTAAACTGCCCTGAATCTATTCAGCCCTGGCAATAAATCTCATACTGCCCCTTTCTTTGCCTTATTTTGACGTTTCCTCTGTATATGAGACCCTTATTTCTTAATATAGGTTTTTCAGAAGTGGTTTGCCTTTGCCTGCTTCCTGGGGCTGAGAGAGAGTGACTGGCCTAAGGTCACCCAGCTGCCATTGTGCCTAGATGGGACTAGAACTCCCGGTCTCCCGGTTTCTAGCCTGATGTCTTAACCACTGCACCAAACTGGCTCTCTATGTGACCCTATTTCCATATAATTAAAGGATAGTAATAATTACAAAATGTATGTGTCTAACATAAGTGAAGGCATGAAAATATAATACACACCCATATCCTTCTTTTGGCCTCCTTTGATGGTACATTTACTGTTTTTTAGCTGTGTTCAAGCTATCATTCTGAATATTAGTATGTGGTGTACATACATGTATCAAGATGAGGTCATGTTTGCTTATGGTGCAGAAACCAAAGCAAGGTTGAGAGTCATCATGGAAACAATATTCCTCCCATTTCCTTGTCAAATTCCTCCTTTTACCCAGGAAGCATTTTATTTATATTTATATATATATATAAGACAGAGAGAGGGAGAACCCATCTATTAATTCTACCTAATAGCTTGTCACTCTGCTCAACTGTGTATTAGTCCTATGGCTGAAGGAGTGGAAGAATGATAAGTAGTAACATTAGAACTGTTTTCATTTTACTAATCTAAAAATGCCTTGGTTTTATTTTTTTTCTGTCTGAATGTTATCTTTTGTAAGAGTTTTGAACCAAATCCTGAAGCCATCCAGTTCTTAGGGAATAGAGGGCATTTTCACTGCCTTGATTATACAAACCGGATTTTCAATCAACAGCTGTGCAAAATCATCTAAACAGAAGAACAAGTGAGATTGCTGTGGCTTGAAAATAACACCTTTTACATGATTACAGAGGGAGTCTTGGATAAAGACTCTGTGAAAAATGGTGTATAGAATTTAATGGAAAATACCTAAGGTCTCTGTAGAGCCTGCTTCCTGCCTTTGAGGTTTAAACTCCAAATATTATGAGCAGATTTGCAGCTGTTATATTTGCATCTTTGCCTGCAGAGGTTTTAAGTTCTCTCAGTATATAGGTCCCTCTCATTATTTTTGCCCAGAATTCATTTGATCGCTCAGAGGAGGACTGGAAGCCTGCAACTAAAGAAGTTTCATGGTTCCCTCTTTCTGTTTACCTTGATGGATGAGGATTAATTAAGTCCCTGAGTTCTCTGATTGTGAACATATGTCTGTCTGTGTTGACAGATCTGTGACTGAAGGACACAAATGAAGTCCTTTGGATACAAACCTTCTGGGACATTTTTTATTCCAAGGTAATGATGTATTTTTAAAGCTGATGGTAACCTTTTTTGGTCTTCTTAGCGTGTGTTGTATTTGCTTCAGGGAAAAACATAAGGCCACTATCATGTGTCTAGAGCTACATATTTGTAGTTTGGATAATACACACAACTATTCACTGAGAATGAATCACATATTTAAAAGATTTGTCTGTGTTGGTTAATCTAGATTAGAATTCACTCAATTTTTCCAGGAATTGGTAATGTATTGAATGTTGTGAACCAGATCTCTAGTCATCAATTTTCCTAATTTTTATACTGGTGGCTATTGCACTTGAATAAAACTGCTAATGCCTCAGAGTCCCTCACCTCACAGTTCCCTAAGTCTTGATGCTGATTGGGCAGAGCCCTGGGAGGTGAAGGGGACAATGTCCAGTAATGTTCTGTGGGACTCCTCTGAGCTTCTGGGACTTGAGGAAAGAGATAGGCTACTCTGTCCTGTGGGTTGGATTCATGTCCCACCTTATGTTTCCAAACAGCCAGATTGTATGTGTGCATGGCTGGAATAAAGAGGTGGTGAATGCCTTTCTGAAGGAAGGTGTAGGGCTTCCTGTTTTAAAAAAAGGTTGTGGTGAGTTCAAAATGAGTTCAAAACTTTAAACTAACTAGGCATGTGAAAAGCATTCTATCTCTGGAGGTGGAATGTTTTGCATGTACCTAAAACTAACCCTTAACCCCATTCCCACCCCAAAGCCAGAAAAAAAAATCAGAAATGAACATAGAAGCATATTCTAGCCAGATGTGTGACTCCATTCTGTTTACTGCAGCCCTCAGATTTAGGAAACAAAAGTGTTATGTGGTCACCAATAACTTACCCACTCCTGGTGGACAGCATATATCTTTAAATGCCACACCTTTTCTGCTCTGTTTTCACTTTAAATTTCCTTGATTTGTAACACTGTGCTTCCTCCCTCCCCCCCCCCCAAAGGTTTACTCTGTCTGGATTCAGCTGTTATTGTGTGGTTACTCAGGCTCAACCGTTGTATTTTACACAGTGTAATGATTTTGTCTTCCATTGGAAGCTGTCCTGATTCTTCCCCTGTAACATCTTGAGGACTGGCCCTCAAGATGTTACAGGGTATTTAAAAATTCCTATGTAACCTCCTTTTTTGCAGGGGTTGTAGTTCCTCTTTAAGAACATTAAGTATTTTAAGCAAACTTATGGTAAGCCTGGCTGATCTACTTTAGCGTCTCTTGTTTTAAGATAGATGATTCTTATAATGTCAGATCACTGAACTTTATGTAACATGCACACACATACATGATTCCAATAATTGTGTAATCAGTGTGCATGTGGAATTATCCATGGGCAGGAATAATTTCTTATGTGGAGGAAGCAGGTCTGTGGAGTGTTGGAGTGGGCACTAATGGAGATGTAATTCTCTTAATGCTTTGCTGTATGAATTAATTTGGCACAAAGCCTTGGGGGAGGCATGGGGAGGGGGGAAGCTCCATTCACCTTCGGTAAAGAAGAATTCAATTTTACAAGAGCCTAGGAGGAATATTTAATACGTATAATCCATTGTGACTAATTTCTTTTGCTTTAATTGGCTATGAGAAAGTTGTTGCTTATTGGGGCTTTCTGCTGCTGTGATGTTCTTATTACTGAAATACCTTCATTTTAGAAAGAACAAGGAGTACACTCTAGCCCATATTAAGCACTTTTAAATGATTTCTATGAGAGATGTTTAAGCATATACCCAACACCCTTTTGAAACCACTTACGTATATGATATATACAGACTTATCTGTGACAGCGTTATTCCCAAGGGTCTGGCTGTGTTACTTAATATCTTTTGGAAGCATTATAGTTTTCCTGAGACAGAATGTCAGGGTTTACACAGCAGATTACAAACTGGTTTGCTTCCGGGTGCAATTCAAGATGCTAGTTATTTCCTATGTATCTGGAAGACTTGGTATCTTTGAGAACACTGACCCCAGGTAGAATCTGCCCATCCAAGACATTTGTGCAGAGGATATCTGTTCAAAGTCCCATTCCTTGTGAGGTGAGGTGGAAGGGAGATGAGAAGCAAGCATTCTCTGTGGATCTCCCCACCTCTGGAACAGCTTATCTTCCTAGATGGATTTTTTTTTTTTAACCTACAATACAACATTTTAGAAATTAGTGAAGATCAATTATTCCACTAGGCCTTCAAGACCTGAGGGGTATAGGAGCATCATGAGTTTTTTGTCCCTAGATGAGAGAATAGCACTATGGATATTAGAGATCTTATTATAATATTATTAATTATAGTCTATGTATAACTGTATTGTTATTTTTTGTTGCATTATGTAAGTGACTGTGACTGTACATTGTTCTGACTGAAGCGGCATAGAGGCTGGGTGAATTGTAATTCATCATATTGTGGGAACCCCATCATTAGCTTGTCAGGTTGTTTGAATCATGCTCTTAAGCCGTAATAGAGTTTATTTGGACATCACATGTTATGGGACATTCTTATGCAGGAGTTCTTTAATAGTGCCATCGATTGATGGGAACCCTGGTCAGGATGTATTTGCCCCTCCCCTTACCTCTGGACATTCTACTCCTAGTCCTACTGCAGTTTTCCCTTCCTTATCTTTCTTTTTAACATTTTAGGGAATTTGGTTGTAATACAAAGCAAAGCTGTATTTGTTCTCAGCATCTTCCTTTCTTCATGGCTGCTTATGAAAGGCAGAGAAAGAGGGATGACAAATTTTATGCTCTTTTTTTTTAAACCCTACATTTGGATCCTGAATTTGGGGGCCCTCCAGGCTCCTAACTCCTGGATCATCGCGTGGATATCCAGATTTAGCAGCACTTCAGCATCTGACAAATTGCATGTTGACTGGAAACTTCCATACATGCATGCTTCTGTTGATGGCTTTGTTGCAACTGGGTAGGCAGCAGATTTTCCAGGTAGCATGGTTATATTAAAAAAACAAAAAACAAAAAACAAACCACCCTGTTCTTGTGTTTCTGATATTGCTGCTGGATCACAGTTTTGTAATTATAGTATATTTGATAGGATTGGTGTCCCTATTATTTGCTTTAAAAGATATGTAGAACATGATTGCCGAGGAAACAGCTTCCCACTTTTGCAAATAATTAGTATTATGCAAACCAAATAGGCTGGGCTGTTTTCATAAATCATCCATGCTGGGAAATATATAATTTGCCAGTTTCTTTTCTGTACTTGTCACAGGGTTTACTTTCAAGAGTTCGTAACAGGTGATTAGGAGAATTAAAATTTAAATCTCTACATCAGTGATCCCCAACTTGATTTTCTCAGCATGCTGGGATACAGCTCAAAGAATTCTCACTCGGCAGTCAGTCATCCTGGGAACTGTAGTCCCAATGCATCTGGAGGGCACCATGTTGGGGGAAAAGGTAGTTTCCTGAATAATGATAGAGAGCATTAGGGTTGGGTAGGTCTGTTTATGGTTTCTGTTGCTAACTGAAACTCATTTGCATCAACATGAACAACAGCTAAGAATGGAAGTCATTGCTCTTATTCTAAGGTAGGGGTGCATTCTGTGGAAGCCAAGGCCTACTTATGGGACTCAGAGCTTGGGTGCACTCCCACAAACTGTATCCCAAAATTGCCAATGAACTGTAATTTTTAAGAAGGCAGAAAGGAGAAATTATAAAATATATGGCTTCAAATTTAGTTTTTGACCTAACCTCACTCACTTTTTAGAAGAACAGCTCCTGGCATGCTACTAAAACACCTGGTTGCATCCTTCAGCCTGAACAATAGTGGTCGCTAAATGAGGACTACCTGTAAGTACTCAATATATCTAATATCCCCTAAATAACATATATAATAAACATGAAAGACAATTAAAGCATCAGGGAGACTAAGGGAGCAACATGTGTTTTTCTCTGTGTCATTGGACTATAGTTTTCATCATTCTTCAACCCCACCCATGGAGTTTAGTAACATTTGGAGGGCCACACCTTGCCCATATTTGGCCTAAACAAATTAAGGTACTAAGAACGTCCATGCATAATTGCTTCAACTGAGATGAAACGGTGAAGAATCACTGCAATATGATCCTGAAGAAACAATTTTATAGAGATGTACAAGAAGGAGTAGGAATCTGCATTTAGCATGTTTTGACTTGGATATGGCTTCCAGAGTCATACATTTAAGTGTAAATTAAATGAAATCAAAATTAATTTTTGTCCCGACTCCACCCTCTAGTTTTAGAAATGTGGCTCCTTGCATGTCATTTAATAACCACAAGTACAAGACTTTCTCCAAGGAAAGTTGTGCATCCCCGTCAAGCTGTATTTGCTGAAACCTTTTCAGCTAAGTTTTTAGGACTATAGACAAAAAGTACTTCAGGTACAGGAATCCTCCCCCTTTTCTACCATTTATTAGCGGGATGGTGTTTGCATTCCATCTTGATTGAACCATGGCTTCATAGCACATTGGTTGAGGAGTTCATTATGGTAATTCTATCTCATTTTGTAAATATTACTGAAGCAAAGAAGTTCAACCCCTCCTTCCTTTCAACCTCCCTTCTTTTTCTCCCTCCTCTTTGAAATTTGGAGGTTTTCCCAGTCATTGCAGGCTTTCTGAACCATTCCATAAATCATGAGGAGATCTTTCAAGGCCCGGGGCAGCATTTGCCATATTGTTAATTCAGTATTCGGAATCAGCTCTACCTCATGGAAAATTCAATCTATCTATTCCTTGCAGCATGAAAGTTAAAGAATTCAAAGAGACACACAATGTGGGGGCAACACTGGAGTTTTATTAAAAGGAAATGTTCCTACTAACATTTTCTCTCAAAGAGGAAATAATTGTGTCTGAATGCTCTTCATCTACCTTTGGTAACCAAGAATGAAGATAAAATTCAACAAAAGAATTTCTCAGATATCTCAACATCCAGCTGTGTTTCAGACCACATCAGGTATTAAAAATAAAATATTTTAAAAGCTTTGCAGTATTGTCCCCACCCCTTCTATTTGACCGATGGACCCAAAGTCAAACACATCCATTTAATTCTTCGTATTTTAAATAAAAGGTCAGTACTATAGAAATATATTATCATTTCTTTTAAAACCAAACTCACACAGACCTGTTGTCTACCATTTTGGAAACATACATGGAGAATTCTTGCATACAGAGCAACTTCTTCAAATACAGAGAATTATTTTAGTTATAAATAGTAAATAATTACATATACTATGTGTAAGCATTTATACTTTCTATATACATACATGAAAACTGTAATTTAAGAAGGGAAATATAGCTCAAAATAGCCTGACTGATAGGAGTAATATTTGGTTTATACTAGGCAATTTAAGTTTGGAAGCGAATGTTGCACCAAAACGGTCATTTGTGTGTGTGTGTGCCTTTGAATCACTGTTGACTCCTGATGACTGCCTGGACAAATCCTTGCACTTTTCTTGTCAAGGTTTATCAGAAGTGGCTTGCCATTGCCGTCTTTGTAGGGCTGAGAGAGAGTGACCAGCCCAAGGTCACCCAGCTGGCTTTGTGTCTAAGGCGGGACTAGAATTCTGGTGCCTTAACCACTACACCAAACTGGCTCTCTCAAACATGGTCATTTAACCCTCCTGCGGAACAAATGGCAAACTGAAGATGGCTCCACTAAAAGTGGAGCCAATGACCATGGCAGAATGAAGAGCCAGTGAATGGACCAGGTCTTTGTAATTCCTCTCCAGACAAAGAGAGAACTTGAGATTGCCCACAGGTGCTCCAGACAGTTCCTCCTTGCAAGGAGAGAGCAAGACAGCAGTCTCCAGTGGGTTTAAAGCTCTGGGAGATGAGGGAATAGCCATCTTGCTCAAACCATGGTCAGCACCTTCAAAAGGACGCTGGGTTTGCATACTTCCTTTTCTAATCACTTTTGGAAATTGCTTGTTAACTGATTTTCAGCTATTAGGAACTTTTGGATCAACTGATTTTACAGCACCGGGTGAGTTTCCTTCAATCCTTAGTGAAAGAAGTTTTAAATACAAGTTTAAGGACTTTTTTTCTTCTTCTTTTGGAATAAACAGCAAAAGGGTGATTAGAATTTTGATTTTGGAACGTTACAAACAGATTAAGGGTCCAGATGGATTTGAAATAAGATTTTGGAATTAATTATAAGAATCCTTCCTGTGGGAGAATGCTTTCATTCTGAGTTCTCTTTAAAAAAAATGCTAGGATGAGACTTTGAAGGTTGGACACTAGAGGGAACCAGAAGGAACTAAAGATTACAATTAAAGGAGAAGAACACTCACATTTGACTTATTAATACAGAAGCAAAACATTTTAACACTGGATATGTTGAAGGATACTTTTGAATAATGGACCGAGAAGTTAATTTTAAGAGTTCCTGCCTCTATAGATAGACTATGTTTTAAAATATGTTATGAAAGAGGAACAAATTTTACCTGACAAGATTGAGACTGATCTGAGAGTGGATTTAAAAATGACAGGCTACAAGAATTATATGGAAAAAGATGCTACACTAGACATACAAAAGAAACTGGCTGATGTTTTAATAATTAAAAGGGATATACAAATAACAAACCAAGAGAGTGACCTGGATAATTTTCCTATATTGGATTAACAAAAGAGGCTTCTTAAAGATTTGAAGAATTTTGTGAGAAAGGACAAAGAAAAAATGAAAAGAAATCAAGCTCTACATTATTTGAAGGGTCTAAAGATCAAGATCGTTAGAAGTAAACAGAAGGAATATAAGGTTGGTTTATTTGATCAAGATTAAAATAGATATGTTGTTATCTCTGGTAACCCTCAATCGTCTTTTGCTGATCAGGGCTGCAATGATGTGGCCTTAAGGATTTGTTTATAGATAAGAGATGAGATATGGAAAGAAGAGATAATTTGTTGTATTTTAAGAGAAGGTGATAAGCTTCTAAAATTATTTACTATAGTCTTATTTTTTCTTTTCTATTTTTTCTTTTAGTTTGTATTAGTTTTTATCTTTGTAACTGTAATTTTTAATAAAATTACTGTTTTAAAAAAACTGTCATTTAACCACCACATTTTGATGATGCAATCCTAGAGTGCTTTGGGAGCCGCTAATAAAAAGTTGGAGGTTGTGTATAGATAGTCAGTATAGATTTAAATGATATGCAGAATTATCAAACTTTTAGACGTCTATGTAAAATGTATAGGTAGTTTTTATGATTTGTCCTCTTTTTTGGGGCAACATGTAAATAACTATCTTAGCCATGAGCTTAAAGGACATAAAAATATCACCTTAGGTGAGTTGAGCTCACTGTGGAACCAGGAGCAGCCCTCCCCAGCTGATATTAGCACATGGGTTGAATGGAAATGGAAGATAATCATTTCAGTACTTCAGCCTAAATCATTCACGTCTTTAAGAACCATATTTTGAATTGGGCCTGGTAGCTCACAGGCAGCCAGGGTACCACTTTCAGGGCTGGTGTTATAGGGTCCCATTTAGTTCTCCTACTTAGCTTTCAGGCAGCTGAGTTCTGGACCATCTTCCAAGACAGCCCCTTGTAGCACTCCAGTAGTGAGGATATTAGGACATGGTTCATTGAGGCTATACCATCTTGGTCTCCTGTCACATGTTATCATTTTAAAATTCAAAATAGTATATAAATACGAAGAGAAATGTCCACAGAATTTTTTTTTTTTTTTTTGTGGAGACAAAAGGATGGGCAGACACCTTTATTAAAAAGGAAAAAGTTTAATATAATATAGTGTATTTTCACTGAAAGCTAGATGAGTAAATGGTATAGAATGACATGGAACTTCAAAAACTGGACTAAAGGTCAGCCCCCATCATATTTTTTCACTATATATGTATATTTATAACTCATTCAAGTAATTATGGATCCTCTGCTTAAAGACTGATTTTAGATTATGAAATTGCCCAATTTTTCTTTTCAGTATAATTGCATTATTTCCATCAGCCTTATGATGGAAAACCATAAGTTATTCTTCAATTTCAGCATCTAGGTACATAGATTATACTTGAGTAATTCAAAGATTTGTTCTTTTCTCCCTTTAGACAACTTAAGACAGTCTAATGTAATGCACCAGTACTGCTAGTTCTGTCTTTAGCCCCCATCGGGATGTGAAGAAATATAGCTCTGACCCTGAGAATAGGGAAAGAATGAACAAACCATTAAGGAGGATTTTGAGAAAAGATTACTCAATCCTGAGAAAGAAAGTCAGAATAATTCTGCCTTGATTTTGTTAAGTATAAATTGGGGCAGAGAAAAACTTGGACAAGCTTTCAAGATTCTGGTATTCAACCTTACTGCAATAAAAAGCATTCCTGAAATCCCCTGTCATGCCTGTTTCTTGACTTTGCCTAACATGGGATTAAGATAGGAGAAATATTCTAATCTTCACATGAATTGATTGATTAATTGATTATGTGCCATCAAATCAGTGTTGACTCCTAGCAACCACATAGGTAGGTTTTCTCCATTATGATCTGTCCCTAATTTGGTCCTTCAGGCTTTCCAATGGGGCATCCATTGCCACTATAACTTAATCCCTTCACCTTGATGCTGGTTGTCCTCTTCTCCTTCCTTCCACCTTTCCCAACATTAGGGCCTTTTCCAGAGAGCTGGGTCTTTGCATAGTGGGTCCAAAGTAGAATAATTTGAGTCTGGTAATTTGTGAAAACTCTGGGTTGATTTGGTCAATGAATTATTTGTTTGCTTTCTTGGCTGTTCATGGTATCCTCAGGAGTCGTCTCCAACACTGAAGTTTAAAAGCTTCAATACTCTTTCTATCCTGCTGCTTCCAAGTCCAAACTTTCACTTCCAAACGGGAATACCGTGGCTTGCACCTATCTTATCGTTGTAGGTATAGACACATCACGGCATCAGAATATCTTTTTCAAGGTGTTCATAGATGCACTATCACATGCTAGTCTGCAGAATGCCTTCACATGAATAGATTTGTAGGAACTACCGTGATTTCTGCTGAATATGTTCTCTTTGACCCTGTTTAACTGAAGCTGTCTAATAGTGACATTGATGATCTGAAAACTTCAATGATTGTACAGAAATGCTGGCTACACAAGACTGTCTATCCTAGTGTACCATTTAATAATTATTTACTCAAGATAAATTTTTGATAGAACTATTAAATGCAGATAAAAAGGTTTTCAAGATGAACAAGTGGGTTATTTTCCACTTAAAGAAGAGGGAAAGAATTATTGGGTATTAAGAAATGAATTTGTTTATATTTGATTGATAGACTGATTATGCACTTGTGATATCTATGGTATCAAACCTGAGGCCCCAGGGATTATTGAGGCATTAGAGTGTAATGGTTGTGGGAATGAACTTTGGCAGACAAGAGGGAGAGCCACAGATTGGACAACCTGTGTGTAAAAGGTATCTCAGCCCATAGAAGGAGAGACCAAGTGGGAAATGATTCAGAAGGGACCCTCCCTAGTTTTCCAGAGAGTAAAAAGAAAGGAGGGGAAAAATAAGAGTGAAACCCTTGTTTCAAGTGACTGAAAAGTTGGTTGAATGGTGGAACTGCACTTATTAAGAAAATAAAAACCACAGAGAGAAGGAGGGGACTGAGGAATAACAACAACAACAACAGATTTGGTTGAGTTTCAGACCAGTAACAAGTGACTTACAAGGTAAGAGTTCTATCAACCATGCTATTGCAAACCTTAGGGCAAAGGCAAGTCTAAAATGTTCTAGAGCTAATAGACTCAGCTTAAAAGGTGGTCATTCCTCTGCAAAGAAGCCAATGAACTGCTGAGATTAGCCTGCAGCAAACTGTAGTGCACTAGTGAAAACTGACAAGACCGCTTGACAAGACATCACAAAGAAAAGTGTCCTTTCTACTTTCAAAAGTGGAGTGGAGAAACACACTCTGATGTTAGTCTGAAAATGAATGGGAGATTAACCGAGGGCAATGTCATCTCTTTCTGTGCTTGAAACAATTGCCTGTCCGTTCTAGTGATGGGGAAATCAGGAATTGTGGATAATTCCATAGTGTCTCCAAGTCATTTCAAACCACTAATGGAGCTGTGAGAAGTTCTTGGGCTTGGACTTGGTCTAATTCATTTCAGACATCTTCCCAATTTAGCTGAATTAGCCTGATTGGATCCTGGGTTTTGGATTCAGACAAATCTACCATACTATAGTTTGCTATAAAACAGGAAAACTAGTTGGTGGAAGATACAGTGCAGAATTAGTGTTTCCTTTTGTTTCTTTGAATATTTTTATGAGGTGGTCAGGAGGTTGCTAGAGGAGTCTAGGCTGTTTGATGTTTCTGGCTGTTCCACTGTGTTTGAAATGGAAAAACCTCTCTCAGTGTTAAGTGGCTTTGCCTGATGTCCGCCAAACCACTGGGCTTATCCTACTCCTCTTCCACAAAGCATTTGTTTTTAACTGACCTAAAAATGATGTGACATTTGATTCTTCTGAAGGGATTTACTCCTAGATGTTTTTTCCTCAATTTCGCCACTCTTTTTTTCTTTTTAAAAATAAGATCTGAAAGTTTGTTCCCATCCACGAGAACATGGATGGGATTGTGAAGGAATGTATAAAGGATAGTTTAGAATCAAGCAAGTGTTCAAAGGCATGGAACTGAACGTGTGGACTTCTTCGTTAACATAATAATGAAGCAAGCATATATGTCTTCAGAGTTATCTAACTAGTAGTATATTAATAGTGGTATACTATGACTTATAATAATTAGATTATTAAAGTGCATAGGGAGTGTTCAGAATGCTCTGCAGTAACTCTGACTACTGTAGATTTTGGAGTACATTTTTTTTTCTGCTTATCCTCTTTTGCCTTTCAGGGCTGTTTTTTAAAAAATTATTATTGTTGTTATTATTGGTGAGGTCAGGAAATTTATGTTAAGTTATCTATGTACTCAAGAAGGAAATGTTTGCTCGTTTGTTGAATTTATATGCTGCTGAATCCCTCAAGACTCTTGCCAGCTTACTAGGACAGAAAACTTAAGTCAGTAAAAATTAAACCATCCACAAAAACTCCAAACCAGTTCACTCTATCCCTATTAATGCTTCTTGATATAAGATACTCTGTTTTGCACATAGAAAAAGTTTTCATTTATAATTTTTTGCTCTGATATCTTATTAGAGTTAAGGTATGTGACACAGACGGTATAGCTGTTTCAAACCATGCTCCTGTAAAGTTCACAGCCTCATTTGAAAATAATTTATATGCATTTTTCAAATGGTCTTTCGACATCTATTAATTGAATACTAAGGGTTTTATTAAGCAGATAATAAGAGATAGTAGGATATTTTTCATTTTAATAGGGACTTAGTGTCATCACTGTCTTTATATGAGATACAGCAAAAACATTTATTAGAGAGTATATTATTGCATATGCTCTTCATAAAAGGAAGCAGTGGTTAGCAAAATTTATAGATAAAAATGTATGCATTCTATACATCCCTTCAACAATATAGATCTCTGCTCTCTGCTAAACATGAACTTAACAAATTGTATGCTGCTAAACCAACATTTTATTATCAGGTAATGATATTATGAAAGAGAAGTTTAATGATGCATTTGATTTTTATCCCACATTTTCTTATGTAACTCAAGGTGGAAAACATACCTAATACTTCTGCCTCCTATTTTCCCCACAACAACAACCCTGTGAGGTGGGTTGGGCTCAGAGTGAGTTACTGGCCCAAAGTCACCCAGCTGGCTTTCCTGCCTCAGGCAGGCCTAGAACTTGCCATCTCTCCTGGTTTCTAGCTCAGCGCCTTAGCCATTACCCAAAACAGATCCACTGGCTTTTAGACCTGAACCAATACAGTATATTTTACCTCTTAGAAAAAGTATATACTGATTCTAGATTAATTAATCAAGAGTTTTAAAAAAACATAGTACAATTGTAAAATTTCCATTTCTCATCGACATATGATGAAGTAGATTATTTTCTATAAATGTGAGATTACCACAGTAATAGGATCAAATGATTTATTGCGGGTTCCTGCTTTTGAGTTCAGTGAGGTAAACACTATCGCTTACCACCTCATGTTGGGTAAGGTTCTTACTATCTCCTCCAATTATAGATTTATCTCTTTGGAAAACATAGATGATAAAATTTGAACAGCTGTTTTGACCTATAGCTTATTTTTTCATATTATTGGACACCAAGCTCAGGGTGGGTCAAGGCTCTAATAATATTAGAAGTCCTGGAAGTTTCCGAAGCAAATTCTGGGTGTCTCCAGTATTTTTTATTCTGGATTGACCTGTTTTATATAAACCTTATAATGTTTGTGATTATTAATTATGTGTCACCTCCTTGACTGAAATTATGCCATGGTATATATTAAGGATGTCCTCTCTGATTTTCTTTTTAATTTGGTGTTAGAATCTGTTTCTTGGGTTAGTAAAAATTCTGAAAACATTAAAATAATCACCGAAAAAGAGGAAAAGTATAATATTGTATGGTATGAAATCATATTTTTAAAAAATAAACAATAAACTTCAGTTCTAAGTCTCGTTTTGCTAATATATGAGTTTGGTTATCCTACCTGGGTTATTTACTGGGTTAGAAGAAATCACACTGAATAATAATGTTGATATATATAATGACTGGCTTGTGTTACAAGGCTTTGGTTTAGGACTCCTAGGAGGTTTTCTCAGTAGGTGAGCTGAATTTATCCCTAATTTTGACAGAAATGAAAACAGATCTAGAAAGAGTTTATTATTCCTTAAGTGTCTGATATAAGGAAAATATTGTTAAGATCAATTTAATTCCTGGGTGATTTATGTAAGAGGTCTTTCTATTTTTATCCCTTCTCATTATTTTAAAAATATTTATAGAAGTAATATTCTCAGTATGTTCATTACCTGCTGAAAAAAGTGTATTTTGCAGACTGCTAGGCTTATCACCATAAGCTTAAAGCTTTGGAAAAAGTATTTGCAGATTTCAGTTTCTCTGCGGCCTCATCATAAAAGCTACTGTTGTTCCATAGAAATACTGGCAGGTCCTAGGGTTCTTGTTTGTGTGGGGATCAATACAGGAACACCACAAACCATTCCTGGGTCAGAAAATTAACTTCCAGAAAGATTGGATCATTCCCCAGAACTGTGTGTGCATGCGTGTGTGTGTGTACACATATACTTATACATTTGCTAGATCATATAGGGATCTGGTTCACATGTGATACTAAGGCATAACATGGATTGCTTGTTTTTGGTTTAGTGTGTGGTATGAACCCATGCACTGTGCTTTAATGTTATGTGTCAATCAAACCACTGTGTTATGCTGAATAAACAATGACGACAAAAAAAAAAAAATGTAAATGGCTAAAAAAAATCCTGGCATGGTGTTTTCTGGATGTAAATCAACTTTTTCCAAACTGGTCATGTTTGGGTCCAGCCAATCGACCCTAATTACCAGGTTCGGGACTTGGTGTGAGGTGAACAGAACACCAAGATGAAAATCAGACTTTTTATCCACTTTATTTTAGAGCTCTAAACAAACTGGAGACTCCCAGTGAAAGGAGGGAGTCCTGATTACAGATTTTACATGGCTTATATACTTTTTCTTCTCAGGATCCACGTGACAGCTTAAACAAAGAAGCCGGTTAACTTCTTACAAACATCTGTTTCACCAGGTCACAGTGACTTCAACCAAAGATGGACATCCTTCCAGCTATACATTAATTATTACTCATTATCCATCTTAAACTTATTTTAACCCCAACTCTCTTCCCCTTACCCTATCAGGATAATAGCATTACAGGCATATAGATCTTGTATGTCCTGTCAGTTGCCCTAGCCATGGCCCCTTATCAGACTGACCACAACTGGTCTCTCCCATCTCTTCTATTGGATCAAGGAAATCACAAATCATACAACCATTCTTATCTTCAAGGATACAATGAAAGCATTAAAATAGTATAGCTATATTTAAAGCTAAAAGACTACAAAAACAAGCAAGGGGGTTACAAGGAAGTCATAAGGCACATGACTATCTTTAGAATTTGCATGGACGTGTCATTGGGAAGAAATATATCACTCTCGACAAGAACACTGAACACAGTTTCTATCCCAGATGCACACATTCTCATATGCTAGCCCACCACTCATGTCTTCATATGCAGGTTCAACTTCTACATACTCAGGTTCATTATTCAGTCCCAATGTCTATTCCCATCAGTCACCTTCCAGATGGGGTGATTTCAATTCTCAAAATTTTCAGCATGCTAGTTGGGGAATTCTGGGAGTTAACATCCACCAAATGAAGCATGCCCAGTTTGTGGAAGACTGGTGAATATAGGTAGCTGTATATCCACAAAGTACATATACTTAAAAAAATCTTAATAAAAAACTTTTAAAAGCAGAGTATGTTATTCAAAAGATTTGGTTCGTATTTCCAAACACACATCATTTCCCCCCTTATCCTGTTGTGATGGAACAATATTGAATAGTGTATTATTTTATTTGGTGCATATCCCTTTTATAAGTATAAATTGCAATAATTAAATAAAACACCACCTTTTAGTTATCTCTGCATCTTAGGAAAATTAGTAAGTTTTCCTGTGTAAGATTTGCTTTATGTTTGCTGTCCCTTTTTGGAGTGGGTGGATGTCAGCCCTTCAAGGTAGGCCAGGTCAGGAAACAGACATCTCTAAAGTAGGAATGCCACTTTATTGTTGCAGGGTATAATAACAGAATCTTGAAAGCAACCCCTCTCCCCCCCCCCGAGTTTCCCTCTGCCCCCTCTTATAGCAAACAGAATCAAGAATCAATTTTGAGTTTCTTTCTCATGGCTTTTCCTTTTCCACAACTGAGTTTCCTCTAACAGCTCCTGTTTACTGTTGTCAAGGTTATCTCTGCATTTTTCTACAGTGGGGGAGGCTAGCTCCAAACTGGATACCTCTGTCTTTTAACCATCATTACCTACATATCTGAAACACCATGATCTGATGTGTTGCCTTGTCCCTCATTTGCTAGTTCAGAAATATCTGAAGGTATGAAAAATGCAGTGTAAAATAGTGACACCTTCTTGTCACTGATCATGCTTTTGCCTGATATTAGAGAGCTAAACATGATATTGTCTACCGCACCGTCAGTTGCATCTGTCAATATGCCTTCCTTTCTTTTTACATTTCTGAGACATGAAATAGTATTAGCAGTGAAAATGCAAAGGATGCAACCTCTGTAAAATCTTCACTTAGTCATCCTCTGAGTTCTGCTCTGCATCTTTATGTGCTGCAATTGTTGAAATGGATATATAGCTGATGATTTAAGTACTTGAAATGTTAAAGATTTGGGTTGAGCAGCTGTGGATTTGAAGGGGAAAAGGTGTCTTAGAGCATGTGGGGGCACACACAGAACACACATCAGCAACTCCGTAAGCCAGATAGCATCCCTGGTGGAGCAACTGCACCATCGTGGTCCCAGGACAAGAAGCAGGGGCTTCAAGGAATTCAGGTGCAACATGCATGGCCCCCCCACCCCGCCCTGCTCCAGAGCACATTTCTTCCTGTAGATCCAGAGCCCTGCAGAGCCTTGTTAGATAGCTGGGGTGCAGTTGCCCCTGTGAGATTTTTTAAATTGTTTATACCAATATAAATGCATAGCCTTGATTGAGATTATACATAGATTTATGTATATAGAGGAAGAGGCTTAAAATCCCTCTTCTCTGTCCCCACCCCCTTGAAAAAGAGGCAGAGATAGAGAGAGATAGAAAGAGAAAGAAATAGAGAAAAGAGAGAGAGAGAAAGAGAGAAATGAACATGACATACAGGTGGGGGAATTTTATGAAGCAGGTGACTAGGGTAGATGTTTAAGCCTCTATAAACAGGAATCTTGACTGGGCCCCACATGCTTCTCCTTGTGCAAATAAAGAGTAGAAGGGCATTGGCATGCTATGCATTTCCTATTTCATGTAATTTCACTGAAGCAAATCAGTGACTGAAAAACACATGTACATACACTTTATGCTTTATTACAGTAAAGTAGTTGAAACCTACTAATTCTCCTGATGACTTCATAGACACATCGGTGTAGTTTTCTTGGCAGAGATGAAGAAGTGGTTTATCACTGCCTTCTTCCAGGATGCAGTTTCAACTTCCTAGTCTAGCCTACAGTCCTGAGATTTACTGTTGGTTTTCCATGGAAATACAAACTAGATCAAACCCTGCTCAGTGTTTTGAGATACCCTAGATTGGCTAGGTACTATCACTCACTCTATGTACTCCCCATACCAATTTCCCTTCCTTCCCAGAAAGATAATAGCTAGAGTCTTTCTCAAAAAATGCAGAGGAAAAAAAAAAAAAACCCTGACTTTTCTGACAGACAGAAGAGAGGTAACAGAATAAATGGCAGCTAGATAACTGTGTGTGATTATTGCAACAGAGTATGTTAGATGCAGTGATTAATATTTTATATTATAAAATATTATATTTATAATATATAATTTTATGTGCTTGAGTGATCTGTTTGCTTGAATGTGGATGAGGGCCTTCCCAATGAGGCTGTTACTACCCTGTTCACCTATTCGCATTCCCAATTCATTGAAGGTTGCTGATGACTACAACTTATTCAATACTATCAACTTTGGCTACAATTATTGTTGGTTGCACAGTTAGCCAGATGTTTAGATGGATTTGATATTTTTATCCACTTATCAAGTTTCCCAAGGACCTGGGATAGGCAGATGTTGTTGTTTGATGGTGTTAAAGGTATTGTCGAAGGATGTAAGCTGTTCTAAGTAAAGCTGCCTTTTGCAATTGACTGATGGTGATTTTATCAGTGCCAGTGGTGTTCAAGTGGTGCTCCAGATGTTTTAGATTGCACCCAAGGCGCCTATTCCTATTGGTACTATCTTTGCTTTCTTTTGCCACAGTCATTCTATTTCTATTTGCAGGTCTTTATATTTTGTTATTTTCTCCAGTTCTTTCTCTTCTCTTCTATTATCTCCAGGTATTGCAATGTCCACTATCCAGACTTTTTTGTCTTTCTTATCAATTGTTAAGTCTGGGGGGTTGTGTGGCAGGTGCTTGTCTGTTTGAATTCTAATGTCCCAGAGCACTTTAGCTTCTTCATTTTCTATCACTAAGTCTGTTTTGTGGTCCCACCAGTTCTTGCTTGCAGGCAAATGGCATTTCTTGCAGATATTCCAATGCACCGTTGCTGCAACTTTGTCATGCCATTGTTTGCAGTCAGTCTGTGCAATCTTCTTGCAGCAGCTGACTAGGTGGTCCACTGTTTCTTCAGCTTCTTTGCAGAGTCGGCATTTGCTGCCTGTTGCTGTCTTCTCAGTTCTGACTTTATACGCATTTGTTCTTAAGGCTTGGTCTTGTGCAGTCAGAATTAGCCCCGCTGTCTCTTTCTTCAACTTTCCTGCTCTTAGCCATTGCCAGGTCTTCTTGTTATCTGCTTTGCCTGCTAGTTTTCATATCTGTTGATCTTTTTGGCTATGGCTGTATTTGCTGCTTTATTATTTCCAGTGCTTCTTTGATCTTCCTTGTCTCTAGGTGATATTTCTTGATCAGGAATTTTTTGGTCTTTTTGTTGTTCA
Source organism: Python bivittatus (assembly GCF_059951505.1). Classification (NCBI taxonomy): domain Eukaryota; kingdom Metazoa; phylum Chordata; class Lepidosauria; order Squamata; family Pythonidae; genus Python; species Python bivittatus. The sequence goes on along the minus strand of NW_028277075.1, from coordinate 87,804,852 downwards.
GCTTCTTTTCTTTCCTAGCTTGCTTGCATCTGATCTTAGCATGCTGATCTTATTTTCCAATCTGATATTCCATTTTGGTGGGGCACTGTTTGGCTTTTTTTTTTTTTCTTGTTTGTTGATTTTGCATCCAAGGTATTCAGTTATAATTGCAGCCTTGCCGTACATTAGTTGGTTTGTTTCATGCAGTGAGCTGGTGCTTAAATTTGATATTACAGTATTGGCATCTTTTAATACTTGTGGTAGCTGTTTCTTTGTAACAAGCTTCAGTACAGGCAACCCTATTCTGTTCTTTTTGTGCTGTTCTAGATGCTCAGTTATTCTTTCTTTCAATTCCTCTTGTTTTTTAGTTAGAGGGCTTTGTTCTTTCTGAGGAGAAGGCAGAGGAGAGGGTGCATTGTGTGGGAATGAAAACAATTCAATAGCTGTGCTGGCTTCCTCTACTGCTGACTCCCCCTGGTTTGCTTTTACAGTCTGAGCTACTTCTGGCAAGGCTTCGATTTCTTTGCCCTGGGCAGACCTTTGCAGTTCTTCCAATTCTACTTCTGTGAATAGTTTATGTCATGTTATAAATCAACATTAATCTGCTAGCCTTTGTTCTGTTATTTCTGATTCTGGATGTTCTTTCCAGAACTGGTGCATCCTTTTCTGATATCCTCTTCTCATTGGACTTGATTTGTAATAGCAAAACTTTATTTCTTTGTTTTCAGTCTTTGTATATTTGCAATGGGTAAACAACTTTTCTTCCAGTAGTTCTGCAGCTGCTGGCCCTGGTTGTTCAGCCAACAGACCTGAGTCCTGTAGCCCACTTGTCACCAGATGTCCAGGAACTAGAACACCTAGCACAGTCCTTGCTGACCCAGGTGATAACTGATCCGGTATAGGTTTCTCTAAATTATGTCTCACCATATTGTTTATGGGAGAGACACTCTTTGTCTGGCTTCTCTAATGAGACCTGTCCAGTATGGTTGAACCTCTGGCATAGCTCTCATTCTCCTTGGAGCACCCAAGCCCCACAACCATGTCAAGGTAGCACCTCACTGGGGGCTGCTGTTGTTGTTGTTGTTATTATTATTATTATTATTATTATTATTATTAGCCGCACAGTCAACCGATGGTGATGATGATGATGATTCTGCCCAACTCCCAATGACTCTGCAATGTTTAGACAGAAGTCTTCCTTGGTCATATCTAGTGATGCTGGAGTCTGGAACATTTTGCATGCAAAGAATATACTTTGCTCTTGAGATAGGGACAGCTGCTGATATGAAGCTAGTTTTTGCTTCTGAGGAGAAAATAGCCAGTGACTGTCATACTTGTTTTGTTTTTGTTTTTTGATGAAACACAATATATCACATCTTTGTCAATTTGTCTTCACAAAGTTGATTCAAATCTATTGTTCAGGGTCAGATGACCCAAAGAGGTCCTCCAAAGGGTTGCTTTGCCCAAGGCCTTAAGCAATAAAATCTTGTGTGAGCCTCAGAAGAGATACAGCCCAATTCTAATCATATTAGAGCTTTAGAAGTTGAATGAGTGATATATGCTATTGTTTTTAGAAGTTTAGATTGTATGGGAATCCAAGGATGAGATCTTCTCATAGATGCACAACTGATTTCCATAAAGCAACATACTTAGAACTTTGGCCTTGACAAAAATATGAAATTGTATGAAAATGAAGTTTCTCTGCTGTTATGAAGCATGCCATTGTATGGTAGCAGTTCATGAAGAAGGCTGCAGGAACATTCCAAATAGAGATTTATTTATTTATTTATTTATTTTTATTTAGCAAATGTATGTTGCTGCCCAACTCACACAGTGACTCTGGGCAGCTTACAGAGTAAAATCCCCAATACAAAAAAAATAAAATAAAAAAATCAACTCCCACCCCCTGCGGCAGCCAGAAACACAGTAAAAACAACCACTTGATTGACTCCTTTTCAGGTTGGGATCCCCAGGTCCGCTGGCACAACCATGTCTTCAGGGCCTTCTGGAACAACATCAGGGTGGGGGCTAATCTTATCTCAGAGGGAATAACATTCCACAGGGAGGGAGCCACCACAGAAAAGGCTCTTCTTTGTGATCCCATCAGATGTACTTTCCTCAACGATGGAACCTGCAGCATACCCAGCCTCCCCACTCTGTTGGGCTGGGTAGATGTAACAAATCTTTGTATCCTGCAAATAATCAGGCCCCAAGCCGTGTAGGGCTTTAAAGGTGATAACCAGAATTGGACCCAGGAACAAACTGGCAACCAATGCAGCTCCCGCAAAAGAAGTGACACATGTGCAAATCTGGACTTGTGCAGAACTATGTGGGCCACTGCATTTTGAACCAACTGAAGCTTCTGAATACTCTTCAAGGGCAGCCCCATGTAGACCGTGTTACAATAGTTCAAGAGGGAGGTGACTAGGGCATAGGTGACTGTAAGAAGAGCATGTTGGTCCAGGAATGAGTGCAACTGATGCACAGCTTGCAATTGTGCAAAGGCCTTCCTGGCGACAACTGCCACCTGCTCCTTGAGCAGGAGTTGTGAGTCCAGGAAAAACCCCAGATTGCGCACCGGATCCGTCTGGGGCAGTGCAACCCCATCTATGACCAAAGATGGTAATTCTCCCAGAACCAAGGAGCCCCAAATACAAAGCCACTCCATCTTACCAGGATTCAGTTTCAACCTGTTGCTCCCCATCCAGACCTCAACAGCCTCCAGGCACCAAGAGAGGGCAGTCACAGCATCACTTAACCCACCATGGGCAGAGATGTATAACTGAGTATTGTCAGCATACTGATGATATCTCACCCCATGGTGATGGATGATCTCATCCAGTGGCTTTGTGTAAATGTTAAACAGGAGTGGAGAAAGCATTGACCCCTGCAGGACCCTGCAAAGCAGGAGCTGTGGGTTGGACCTCTTGCACCTGACCAACACCAACTGAAAATGGCCTCAGAGGAACCAGGACAGCACAGTGGCCCCCACTCCCAACCCCCAGAACCTCTCCAGAAGGATACCATGGTCAATGGTATTGAAAGCCATGGAGAGGTCAAGTAGAGCATGAATGGATGTACTACTCCCATCCTGCTCCCACCAGAGATCATCCAAAAGTGCGATCCATGCCGTTTCCATGCCACAACCAGGCCTGAATCCCAACTGAAAGGGGTCCAGATGGTTTCATCCAGGATCCTCTGGAGCTGCAATCGGCCACCTTCTCAACAACCTTCCCCAAAAAGGGAAGGTTGGAGACAGGATGAAAGTTGCAACCAGAGTAATATCACTTAAGAGCCTATTGAGTGTCTCACTCCATAGCTATGCAGTACACAGGTTGGAGTAAGTTGCAGTTAGGCTGGAGAAGCCTTGGATCAGATCTCTTCTTAGCCCTTCAGCTTATTTAGTGATATTGGGTACAGTGCTACTCACCCTCACAGGGTTACTGTGGCATTAAACAAATTTTAGAAACCCACCATGAAAGTTGTTTTCTTTGGGGAAAAGAAGGTTAATGTAGGTAATGAAGTCCTGAACCATGCCAAGGGTTGTAAAGAAGAGATATATTGCTTTGTTTACTTAACAAAAAATGGGAATCTCTACAGAGATAAACTTGGAGAAGGCTGTGCATTCTCCACTCCTGCCAGGACACCAGCTGCTTATGGCTTTATGAAAATGAGCTGGTGCCATCTACGCCTTAATCTTTGTTATTGCTGTGTAAATGACTTCATCCAATTAAAATCTAATGTTCTGTTTTTACTAGCTGATGGTGCCTGTTATGCTGAAACAGCTACTGAAGCCTCTGGAAAAATTCTGAGTATTCTTAAGGCATTTAAGCACAGCTCCAAGAAAGTACTTTCTGGACTATTATGAGCAGAATGTACATGGTTTCTCAGAGGCTTTCCATGGTGTCTAGATGTCAGGTTCAGCCCAAGAATCACGAGACAGTCCAGAAATCAGCTCAGCTTCTTTATTAGCTTGTACCTAAGAGACAGAATCTCGCCAGACTAACTCTAATCCCCCAATGATAGCAACTATAACCATCATGCCCTTAAGGAGGTGCCAGTCTCTTTCTCTTGATTTTCACACAGTCCATCTGGGGGGTGAGGAGATGCTTTTGTTGGAACGTCTCTCCCCTTTCCTTGTAACCTTGAAGCTCCATTCCAGAATCCTCCCCTCTCATCCCTTCCATGACACTGGAACACTGAAAGATTGATCTTGGCATCGACGTCTGATGCTGCAGAGTCTCACCCTGAAAACGAGGCCAAGCAATCACTTATGATGGGGTGCTAGAGTTGAACAAGATAAGGGAAAATGTAGTTTTACCTAAAATCAAATTGGAACATTAGTCAGTGACATCCCTTGTATCATCAACCCCCCTGTCCCCCAATTTTCATGAGCTAGCCTCAAGTCACCTCATTCTTTTTATCCAGATTTGCAACCTGCTTTCTCTTTGGAATTAAGATTATGGAACAGGAAAGCCACGTTCAAACTTTCATTCTAACATGAAATTCACATGGGGATTTTGGACCAACATCATGTTTCAACTTAATCTATGCCACAGGATTGTTCTGAGGGTTAATAAAGGAATGGACATCTTCCTTCTTCCCCTGGAGGAAAAACAGCATATATTATTCACTGACGTTTCTTTGGAGGTGGGGAATAATAGATAGCCACCGTACCCCTGTTTTTACACTAGCAAGTAAAGGTGGGCTACATATTCTGTTTCAAATAAAGAGCGGTTGTAAATAGCTCTATGAAATGGTTCTTCATGTAAGTCTAAAAAGTCACATCCTTTTCATATGGAGAAAAGGAAAATGCCAGAAATGGGTTAGTAACATGATCTACATCTGTCTTCTTCAATGTGGTGCTCCCCAGATGTGTTAGAGTAGGCTGACTGGAAAATCTGGGAACTGTCATCATAAGGATGCTGTCCTGGGCAAGGCTGAAAAAATGAAAAAAGCTATTAAATGTTTAAATTTAACAAGGTGGGTGCACTTGTCCTATGTCTGAAGGTGATCTCTTCATATTGAGCTGAAAATCCAAGTATGAACTCTCTGAGAAAGGCACCAGAGAATAGAAGCAGAATGAGGCATAGGGAGCAGGAGTGTGAACCTGAAAAATCTAGCTTTTATTATAAAGGGGAATGATTTAATAAAGGGAATAAACTGAGCAAGAACAGGGGGAACAGAGTTTATAAATACATCTCTACCTCCCACTCACTATATATCCTCCATATTTTGCATAGAATTACATGTGCTCCTGCTCTCTTCCTTCCAGGCAATTAGCTTTAAAGGCCATTAAGTTAGGTCAATTGTGTCAGTCGACAGGAGGGTGTGTAAAGCAGCTCATTTATTCTTAGCTTTATGAAGATAGCTTCAAGGATGTGAATTCATTCTTACTCTTAATGGCAAAGCAGTGGCTTTGGTTATGATGATGACTTCAAAGCTATTTGGTGCCTTTTCTACTTTGGTTGGATTTCTTGGAGCCTAGCTGGACCACTACAAACAGATCCCTGGCCAGCTTTTCATGGTGAATGCATCCTATAAGGGTTTCCAGTCAGCTTTACTATGAGAAAACCACTTTTAGAAACTTTGTGGGGCCTATAAAATTCAGTTAATAGGCAATTGTTAATCAGACAGGCAACTTTTTGATTATTACATTACATTACATTACACACACACACACACAATATCTATATGTCCATATCTATTTTGCAGTGGGGCAAGAAAGAAAGAAAAACCGTCAACAAAAAAAATCTGTTGAAATAATATTGCACTCTTATTTCCTCTTCTGTGGTTAAAAAAATCCCAAGCAAACAAGAATTGAATTCTTTAAATGAGTTATTTGAGACCAGTCCCACGGGAAGTTCTCCAAAGAGCTGCTGTAATGAATATTTTGTGGTAAGCGGCAAATGGCTTTTCCAGAGTAGACAAAGAACTGCAGCTCTCAGAGCTTTTAGGAACGTGCAAGCTTTGCCAAAGATTTGAAAGAAGTGCTTCTGACTTCTTGTGAATGTAAGCACAGCATCTCTCCACTATATGCTAAAGCAACCTCTTTTTCCAGGGTTCTGTACCACCAGAGCTGGGGCGAGGATCAAAGCATTTTTCCTGAATCATGTTTGAAGCGTGTACAGTCCATCAACTGTAGTTCCAAAAATGAAAGACATTCAAATTCATTAATGTAATCTCAGTTATCAGCATAAGAACTCACATCCCTCTTTCTTATTTTATAGCTTCCTTGTCAAAAGCTAGCCATATGGTGATCGGTCAATATTTCTGCCTATTCAGGCAAAAATAGCTGCATGGTTTTCTTTTTTTTTTTTTTAAACCCTGAATATAACCTCTTTCTGATTCTGACACTTGATTGAAAATGTAGCTAACACGTAATTCTTAGCGCCTTGTACAGGAAGAGACTCGATTTATGCATCGCGTTGAACCATTATTGGGTGGATGATGGTTTGCTGAATAAGCCATAAAGGGTAGGGTTACACATTGTGTGAATCCATCAACTATGGCTGGGTCTGCACAGCACACTAAGCTGGAGCCATCCAAATCCCATGATGACTTAGCATGAGCATTGAAGGTGTTGGCAGTGTGCGTGGATGCTTGTTGACGGTGCTCTGAAAAGATTTTGTAGAAAGGGTTTTTTAGAAGGATTTTGGATGCTGAGGTTGGTTTGTGGACATGGAGGATTGTGGAGGACTGTGTCAAAAAGAACTTTGGAGTGAGAGACAGGAATGAGGAACAAGGAACAAGAGGCTGGAGAACTGGCAGAGAATTGGAAGAATGGAGAGATTGGAGAGGGGCAGGTGAGAGTGAAGACCTAGGAGAGAAGGGCAGTGAGTTTTATGGACATTTGGGATCCCTTGGACTCCCCTCACTGCAGTGGACTACCTCCATTGTTCTGTGAATGGCTAGAGCTGAGCCCAACTCTGAGAGCCCAAGAGTCAGCCGCCACAGTTGCCATGACTCCAAAAGATGGCATGGATCATGTGATGGCAGCGTAGCAATAGAGAAGACGAGCCCCCCTGGCCCTCACCAGCAGCCAGACCTACTCGCATGGACGTTGGTGTTGTGGAGTATGGTAGGCTACTGGCTGGAGTTTTGGCCAATTATCTGGTTTTTGAGAGCTTTGGACTCTGGAGGTAAGCTGCTTGGAGTCACTGTGAGTTGGGTGTCTATATAAATTAAATAAATAAATAAATAAACTACTTAAATAAATAAATAAATAAATTAGATAAATAAATAAATAAATAAATGATGCTAGAACCTTATCACACAGTTGTTTCACTTGGCAGCTGCAATAGCTCTTGGGGTGCTTGGTGTGGCATGACATGTTTTTGGACAGCCATTCTGATTTCTTATCAGATCAATCTTTGTATGGGCTTATGATCTTGCCCTGGGAGGTTATTTGGGAAATCCTGGGGTTGTGGGGGGGTCATTTGGTGAGAGTCAGGTGAATGTGGTGTTCCTTCTCCCCTGGGTGAGAGCTGTGGGGGGAAGTGGATCCCTGCTGGACCCCACCTTGATACTCTTCTGAAAGGCCCTGAAGACATGGTTTTGCCAGCAGGCCTGGGGATCCCAGGTTGATATGGAATCCATCAAGTGGTTTGTTTGAATGTATTACTGTCACTGGGGGTGGGGGAGGGGGGGTGTAGTGGGTTGTATTTGGGGTTTTATTTCTGTAAGCTGCTTGGAGTCGCTGTGAGGTGGGTGTCCATATGAATGAATGAATGAATGAATGAATGAATGAATGAATGAATGAATGAATGAATGCTAGAACCTTATCACACATTTGTTTCTTTAGCACTTGAGAAGAATAATGCAAACCAGCCTGTGCCCATAACAACTGGCTATGAATCTGGACACTTACTGATCACTGAAAGCCCACAGAATTTATTAGGGAGATTTCACTATCTACCAATGAACTCCCTCCAATAGGAAAAAAAAGAAACAAAAACAAAAACAAAGACAGCAAATGACTTTATTTTGCATTTGTATACTTTCCTTCCCTGACTTATAGGAGGCAGAAATTTATGGTTTTAAGAGAGAAATAGTCTACACATTATTTGTGTCAGATTATGTACCATGCTCTTGGAAATCAATTGGCAAAGACCTACATGTTCTTTGGTTACTTTATTTTAAAAATATGCTTTTTTCAGTATAATATTAGCACAAAAATTTGAAAACCATGTTTTGTATACTATTAATGAGTAGGTGGAATAGCTATCTGATATTTGCAATTTGTTGTATAGTTTTAAACAACTCCATTTCAAGTTTATTCTGACACCTTAAAAGCTGTTTTTCTAAAAAAGAGAGATTGTTTTATTTTCCATCTTTTACTTTTTAAAAGCTCAACACTTTTCAAATCACATCAAAGAGAAACAGCCCCAAAGTAATAAAGTCACAAAACAATAATGTACACAAAAAACAAAAGAAAAAGAAAAAAATAATAAGATCCTGATGAAATTTTCTTGATAAGTACCAGAATCTGGTCCCTAGTGGGATGTTCTCTGCCATTTACTGTTCATAGATGGACTTGACTCTGATCCAACAGAGCATGTATGACAATCAAGGGCTGCCCTTTTCAAAATATAAAATTCTACCAAACCACTACTAAATATGGAAAATGGAGATGGGAGGAACAAATGTGGCCTTTGCTGTCCAGAACAGCTGATCACTGGATTGCTGACTTTTTCCAAAGAGTTCTGTGTTCACAGTTATCCCATGCTATATCCCAACGTGCCCCGCTTGCTTTGCAAGCTAGCATGATAGAATGGAAGACAGATTCTGAGTATGTAGATATTCATGTTTGGTCTCTGTCTCTTTCAATGTTAAATGGAGACCATTCCATACCATCAGTTATTTAGGTGAAGAAATCTTCCTGCTAACTTACTTACCCGGTGGATGATTTTATTTTTCATGATAACTTCTATCAATCCTATTGTTTTCCTTTCCCATCTTCTTCTAGGACTAATGCATTGTGCATTGATAAGTGCATTGCAAATGCTCTTTGGCATTTTTCAGATTGCTAGGCAGGGTAAAAATCTCAAGAAAGTCATATCAGATAGTTGGAATTATGTAGTGGATATATTTTAATTTGTTTCCAAATAGGAGTTCACCTGAAAAATGACCAGTGTGGGAGGTTAAGCCATCCATTTTGTGGTACAAGGCACCATCTGCTCATAATTTTCAAATTTCAAAATTATTGTTACAAGGGAAAATTGAAGCCTACATAATTTTCTGTATATCCCAATCACTTGTGAACACAAATCTGCTATTTTACATTTGTGTAGCAAGATTGTTTATCAGAGCTTTATGAAATGAGCCTTTAATGCCCTACTGATATGAGGTCCTTATTTTCTGAACTCTGATTATAGTTTTTAGACATTTTTTTAATTAAAGTCTTTGGATAAAGCAAGAAAACATCCAAAAATGCTGGCACATCTAGGACATTTTCCAGGCTGATTAGAACATAGGAACTTTTCATTGCCCACATAGCAAGATATCTAGCCTAAGTCAATGGGTTGGATATTTTGTATGCTGAATTCAGGCAAGCTGAGACAGGGGAAGGGATCCCAATATTTTTGGGGTGTGGGAACATTTTGTATTTAGAGAAAATAACATAGGTTGCCATGAAGATGGATACCTACTCACTAAACAGCTGCCATAGAGAATGTGGTCAGTCACAGGATGACAAACTACTGAAACAAAGTAAAAAAAAAAAAGAATTTAAATGCAAGGTAGAGATAGAAACTGAGCTTTCAGACCTAAGCCTATTCTATGAACCCACTGTTTTCTACTTCAGTAGGTGCTATTTCTGTCTGGCAACAGGAAACCAATCCCATGTAGGTCAGTACTACTTTTATTGTAAAGCTATAGTAACAGAATTTTGCAAATCTGAAGGTGCTTCCCCCTCCCTCCCTTTATCTTTGTGTGAACTAGGGAGGGGCTTGTCTGAGATGTTTTCTCAAGTTATTTTCTGGCCCTGGGGTCAAGCCCCACTTTTCTTGAATGTTGTCTTGGTAACTGCTCTTCCTCCTGTTCCTCAAGGTCATTCCTTCTTCCCTCTACAATTTCACAAAAAGAAGTGAGGCTAAAAATAATCCATATAACAAATGATTAACTAAAAAACACTAATAAACAATTGAATTCAACTACTTGTTCAAACTACTACCAATTTAGCCTGCCTTATCATTCTAAATTTTCATTCAGTTGTGAAACTAAGCCCACTCCACCATAAATCCTAAACTAGACATTATCTCTCAGCCTATCCTGCTTCACAGGGTTGTTCTGAGGATACAATAGTGGAGGAGCAAGAAGCTCATGCACCACAAGTGTGAAAGAACTTCCTTCACCTCATCTCGCCTCAGCTCTACATGTGAGCAGATAAAGACCTGCAGAAGGCTAAAATGGTCAAAAGATCTGCTGCTAGAAAGTTGTTGTTGTTGTTGTTGTTATAAAGGGACACTATGCTAACCAGATTAGAAGATGGGCCTGTTCTTCCTCCACATCAGTCTTTTGAATAAGAGAGTAATTTTATAGTCTGCTCTGTACCAGTAGCATTGAACTGTTAAGTCCCATTAACAAAAGAGTGCTGAGGCACCTATTTGTCTAAAGATTCCTCAGCACTCTTTGGTTAATGGGGCTTAACAAATCACTGTAGCTTTGCATATTCTATCCTGTGGTGTTCTTGAATCTACCCCATGGCAGATTTTGTCAAATTCCATCAAACCTGTTTAATGTACGGATTTTAACTCATATAAGCAGAATTAGAATAGCTGAAAAACTACTAGACAAGAGCACTGGATCAAATTCTTACATGCCTTGATGATAAAGCAGCTGGAATGTTGAGCCATTTCAAGAACATGACTAAACCTTCTTAAACAGCAGATACAGCACCTATTCCCTGATCTATTAAGTTTCATAGGGCAACATATCTTCAGGGATAAGGTCAGATATAAAATGCTGTACATATATGCTTGCTGACTTCAACACTTAATTGGCTCTTTGGTGAATGGTATTCTTTCCAAAAGATATGCAATCTTTTTAAAATGATTGTTTCAACTTCATTTCAAAGCATTATGCTTTTTTGTTTATGAGATAAAGAAAATTCTTTGACAATAAAGCTATGTTAGGAAATCAGTGAAAGGATCCAGACCAGCTAGAAACAAAGCAGATGTTAGAAGAACAGAAACAACTTGCAAAAGTGGATAATGTGGATTAAAGCTTTTCAGTTAAGCATTCAGGGGTTTTTTTCCCTTCAAGAGAACATAAATAATTGAAGAGGTACTTCCTGTTGGAAAGGCTGTTGCTCTTTCAGAAGTTGGAGGTTCTTGAAAACTAGTCATAATGAAAATAGCAATCTCTCTTTTCTATCAGCCCTTTTGAAACAAGCAATGCTCTGGTAGATACACTAATTTCATGAAAAAGGTAAACTTTGTAATATTCTTTTGTGTTGCTCTCCTTCCTCCCATCCCCAAGTGGTAGCAGAGCAGTAAAAATATTGGTCTGTTCAGGCAAGTATTAGTGAGTGCCTACCATTTTAATTCTCTCACAATGTGCTCTGGAATGATATTCTTTGGGCCCCTGAATCCTTGTAAACCAATAATACAATGGACACTAACTGCACTCATCTGATGAGAATCCCAGTGCAGGACAGTTATTTGCATTTTTAGTTGGCAGTGGACTGTTTCGACAAGTTGGGATATTGGCAACTACCTAAAGGAGTCACTGGATGCTGAGGCTGATAAAAGCATTTTGCTTGTAAAACAAGTGTTACCAGAATTGGGCTGCAAACATCTGATTAGCCACTCAGTGGCAGGAAAGAGTGGGAATTTTGCAGCCCTCATCTCATAAGTGTAATAAAGCAATGGAGATACTACGTGTACAGGTACAAATGGAAATTCTAGGGGATAATCTGTATGAACGGCCAGTCTGGTATAGTGATTAAGATACCAGGCTAGAAACTGGGAGACGGTGAGTTCTACCCCCACCTGAGGCACAAAGCCAGCTGGGTGACCTTGGGCCAGTCCCTCTCTCTCAGCCGTAGGAAGGAGGCGGCAAGGGCAAACCATTTCCGAAATCTTGCCAAGAAAACTGCAGGGACTTCTCCAGGCAGTTGCCAGGAGTCAACACTGTCTCAAAGGCATTTAAAAAAAAAATCTGTATGACATTAGCTTTACCTTTTAATATGGTAGAGAATTATGTCTGCAAATGCCCTACTGGTTTAAACCATTATTTTAATACAAGGTCCTAAAAGGGGGTGGGGGACTGGATGAGGGCTGCTTTGACTTGACATTCTTTAAACTCACAGGAACCATAAACATACTCTTTCTAAGTCATGCTTTCCAAACATTATCCCTTATATGTTTGGTACTATGGTATGTAGAGAAATTGTATTATCTATATAGATACTTTGTGCTGCTTGGTTGTGTAATGGGATGTGATGTGATGGAAGGAAACTAAACTTTATAGCTGTTGATTAATTAATTGAATGTATAGTCCAATGAATAAATACTGTTTTGCAACCAGCCCTTCATAGGTGTATGTTAAAAATATACATTATGTATGTTATACCTGTCTACAATTAAATAAATGTGCCTTGTCCCTCCTGGTTGGTTAAAGCCACCAGGGAGGTGACATTGGGGTGGGTACTGGCGGTGCCCAATTCATCCTTGCAGGAGGGGATGTTCCCAAAGCCTTTTAAGGAGGACCCAGTCTGCCCCCTCCTCAAGAAACCGTCACTAGATCCCATCCTTCTGGACAACTTTCGTCCAGTTTCCCCTCTTCCCTTTTTAAGAAAAGTTGTGGAAAAAGCGGTCGCATGACAGCTTCAGAGGATCCTGGAGGAAATGGAGTGTCTGGACCCCTATCAGGTTTCAGGCCATTCTGTCCCTGTCTATGGGACAGAAACAGCATTGGTCGCACTTTTAGATGATCTCTGGTGAGAGCGGGATGGGGGTAGTGCGTCCATCCTTGCTCTTCTTGAGCTCTCCGTGGCTTTTGATACCATCAACCATGGTATCCTTTTGGGTCAGCTGCAGGAGTTGGGAGGCACATTTCTGTGCTGTTTCAGCTCCTTTCTTCAAGGCCAATCTCAAGCGGTGTTGATAGGGGGCGAGAGGTCCAACCCACAACCCCTACCTTGGGGGGTGTTTCAGGGTTCGGTGCTCTTGCCACTCCTATTTAACATCTACATGAAATTGTTGGGTGAGATCATCCGGCACATGGGATATATAGACAGATATATATATATATATATATCCTTCCCAGAGTCACTCTGTAGTGAGATGGGTGGTGACAAATTTGAATATTTGTAGTGAGATGGGCAGTGACAAATTTGAAATATAAACAAACAAATAAATAAAATAACTATATATCTCCATCCCAGGTGACTTAAGTGATGCTGTGGCTATCCTTTTGCATTGTCTGGAGGCTGTAGGGGCCTAGATGGGGGACAACAGGCTTCAACTGAATCGTGGTAAGATGGAATGGCTGTGGGTACGGGAAGCCTCAAGATCTAGGAGCTTATCATCCTCGGTTCTGGTTGCACAACCCTAGACAGACCTGGTGCATCTCTGGGAGTCCTCCTAGACTCACGACTCCTGTTCAAAGAGCAGGTGGCAGTCATGGCTAGGACGGCCTTTGTGCAATTAAGTGTTGTGCATCAGCTACACCCCTTCCTGGATTGAGAGGCCCTCCACGTGGTCACTCATGCCCTGGCCACCTCCCAGTTGGATTACTGCAATGAACTCTACATGGGGCTATCCTTGAAGAGTATCCAGAAGCTACAGCTGGCACAAAATGCAGTGGCACAGAAAGTTTTGAATGCCCCGGGAGGCACATATAACACCTCTGTTATGTGAGCTGCATTGGGTGCCGGTTTGCTTCCAGGTCCAATTCAAGGTGTTGGTTATTACCTTTAAAGCCCTTCATGGCATGGGACCAAGTTATCTGAGGAGCCGTCTTGCCCCTGTTATATCAGCCCAGCCCACTTGGTCTGGCAGAAGGGGCATGTTGCGGACCCCACCAGTCAAGGAATTTCAGCTGGCAGGGTCTAGGAACAGGGCCTTTTCTGCCATGGCCCCTGGTCTGTGGAACAACTTACCACCTGAGGTGTGGTGCACCCCCGCTTTCATGGCCTTCTGGAAGAGTGTGAAATCTTGGCTCTGCCAGATGGCCTGGGAGCCTGATGCGGGCTTGCACTGTTGGAATTGGCTGGTGGGGTAATTGATTCTGCCCCCCCCCCCCATCATCTTGAATTGTATATAGTCTTTTTATATAGTATTATTTTTTTTAGCTAATTAAATATGGATATTTATATTTTTTACTGTTTTTAATGTTTGAATTTAATTGTGAGCCACCCAGAGTCACTCTCTGGGGGAGATGGGTGGCATGTTAATTTAATAAATAAATAAATAAATAAATAATCAATCAATCAATCAATCAATCAATCAAACTGTAGGTTGTGAGCAATTCCAAGAAGGGTTGGAATTTTTTTAAAAAATGATCTTGCTTGTGCTCTTAAAATTTGCTTCCACTTTGCCTGGGCAAGTCTGCAATTGAGAACAAAACCTGGAGCAAGTTTTGAGAGATGGTTAAATCCATCTGACCATATGTCAAAATTATCCACCTATCACTGAAGTTTTATTCTTTCTCATTTAGTTATTTATCTATCATTTAGCTGTCTTCATGAGGGAAGCTGCGCAAATTCATTTATCATTTTAAGGGTTTCTGTTATGGAAAGTTTGAGAACTCTTGGCCTGTGGTTTTAGGAAAATGAATTCTTACCTTACAATTCTTACATTTTCCTTTAGGAAAGCGGATTGCTGAATCTGCAAAGACTGAGTGGCTTTTGTCTGCAACATTTACAGTAACTGCTATTATTTTTCTTCTTATGTTGATGGCGATTTGGTATTAGTAGCTACATTAACCCTTCAGCCTGCATTGAGATGGTTTGGGGTTAAGTAAAACAACAGCTTGTTCTTCAGGTGATTGAATCAGGCCATGTGCTCTCGACAGTAGAAGCAATCAGTAGACTGGGCTCTTAAAAGGAAAGGCATTCCTATTGGTTGCTGGTGAACTGCTATGTGGCTAATCCCCTTTCCCAAAGGTTGTGTTTTGTTTTGCATGCTGAATGTTCCTCTCTGTCTGAAATATTTAACTAAGTCAGTCTAAATCTCATCCCCTTGGAAGACTACTTATGAAAACAAAACTTAAAAGTATTTCCTCCTGTCAGGTACTTCCCTTGAGCCAAGTTGAGAAATATTATGAGTCATGGCTTCACCATCCATTTGGAGCAGTAGATCAAAAGCTGGAGAGAAACCCTTCATCCTGCATTAGGTTTACATACCCTAAGATTGCTAGTTTCTTTGGTTTGGCCCTGCTCTTTCTATGATGAGAATATAATGTCACCAAAGTAAGAACTAAGAGCTCTTGCTTCTCTAAGTCTTAAGTGCTTTGGTCCAAGATCAAAGTTTTGTGATTATATTTGTGGCTTAGAAGACTTTCCCTTTTTGCTTTATGGCTTACAAACCCTTTGTAGTTTAGATTTTAGCAAACACTGGCTGTAGATCAGAGCTATTGGTTATATTTGTCTCTAGGATGTTTCTGGGTTGGAGTGATTTTTGTTTTTCATTTGGATTCTTTTTGCATAAAAGAAAAATCCGAAGCATCTGAAATGGCCTTAAATGTTTCCCTTACCTTTTAGAAATACAACATGTCCTCAGAAAGCTTAATTGAGCAGCACAGAGCTAATTAGCTGTCCGAAGACATGCCATTTAATTCACAATCCAGCATTAATTTGTTCTACTGAATGAGCTTATCTCATATATAAACGCCTTTGCCCTCTAGCTTTCAAGGCAGCTGCAATGCACAAGGAGGACAGATAATTCTTTCATTTCAGAACTACTTCTTTCCTTGAGCATAAAACAATTGGCACATCAGTGATGGCTAAAAAAAGAAAAAGAAAAGAAGAAGGTTCAGTTTTTAAATGCAAAAGAAAAGAAGTGGCTTTGATAGCTGTATTTTCCTTCTTAGGCATCTCTGCCAAAAAAGTGTTATGTTCAACATTTGTTTCAATTATTTGCTAATCTAAACCATAACTCAAAAGGTATCTTGAGCAACTTATTTCAAAGCTTTCTAAGGACAGCAGCTAATTTTCTTATAATTGTTCCTTCAACAAGACAAAACAACATATAACATTCTGAGATTTTTCTTTTACTGTATATACTTTATATGAAAGTTTTTTTTTTAAATAATGTTGTTCATCTTTGAAACATGTAATACTTTAGAACCTGCTAAATGAGTTTACTGTTTTCCATCTTCAGGAAGCCATTATACTGCAAGAAAATCTATAAAAAGTGACTGTGAGATTTGTGGCTTAAACTGTGAAATCCTGCAGGTAAGTAGTATACATGCTGCAAAGCTAAGAATGTCATCTGTGTGCTTTTTCATGCTTGATTGTATGCTCAGAACAACTTGTCACCATGAATAAGTTGCTTTTCATTCATTTCACTGGAGATTTTTCCCTCTGAGATTGTATTATTATGTTCTCAATATATGAAAGGAATGTCAAAGGGGAATAAACCCTAACAGTTGCTTGGATTGGTGGGAAACTGCTCATCAATTGTGCTCTGAGCTTCTTAAACATTGGTTATATGTGCATTCTTTCTTTTTTTTAAAAAAATGCCAGCATTTTTCTTTTCATAATTCATTTATTTTAAAGCCCTGGTCCTTTGGTTATCCTGTTAATTCTTGAGTTTGAAATCCCAATTGGTATTAACAAATGCCAGATCCATAGGCCCAGGTGGATAGCTTGTATACAGTTAATGAGTTTTCTTGGGGAGCAAGGGATTCTGTGAGTGAAACAGGTTGGGTCAAATCATGCTTGAGAGAGAAAACATTAATTGTGTTTCCTTTTGGGATTTTTTTGGGAGGTGGGGTGTTTTTTAAAAAAGCAAGCCAAATTTAGATTGACACTGTAGCAGTAACACCTCAGTGGTGATGGGCAAAAAGAGATATGGTGAGAGACAAGAGGTAGGTTGCTCTTGGGGAAGACACTCTCAGTATCTCATATCAATTCTGCCTTCTAGCTCCTTGGGCTGAATTCCAATGCCTGGACATTGGGTGACCCTGGGTTCAGGCTGTTGCTGCTTAATGCCTGGTCAGCCTGTAATAAGGTGCTACTCATCCATGATCTAATCAAATAAATAAAGATAAATAAAACCCAGCACAATATATGGCACCAGGGCCCAAAAGCCCTCAGGAAAAGGTTTTCCCAGAAGGTAGACAATGTGGGAGATAGACAAACAAGTCTCCAATGGGAGGTCATTTGAGAGGGTCAGACCTATCACCAAAAAACAGTGCTTCCAGCTATGGCCCTCTGACCTCACAGATATAGGGGACAATCAGCTGCTTATCACAGCATGATTGAAGTGGTCAGGCCGACTCTAGTGGGAAAATGTGGTCTTGCAGGAAATCAAGTGCCAAGCCAGCAAGGGCTTTACAGGTTAAAACCCAGCACTTTAAATTGCACTCGGAAGCCAATAAGCAGCCAGGGTAGGGCCTGTAGAATCCTTTATTAAGGATAACACTGTGGCAATAAGAGAGGCAACATGTAGCTATTTTGCTCCTGCTATTGCATCTACAGATTGCCATCTGGTGGCCCTTTTTAAGGTAACCTAGTCTGTCTTTGGGAGAGATGGGACAGGAAACTATCTCTAAAGAGCCACTGTGAGGATGACTCAAAATATCTGTTGGATAAAGTCATGGATTCATTCTGAGTTGGACTCTAATTGTGCAGGTCCAGTTGAATTGACTGAGGTACAGTCTGCAAGATTATCTGGGAAGATGACAAAATCCTTGGAAGTTGCTGTTACCATGACTACTTGCTTATTAGATCCATGTCCTTCTTAGTTAGTCAAGGCCTCCGAGGAAGTGACATGTGGTGTTGAATTCATCCTTCAGGGATGGCTGGCTTCTGCCTCTGTTTAAAGAGGTGATTGTCTGCCTCCTCCTCAAGAAGTCATTTGTGAACCCAACAGTGTTGCACAATTTCCGACCTGTCTCCAACCTTCCCTTTTTGAGGAAGATTGTTGAGAAGGTGGTCAGGCTGTAGCCAGAGGGCTCTGGAGGAAACAGATTATCTAGACTCCTTTTGGTTGGGTTTCAGGCCTGGGCCCAGGACCAAGATGGTGTTGATCATGCTTGTAGATTACATACAGTGGGACCAGGATAGGGATGCTGCATCCAACCTGGTCCTTCTTAATCTTTTAGTGGCCTTTAATACCATTGACCATGGTATCCTTTGGGACTCACTCAGGGGGTTGGGAGTGGAAGGTATGGTGTTATGGTTTCTTTTCTCCTGGATTAGTTCCAGTCTGTACTGATGGGGACAGAGGTCCTGCTGCTGGCCTCTGTTTTGCCGGATACTTCAGGGCTTGGTTCTCTCCATATGTCTGTTTAACATCTACATGAGGTCACTAGGTGATGTCATCTGATAGCATGGAATTAGGTATCATCAGAATCATCATAATTCTACATCTCAACCCTTGGCCAGCCAAGCAAAGCCACTGAGGTTCCACCTTAGTGTTTGGAGGCTGTGACTCAACCCTAGCAAGGCCAAGTGGCTATGGATTGAATTCATGAATAATTTAATTTAATTCAATTTAATTCATTTAATTTAGGCATCATCTGACTCTGGGCAGTGTACAGATGAAGTTGCTTCTGGCACAATATGTTTTATTATATTTTATATTTTAATGTTTTTGTGATTATTATATGCTCTTTATATTTGTGTATGCTGCTCTAAGTTGCATGTTGATTGAACTGCTATATAAACTGATTAAATAAATACATCTCTGTTTTCATTGGCTTCCCATCTCAAAATGTAGGAAACTGACATTTAGCAGCAGAACCAGAGGGACTTTGGGGGGGGGGCACAAAAGTATATTGGGGAGATGTTTAAAATCCTGGGGCCACAAGTTGTTCACTTTTGCTTTAGGCAGAAGAGGGTAGATACCAATAAGACAGACCAAATGTATATGGGAAGGTCATGGATTAATGGATCCATTTCAGATTGTCAGCAGTCTTTTCTTTCCTTTTACTATGAACAGTTTTTATTCACTCCAATTTTTTATACAGCCAGTTTTGCTATTGTTGTTGCTGTTATAAAGCAAGGTGATAATTCATATCATCCCAGAGACTGTTCAGCCTAGATGATTCTACTGTAGAAAATATTTCAGAACTACAAAACATTATAACCAGGAGCCCTTATTTCAGAGCTGTAACCCAGTTCTAAGTATACATGCCAGGATATAAGGTTGCTCCTTACTACTTTTTTTCTGCTGGATAGATCTCAAATTGCTCTCCGGTTTCACGGGCGGTGGTGATGACAGAACAATTTAGATGACCAAGTCAAGCTTCTAAGAAGCTATCCAAACCCTAACTAAAGGCCATCTGAAGATCTTCACCATGGCTACAATGTAAACAAACCAACAAAAATGATTTTCATAGAGCAAATTTTGGTGGCGTACACATCTGATGCAACTTTTTAAATGCTTAATGACTTATTATATTCGGGCCCTGTTACAAACTACTAGTCTTTGATATGGCATTACAGTGCCCCCTAAAACATCTGGTAAATCAATCCTATGAACAGAGATCTAAGCAGAATTCACTTTTTGTTGCCCAGAAAAAAAAAATTGCTCTTTGTCATTCCACCAAGATCCATAGGAAGCCACTAAATAATTTCTGATTTGCTGGCTAGATCTTCAAGATTCTGATGCAACATTTTGCTGGATTCAATAAAACAATACTTCATCTCTCCAAAGAGTCTGTTTTTTTAGTAATCTTAGGCCCAGATGATTTCACTCCTTCTACCCTTTCTGCAATGAACTCTACCCTTGTGCTGAAGCCCAGGAGTTTATATTTAAGCAGGAGCTAGGCTGATTATATTGATTTTATTTGGAATTTATTGTTTGATTTCTGTATTTCCTGTTTTTCCCCATATTTCCCTCTTCCTCATAAATTCCTTTTTATAAGCAGAGGTTTGGCTTCATTGGCTTGAAATAAATTGGAATTTAATAATAACAGTGAAAATGAAGAGTCAGGAGTTAGGAAAGAAGGTTGCACAAAGAAGAGTTGCTTGAGATGCAAGGCAAAAGAGGATGGACAATTTGGTGCTATCCTCCCCCTCTTCCCAGAGCCCTGGGTACTGGGTCACTGGAAACTTTGACCTCACACTGTGGTTAAATGCTAGGCCTGTGTAACACCATGATCCTCCATAATTTGGATCTGGAGGAGCAAGCAGATGTGGTGTGTATCTCTGAAACTTGGCAAAAGGAGGAATGATTACCCTCTCTGAGATCTGCTCTTTCAGGTCGCACAGTAGCTGTGACATTAAAGATATAGAGGCAGGGTGGAAATGATCCCCTGTGACAACTTGGCTGCTTCCAGAGGCCCTGCTCTAGAAGTGACTGGATGTGAGTGTCTTTACCTGATACTGGGCTTCAGAGACATATTAGGGATTCTGCTGACATACCATCCATCTGGCTCCTAAAACCTAAATTTCTTGAGCTTGCCTTGAGGCTGGTGTTGGAGTCCACTAGGCCAGTGTTGTCCAAGCTTGGCCACTTTAAGATGAGTGGACTTCAACTCCCAGAAATGGCTGGCTGGGGAATTCTGGGAGTTGAAGTCCACTCATCTTAAAGTGGCCAAGTTTGGACAACACTGCACTAGGCTATTAGTGCTAAGTGACTTCAAACTGTATGCCCTTAGCTCAGAATATCCTCATGTCCATGACAACCATAGGTTTGTCCTAACTGATATCAGTCCTGACCAATGTAGGTGGACAACACAATGGATCTAGTTTTCACTATGGGCAATTGGAACATGGTCTGAAATTGGAGGACATAATTGTTAATCCTTTGTACTTGTTACATCACCTGTTGATCAGTTGAAGGCTAGTTGCCACAACTAACCTTGCAGAGGTGGTAGACCAATTAAAGGGTTTTTCTTCATACACCTTATTGATTCACTCAGATTTCAAGAGGTGCTTGGGGAATTTCACAGTAATGTAGTAGTCAGTTTTTCCATGACCATAGGGAAGCCTCTGGAATAGTAGGGTTGCTAGTGTATTAAATAGGCTAATATCCTCATGGCGTTTTCCATACTGCAGATCTCAGGGATCCCTTGGTTTACTGAGCAGCTTCAGGAAAAAAGATGCTCGGAATGCTTCTAGTAGATAATAAAGAGCAAATACTTTTGAGGATGTATAGGAGCTGATTCTTGGGTTTATACTGTGGTAATAAGAGTGGTAAAACATCAGTATTTCTCTGCCCTTACTACATCAGTAGAATACCACTAAACAGCCTTGTTTAAAGTGATCTGTACCCTACTGGGGCAGGGAAGATAGGTAGATCTCCCTTTGGGCTGTTGTAACAGGTTTAGAAGAGATTTTGCTGAGAAAGTTGCTCACATGTGTTTACAGTAGGATGTGACATTAAAAGAACCAGAGAAGATCACTGGGACAATATCCTGGGATTCTTTTGATCTTGTGTACTTTGAAAATGTGAATATGGTTCTTGATGACTTGAGTCCTGCCATCTATGAGCTAGACCACAACTCTTCCTTGCTCCTTTAGGTGGCTAAGATTAAATTGAGGGAGTAGGTTCAAGGGGTGATAAATGCATCCCTGAGAGAAGAATTGATATATGCCACCTTGAAGGAGGTTTTAGCACACCCTCTCTTGAAGAAGCCATCTCTCAATCAGACAGTGTTACATAACTTCAGCTCAGTCTCTACTTTTCCTCATTTAGGAAGATTTTAGAGGTGATGGCTGGATAAAGCTGATTATCTGTATCTCTTCATGATCCACCCTGGCTGTGGAATGAAATGACATTGGCTATTCTTGTGGATGACCTTCAATAAGGCTTGAATGCTGGGACTGCAGCTATCATGGTCCTGTTAGATCTCACAGCTGCTTTTGACACCACCAGACATAGTATACTCCTGGAGTGCCTATGAAGGTGGGGACATGGTTTACATTGGTTCTGCTACATGAATGAAAAGTACCAATCAATGGTGATGGGGGGGTTAATGTTTAGTACACTAACTTACTAATGATTAATGATTGAATCCATGGCCCCTTTTATATAGTGTGTTATCAATATGTTGATGAGATCCGCCCAGAGATGAACAGAAGATGCGGTAATGGTACTTCTCCAACTGGTCCAGAGTTGCATGGTGGTTGGGTTGCTCCCCTGTTGGCTGTGGAGAAGGAGCGGGGGGCAGCAACTTGGGGGTGCTCCTCAAATCATAGTTCCTTGTGGATCAGCAGGTGTAAGCTTTGGCCAGGTTTGCCTTTGTCTAGTTTTGGCTGGTGTGCAAATTGTGACCCTATTAGGAGTGGGAAGCTCTGGCAATAGTCACTCATGCCCTAATAACCTCCAGACTAGATTACTGCAATGCTCTCCACCTGAAGCTTCCAATGAAGATTACCCACAAACTGAGATTGGTGAACATTTTGATCCCTGATACAGCACCTGTGAAACTTCCTGGTGAAAAGGCACAAGGATTTCTTCATGGCTAAAAGAGAAGTTTCAGAAAAAACTATTTGAATACCATTAAATTAGACAATTACAGTCAGTCCTCATTTTTTATTCATGGACAAGATATGTGATAGCTCTGGGGTTTTGCATCCATCTAGATCCATTTCAGTGAAGCTTCAGGTCCAGTTATCAGATGGCAACTACTTTAGCCATCTTTTTGATACTTAAAGCAGGAAACATTACTAGTACTTCTATCATGTCCCAAGAGTAAAAACAGTAAGCGACTATTAATTTGCTGGCTTGTTAGGAAATATAAATTGGTCTGGCTGAGGCAGCCATCTCACTTTGTTTAATGATAGGCTATCATTAGCATTACCTACTGTCTAAAGTAATGTTCACTCATTTCATCTTATTGGTTTGATCTAGTCAGGTTGGGAAATGGTGTTTTCTGTTTTTCCTGCCCCCCCCCTTTTTAAAAATCCATCCCATAAACATCAGTGCAAGGAAGAATACCTAAGCCAACTCCAAGCTGTGACCATGTCATGGAAGCCAAAGAGTTGAGCTTCATGGAAGATCTAAACATCCTCCTGGAGGTGGGAATGGTTCTGACATTCTTTCTGTGTTTGTATGACTTCCAGAAGTAGCAACATTCAATTTTGCTGGTGCAGCATCACTTCTCGTTCAACCAACTTTTCACTCAGCTTGCATTCAACAGGGTTTGGATTATCCTGTCCACCATTATATTTTCACACTAAAATAATTCAGGGAGCTGTTTATTTTGTACATTATTCCAGAACAAATTTCCCAAACTTTTAGACTTTGCAGTATTTGGACAATTAATATGCGGGAAAGATAAGACCTAATTTCAGTTTCATAAAATAGATATTCTATATGCAATTTCAATGAAAAATGGCACTGGTTCAGTGATGTTTAAATACAGTGTCATGCTTATCTTCATGGATAACTTTCCTGCTTGCACTGGGTTCTACTAATCCCACATTTTGTCAGTGGCTTTAATAAATATTATGTTTATTTTTTATCTCTTATGTCCCTTATGAGAGTTAAGAGGATCCTTTTTATTTATTAAATAGCCACATTTATGGCTGATGGATGATAATTTATAGTTCCACTGCTAGGGAAAAGAAAAGAAAAGGAATAAAGCCTTTTGTTTTATTATGCTCCCAGACCTGCTTATTGGAATAAAAAGGAATAGAACAGCTATACATCTGAGGGAGATTATTGCCCTATCAGGCAATACACCTGCCCAGCTGATGAATAGCAGCTAGAAGTGGAGTTAATAAAACCCTAAAGTTATTTGAAGTTCAAGCATGGCAGAACAAAGCAGTGCAAATGTAGTTCATAACGATGTCACAATCATAATATGAAATCTGGAGATTTAGCAGCCAATTATGGAAAATAACACCACTCTATTAAACCCATTATAGCTGTTCAGCTTTTGATGGTGATGGTGGGGAACCTAATGGTTTCCATACCGCCTTATAGCATAATAAAGGAGATATTCAAATATATTTAGTAGATTGAAAAAATGTAGGATTTATGCTTAAACAAATGTAGAAATACAACTATTTCATATAAAAATGGATGGGTTTAAATAGAAGAATTTATGTAAAATTATAATGCCGGTTAAGAGAAGGAACTGAAAAGTCTTCCATTCAAATCTGACCTCATCTAGGGAATTACTGGAAAGCTTTAGGTATAATATTACTATTATATGGGTATAATACTAGTCTGTACAGGAATGTTTTATCAGCTTTGCTTAATTGTAAGGGCCCAAGTTGAAATGCACACGCTTACACAAATTCCAAACTTCCATTCATTTTTCCAGTTTTGGGGACAAATGTGAATAACTTTCAAAATCTATTAGTCTGGGCTGATATGCACAACTGTGCCCCAAAATCTGAAAATCTCTCTTCCCCAATATCATTTTTACTTCTTCTTAGTGGTCTTTGAGCAACAATAAAAATCAGTGAAAATTGATGCTGCCTTTTGAACAAATATTTTCATAAATACCATATATGCTATTAGAATCCACTCCAAGTTTGAGAGGGAAAAAAATCATAACGTTTAGTTATAACCAAAGCAAACAGAATTCAATGGCAGATAAACTCAATGGGATTTCATCGCTCATTTATAGAACAACTATTTTCCTTGTGTTCTTGGAGTTAGTTTTGTGAAACCTAGTTATATTTCTCATGGAAAGAATATGCATTGCCCACCCCAAAATAACTGAATAGGATAAATGCTTTATTAAATCTGCATATGATATTTTTGAAATAACTACTATAATTTAAATAAAAACACAATTTATCTCACCATACGTGCTAGGTTGTCTCAAAAAAAGATGCCTCTGGGAGGTGTAAAGTTGTAATTCAGCCATGACTGAAACACTTTAAAGAAAAGAATTAAAAAGCTGATCATTCCTTGCAAGCGAAAGACAGTAGAACAATCTTCTTTGTTTTTAAAAAAGGCATACTTTCAAAAACATGACTAGAGGATATAAAAAAAATTAACTAAACAAACTAAAAACTGTCAACTTTTTGGTAATTGGGGAAAGATTCAAATTGGGTCCCCCCCTCCCCCTCTTCTCAGTTCTAATTACGAAGAAAATAAATGGAACCCTGCCTATATGCTTGGAAGAGTTATTGCTTGTTCTAATAACTGGCTAGCTATTTGACTTACATTTTTTGCTAGTTTATATAACATAGAGAAAAGAAAAGGGAGAGAGAAAGAACCGAAATAAAAGGGATCAGGAAGTATGAAATGAAGATTAAGACAATGTTCTGTAAAACAAAAACCACCCCCCTCCAAACCTTTTATTTCTAACCTTAGAACTTGTGTGACTTTCATTTTCATAGAGGTGTAATATCCCCCCTACCCCACCCCCGCCCAGTTCTGTTACTACTTCTTTTAAGTGGCAACCTCATGGAAGTAAGCAGGACCTTCTACATACAGTTTTGGAACCTAAGCTATGGATCCTTTCCAACCATTGTGTTATTTTATGACTCTGACTGAACAGTCTTCTCCTGGGCTGGTGGCTGAGCCCCAGCCTTTTACTGTCTCCCAGCTTCATTTCTAGGTCTCCAACTGTTGTTTTTCTTCCTGTTATTTTCTCTCAGCTGCTTCATCGTGGCCTGCACTATCTATGACTCTGTACACTAGAGAGTCATCTGCCTCCTTTCATCCTTCAAAATGAGCACTTTCCTTTCTAATGGAAATCTGCCACCCTTTTTTTCTCCTGATGCTGGAGCACATCAAAGGCAACAGGAATGCTTCACTTTTCAAAAGACGCAGTGTTTCCACTAATCAATTGGAGACCCTTCCTCCCCATCCTGAAAGACCCCAATGAATCTCAGGAGCATTATGCCAGAAATGGGCAAACGTTAAGGGGCCGATGACAACAAACAGACTTCACATGGATGGCTCACATATTTGATTTTGATTAGGGGAAGAGTGGGGGGGGAGGCTCCTTTAACTTTCTCCTGTTTTTTTTAAATACAAACAGCAGCATAAATATGAGGTCTTGAGATGAATAGAAATATCCAGGCAGATAACCTGAAAGCCCAACCAATTGCTGTTCAGGGCATAAGATGTTTTGCCAAATCAGTTCAGGAAGAGTTAGAATTAATTCCATGATTCATGAAGGATCCCTAGAAAAAGGGACTTTAGTGAGAAAAACATCCCAAAGCCAAAAACCTAAAGGTAAAAGCTAACAGTTAAAGTTAGCAGTTAATATAAAGCTGTATATTTTATTGAAACATCATGTGACTGCCATGTAATCTTTAAAGGGAAGAAAAAAAATCTGATTTTGTATAAAGAATATTAAAAAGAGTCAGCTTTTTATCTAAATAATTAACAAAAATAGCAGGTAAAATCTCCCTCTCTCTTTCTGCCTCTTATCTTAAATTACTAATTTAATAGAGAGATTAAAGTAATTATTTAAAAGCATCTTTGCAAAAGAAGCTTTTTCTATGACCATTACTTTGTAACTCCTAAGAAACATGCTTTTGTTTTATATTATACTTAATACATTATTAATCTGGAACAACCCTTTCAGAAGTCAAATTGTATTACCTATTGTTCAAGAATATTAATAATAGGGGTATCTTTTCATTTGACATTTCACCTAAAGCATTGCACAGAATGTATTTTCCATTCCTCTACCCCAGCATGCACTCTTGTCACCAAAGCAATTAAGTGCAACATTAATAGAGAAAGGGAAAGATTGCATCTTTATATGCCAAAGTCATTTCAACCAACATTAGCATGTTTTAAGAAGCTGGGAAACAGGCTGTAATATGTGTGGTCCCACAGTGGATTGTTATGTTGTGTCTCTAGATCCTAATGTGAGCTGTTATTAAGGCCTTGAACCTGCCAGAATTAGGAGTTTGGGATTTGTAAAAGATTTGAGTCGAATTACACAGTGAGAACCAAAGGCGCATCCTTCTTTTTTACTTCATCTTCTTGAAGCCTTTCCTTATTGGGCTATCCTGGCATGCATCCAGCATGCATCTGCACAGGCTTAATTCCTATCTTCAAGGGATCCTGAATTTTGGAGGACCCCGGCAGGCCAATTCCTCCCGGTGTTTTCCACTCTCTTCTCTTTATTCCATTTCTCATTTTACCAAGAGAGGCAGAAGTAACAGTCCGGGCTGATGGGGGTGGAGGAGAATACGCTCTTAGTTCCATTCTTTTTGCTGAAAAGGAGAGAGATTTCATTATGCATATTCAGAATAAATGTGAAGAGCAAATCTTTTGTGTCATAGATGACTATTCAAATTTTAAAAAATGTAAGTGAAAAGCAAGCGTAAGCAGTTTTTAATATGCTTTCTTTGTATAATCATGTACATTTCTATGCTTTAATAGAAATCCAAAGAGTTTCCATAAACCCAGTTCAGACATTGGACAGCTGTCTGTTTAAATTTAGTTTAATTTAGTTTAGTGTAACTTAGCTTTATTGCTGTCTTAGACATGAATTCAGACAACTGCCTGCATTTGATTATTCTTATTGGGATACCTTACAACGTTGTACAACTATGGCTGTAAGGTGGAGGATAGAGATGACATACTGTAACTTAAGCTGCTTAGCTGTGTATGTTTTCTTAATTTTCTCCATGCATAGTAGGAAGCAGACCAAGGAGAAAGGACAGACTCCTTCATGTTCAGCTTGACTCCTGGGGTTTCATGGACAAACTCGGGTAGTTTTCTTGGCAACAAAACTGAAGAGGCTTGCAATTGTCTTCTACTGAGCTATTTCACCAACTTCCCAATCTAACCTACAGCCTGGGTACTTTTGCAAGTATACAATAAGCACTGATCAGACCCAACCCTGCTTAGCTTCCAAACCTTGACAAAGTCAGCCATATACTGCCACTTGTTAAAACAAGTTGTTGATAGTTGTGATCAAGTATTTGTTGCTTTGGCACTTCAGTGGTGGAGGTAGGCTTGGAATTCATCTGTAAAATATTCAATTGAATAACATCTATATCTTTCTTGCTCTCTATATTTCCACATTAAAAAAAACAACCCTCTTTAAATCAAGTTCATCCCCTTCCCTCCGTTCTTGGCCATTCTGCCAACCCTTCTTGGGTGGTTCCCTGGTTAGGACTTGCTATAGATAAGCAGGTTTGTCAATCACTTAACTCTCAAGCTTTATCAGATAACATTTCAGAAAGTTAGTATTTTCCCAGACACTACGTGTAGGTCATTCAGCACTGCTTTCCTGTTGAAATGTTGGAGAGGATTATGCAAACAGAATGATCCTTCACGGTTTGCATTAGATATGCTGTCTACAATGCAGGAGAAAGATTTTGTAATAATAATGAAATGTTGGAGGAAATTGAAAGTAGCACTATTTCTTTCAATGTTGTTAAATAGATATTCAGAGATTTGAAGAAAAGAAGCAATCTAGAGACTTGCTTTTTCATAGTCCATTTATTTATTTCAACAAAGGGGCAAAGAAGAAAGCATTCAAGTAATAGAGTCAAAGCTTGTGAACGGGTCTGCTTATAGCATGATTTTCCAAGCTTCTCCCCCCCCCTTTTTATTATGATTATTCATTTTGATTTATACTATTTCATTAATGCTATATATACTTTTGTTAACTAGTTTAGCATAATAAAATGATCCTAAATGTAATTTAAAATCCATAATGCATGTATTGTTATTTTTTTAAAATGTTAATTTATGAACATTATTTCAGCACTGAGAAAAAAAAATGTGAACATTCAGTTCACAAGAATCATACTAAACAGGATAAATAGCACTCCTGCCATAATCCTCTAGATGCTTTGGCATCTATAAATGCTAATATAGCAAAAGAAGAGAAATCCAGGTAATTTCTCTTAAAAGACAGATACTACTAATGATATGACTGAAATTCACCATGCAAGGGAGGCTTGCATTTTCATACAGAGGATAATCAATGTAGCTCACGATGGAAATCACACATGCAAAAATAAACATTTAAGAATATATACAAAACAATAAGACACTAAACATTAAAATCGTCCTATTAGAGGCCTGGCTGAAGAGACGTAGCTTAAATTTCCTTCTAAAGATGAAAGGGGGCCAAACCCACTTCTTAAGCAGCTGTGTCACCAGGAAGGGTGGGTGGTAGTAGTTAGAACAGCATTGCAGTTCAAGCCTTGCCCATTTTCTACATGTGCTGTGATGATGTTGCATGCACATGTGAAGGGACAGAACTTGAAGCTGATGAAAGCAGCAAGCACCTGTGGACACTCATGTTTCTAAGGAAGTTCATTCCATAGTTTGGGAGTGATGCAGGAGAAAGCCGTTGACCACATCTCTAGAAGATAAACTGTTGAGAACATTTTTAAAAGAGTCTGTCCTTCATGTCTTGGTGGGCTCATTATGAAATAAACAATCTCTCACTTAGTCATGCACTAAGTTGCAGAGGGCTTTATAGGTCAAAACTAATGCCTAAAATTATGCCCAGAAAGCAACAGTCATTCAGCCAAGATCTTTCAGCATGGGTATCATATTATTCTCATATCATGCCAAGCTTTACTTACTAAAGCTTTAGGTAGTCCCATTTCAAATACATTGTAACAGTAGAAACATGATGTAACTAAGGAATGGATAGTTTGCCTGATTATACTGGCTTAGGAACACCCCTAGCTGGGTGCACCAGACATAATTATACAAACATGCTCCTAACCATAGCTATCATTGTCACAATAGTAAAGAAGTGCACAGGCTAGCATTTTAAAAGATCTACCTATTTCAGCTCAATGGGAACAATTTTGAGATTGTTAGGTTCCAACATGAAACCTTCCCAAGAACCATTTCAAGAAGACTGAAGATCAAGCTTGTACAAATTTACCAGAGCTTTGATTGGTGTCCATGACTGATAAAAAGAATAAAATGAAGTTATGAAAGACAACTGAAAATTTATTAAAAAATAATAGTTGTCAGGCTTCACACCAGGGCTAAGCACTAAGTCATTGGTTTACAGACATTTATCCCTAGGGGTTTTTTTTGGACTAACTGAGCAGAAGACTTCCAGGCATGACTTGGTGACTTAGCTAGATTAGAAACTTCATTGCAGACAAGAATGATGGTGTGTGTGTGTGTCTGTGTGTGTGTGTCTGTGTATGTATGTATACACACACACACATACACACATATACTGTTTTAAGCTCTAGGATTGTCCCTCCCTTCTGAGTTAGCAAAAACTTGGCAGGTCACTTGGTGGCTTTGGAATGCTGGGATACATTTACATAATGGCCATCTCTAGCCTGGGGACCTCTGATTCCTGCCTCACTAGCTTCATCCCTTATATCAGCAAGATGAAAAACAGAACTCGTTTCAGCTCAGCTCAATTCTTTTAGTTGTTTTTTTGCAAATGTATAGTGGCAATTCAGACCTAAAATCTGACACTAGAAACCAAAATGAAGTTTTGGGGAAACAAACTAACTTTTTCCAAATGTTTGCCAAGGAAGTTAGTAAATTCCAAAATAAGGTGAAAGTAATTTATTTGATCATCTCGAGACATAATGGGACTCTGCAACTGAAATACAGTCTTCCTTCCCTTGGACCAATCTTCTTTCTTTAAACATAATAGGCCTAAATTGGTACCAAACAAGGACAAAGGAACTGAACCAATATGTTTATCATATAGCATTATTCTGCAAAGCCTAATTTCTGATGTTAGTTACGTAATTCCTGTGATAATAAACATAACATCTATTGCTTTCATTCTATAAATGGCATTTTAGGGACTATAACTGAGTCACTCCAAATTATATAAAGCATTAAACCAGCAAATGGGAACATTTGAGGATGTAATGATTGTGACTCAATGAATGGAGTTATCATAATGAACTTCAAGAAAAACAAGACATTTCTATCATTTTTGTTCTTTTTTGCACCTTTCTGAAAAATAACCTCATTATAACCTTGTTCTACATTCCATAGTAGTACAACATACAGGCTTGTTCTGAATGCCATTAACATTTCTCTTCTTTTAAAATTATATTGACTTTATGGAAGACAAGAGTGCAAGAACAATAATTAAAATACAGTTCAGAAGCAAAGTCCATGTAGAATTTCAAATAAAGAAATATCATGCTTCAGAAATGGGAGCATTTTTGCCATAGATATTCTATCATCCTTGATTTAGAGGTTTTCTGCATCTCTGCCACATTGCAAAGAACACAGCATATTAATGTTGATAATCAAACTTGATCTTGTTTTCATTTGTTTCTCTTCTAAGTTGTTTGCTTTTATAAATTATTTAAAGAAAACTCTCAGTGTCCCCAGAAAATGACTGTTTCAAGTTTTATGGGTGTATGTCCACAGAGCTATTCAAAGATATGCAGTAGAAAGCAATATTTTAACCATTAATTTGGAAATAAGTAATTCCAGCAACAAAAATAAGATAGCTGTTAGATATCTTCATCAGTGTCTGTCCACAACTACCATCTTCTTTTCATCTTTCTTTGCTCCTCTAATTTCATTATTTTTCTTCTGCTCCATCTAATTATTAGCCTTTTCAATTCTTATTCAGAAGATACAAAACAACCAAAGACGCTTATCACCATCGCCATCGCCATTCTGTTCACTTTATTTTCAGATGTCAGAATTCTCTTGCAAGACTTGGACACAAAATCTTCTTTCTTATTATCACAGAATCAGAGTGCTGTACAAATAGAACTACAAAAGGAGTTATGAAGATGAAGGGAGGAAGGAGCAGAATGACTCTTTTTAAAATATTTTTTTCTTCCTCTTTCCATTATAACAGACCCAGGAGGGGAACTAAGTGGATACAAAAGAGTGACTTTTTTAGAGGGAGGGAGAATTGGATTCTGAGACAATGCATCAAAAGTATGGCCCTATCATGAAGCCTGTTTCCTCTCCTTGCAGTGGATTCAGAGCAAGCACAATTATTGGGAAGAGACTCAAAGTATGGGCTGTTCTTTTCTTCAAGTCCTTTGTTTAATTTCACATTTCCCTACACACCTAGGATGAATCTTTTCGCATAGGTTTTGGATTCTCAGAATGCTCTGCACAGCATGAGTGAAATGCACATATGCAACTTGCTGAAAGGGTAGGGTTTGCATTATTTTGGGGGGGGGGGGAAGCAGAAGTCATTTGGACTCTTTCACACATTCCCTACAAATCTAGGAATTTTAGCACTGGTAGACTTAATGCTACCCAGTCTGTTTTGTCATTTTTCCACTGGAATGACAGCATTCTCTTATGGAATGCCTCTCCTTAGAGTGGTTGGTCTGGCATATAGTCCTCCCGGTACAAAAACATGAAGATCTTTTTCCTGTATTTTTCTTAATGCTATGATTTCTTTTGAATAAATGATATTGATATTAAATACTGCTGATATCTATAGTTCCGAGATCAGATGTTACACTTTTTAATCTCTTGTTTTTGATTTGGACTTTCAATACATAATCAGATGTATTGTTTTTAAATTAGTTGTTTCTACTCTGCAAGTTGTCCTAAAACCTATGAATATAAAAATGAATGAACTGAGGAATAAGTTATCCTATTCTCCTCTGTCTTCTGTTCCTCCTGCAACAACTATAGTTATGTCTCTCTGCATGTTTAAATAATCATAACTAGATAGCAACAATTACTTTTTTCTGTGTTCCATACATTGTCCAGCTCCAAAGCAAGCCATTTGTTTCCTTTATCCATTACAATATTGTCCCAGGAAGGCTAGTCCAAGTCCAGTTAAAGGCTAAGAGCTATTATATTCTTTGCCTGATCCTTGAAATGCATCACCTCCAAACAGAAACATTGGGCTTTTGTCACTGAATTCTTGCCTTAATCTTAAACTAAATCACTCTGAAAATGATTCAGAAGAAACATTTTGGACTTCTTGTTAGCCCAGCTGTTCTCTGCTATTCATTAAAGTGGCAAAGCACATTTTTTTTCAGGTTTCTGTGTGAGCCTGAATAAAGGGGATGATGCTCTTAGTACTGTACTCACTTTACTGGCTGAATTAATGAGTAGAGAGATGCACTACACCAGTGCAAGGTCCAAAGCACTTGTTCCAGATAATTTTCAAAACCTACACATCCTATAAAATTATACCCAACTTTGCAGAAATGTGTAGAAAAAAGTCCTCCAAGCAGGCTGCCCTGGAAGCCTTCCACTTTCGTTTGTTTTAATGGATGCTTAATGTCTTTTTAATCTAACACCTAGTGATTTTCTTTAACCCTACATCTAATTCTTTTTCATGTCAGACATATGTATTTAGCACATGATTAGGGAATTTACTGTGCCCCGAGAGCTGAATCAACTCTTAGCAAGCGCACTGAACCCTTTTCTCAGCTGTGAACCATTCCTTAAGGGCATGTGCTCCTGGCACCTTTACTTGGAGTCACATGCAAGTAGCAATGGAGGGGAAAATGTGTAGCTCAGGGTTGAACTGTGGAGTCCTTGGGGTTCTCTGAGCTTGGTTCTTTTCTTGCAAACATTTCATTACCTGGCTAGGTAACATCTTCAATGCAGTGCAGTGCAGTGCAGTGAAGATGTTACCTAGCCAGGTAATGAAACGTTTGCAAAAAAAGAACCAAGCTCAGAGAACCCCAAGGACTTCACATGCAAATGTGCACACACAGTTCCCTTCTGCTCAAACACATACATAATGCTCTCAAACAAATGCATGCACACTTTTCCTATTCTCTCTTTCCTTCACACACACACACACACACACACACATATTCACAATGCACAGACAACCAATTTTCATTAAAATATATGTAACAATAAGTTTTCATGAACCACCAGTGATTGTGGCAGACACCAAGCAACGTTTCTGGTAGCTTCTCTTCATCACTTCATCACTTACTAACCACAAGGGTGCAAGTAAGGAGTAGGGAAAGAATTCAGGATTTACTCTGTGTCCATACTTGGTTTACCACTCTGTCTGCTTTCTATCTAAGAGATGGCTAATCTCAAATCAGTTCCTTCCCAGGCATGCATACACAGAGCACATCCTCTTGGATTCTCCGAGTGGAATGCAGCTAACTGCCTTGGTTGCTGCTTGGAATAAAGGAGCGGCTGAGGCCTTGGGTTGCATCATGCCTATGTGACCTCTTCTTTTTCAGGGATCCCGCCACTCCCCATGATTTATGGAGAAGCTGAGGGAGATGAAATGAGAGAAGAAGCATCTAGAGTACCACTGGTGGTCAACTAAGGATGAACTTGACTAAACATGGGTTAAAGCCTACCTTGTGGTGGTAAGGGTGGCAAAGCAGCAGTACTTCTCTGCATTTATTGCATCTTCAGATTGCAACCCTGCAGCCCACCCAGTTTTGGGTGACACAAGCCCTCTTGGGTAAAAGGGGCCCAGGGAACCATTTGTAGGGATGTGCGGAGAAACTTGCTCAGCATCTGTTGGACAAAATCACTCAGATTCACTTGCAGTTGGATGCTGGCCTTGCTGCAGGTCTGGAGGAGATGCCTGGGATGGAGTCTTGCCTGGTGTTCTGGGAATGGTTTGAACCTGATGGATTGGACAGGGCCCTTAAGACTGGCTCATTAGATCCATGCCCCTCCTGGCTTGTGAAAGCAGCCTGGGGGTGTTATGTGAGTGGGTCCCAGTGGTGGTGAATCCTTCTTTGAGTGAAAGGGTTGTTCCTTTACCTCTTAAGGAGGCCTTGATTTGCCCGCTCCTCAAGAAGCCATTGCTGGAACCCATGATACTGGACAATTTTAATCCACTATGCAATCTTCCCTTTTTGGGGAAGGCGATCGAGAAGCGCAACCGCTTCAGAAGGCCTTGGATGAAGCAGATTATCTGGATCCTTTTCAGTCAGGATTCAGACCTGGGTATGGAATGGAAACGGCATTGGTCACGCGTTTGGATGATCTCTGGTGTGGGTGGGATGGTGGCTGTGCATCCATCCTTGCCTTACTTGACCTCTCATCAGTTTTCAGTACCATTAACCATGGTATCTTTCTGGATCAACTTAGAGGATGGGGGGTGGGCAGCACAGTGTTTTGCTGGTTCATCTCCTTTCTTCATGGTCTATTCCAGTCAGTGGTGATTGGTGAGGAGCGTTCCTGCCTTCAGCCTCTACTATGTGGGGTGCTGCAAGGGTCCGTGCTCTCTCCTCTCCTATTCAACATCTACATGAGACCTCTGGGTGAGCTCATCTGTCACCACGGGGTGAGGTATCAGGAGTATGCTGATGATACCCAATTGTACATCTCCATCCCTGGTGAATTAAGTGATGCTTTGGACATCTTATCCCTGTGCCTGGAGGCTGTGAGGATCTGGATGGGGAGCAACAGGCTTCAGCTGAACCCTGGCAAGACTGAGTGGCTTTGGGTTTTGGGGCCCACCAGTTCTAGGACTATACCATCTTTGGTGCTGGATGGGGCTGCACTGCCCCAAACAGACCCTGTGTGCAATCAGGGGGTCCTCCTGGACTCATGACTCCTGCTCGATGAGCAGGTGGCAGTTATGGCTAGGAGGGCTTTTGCACAACTTCGTATGGTGCATTGGTTGCCAGTTTGTTCTGGGGTCAATACAAGGTGCTGGTTTTAACCTTTAAAGCCCTTCATGACATGGGACCAGGTTATTTGAGGGACTACCTCTCCCCGATTCCATCAGCCTAGCCCATCAGATCCAGCAGAAAAGGCATGTTACTGGTTCTGTCATCCAGAGAGCTACATGTGGCGGGCCTTAGGGGGCAGGCCTTTTCTGCTGTGGTACCTGCATTGTGGAATCTTCTCCCCCCTGAGGTGAGGCCGGCCTCCTCAGTTCTGAGCTTCTGTAGGTCCCCCAAGACCTGGTTATGTCAGCAGGCCTGGAGACCCCAGGGGGTGGGGGAATTAGTGAGGTGGATCCATTATTATAAACATCCCTTTGTCTACTACTTTGTTTTTTGAAGTAGTTTTTACTGTTTATTAAATAATTATTTTATTTATATATCAAATTTGTCACTGCTTTTTAACAAGATGGATGAGGACAAATTTGATACATAAATAAAATAAATAATAGTTTTAGGTATTTATTAATTGTTTTAGCTTGTTGTACACCACCCAGAATTTCTTGTTTTGTGAGATGGGCAGCTAAATAAATTAGACAAATAAATAAAATAAATAAAAATAAATTTGTTTGGTAGTATTCATAGCTGTATTTCTGACTGTAATTGGGGGTTGTGGGGGAGGGTTGAAAAAAAGAAAACCCTGATAAATATATTGACAGAATTAAAGCAGTTGAGTCCAACTCTACAGAAGTGGTGGTGGCAGCGGTGGGGTTGTTGAAGGGGAAAATAGTGAAATGAAGGTTAGCAGGGAAAAAACATGATAAAAGAAGAAAGTGGAAATGAATAAGGGAAAACAAATAAGAGGTGCATAAAACCTCATAATGTATGATTATTCTGCCAAAGGAGGCTGAATTGTTTGACATAAGGGTAAAAGAAGAAAGCAAATCTTTTTTCCGTGGCTAGGAAAAAGGTTTAATGGGTAGCATTCCTGAGAATGGCTCTTCTGAGTATGTTGCATAGCAATATATTAAAAGAAACTGAACCATCACAACTTGGGGCTGAAAAAAGAAGTGGAAATATATAAGGCAAAAGTAGACTGAGAATTTCCCACCTTGAACTATTCTAACCACTTCACCTAATTAGGGCTAATCTGTGAGCTGTGTATATTTTAACTGCATCTAATTTCTGTATTAGGTCTCAAGCCCACAGGAAGACAGAGTAAACTGGCTGAATTTACATTTAGATCTTGCCTAGGCAGATTCCTCAAAAGAAAACAAGGTTACAAAAGACAGAGAAAGCCATTTATTTACGTGCTAAGAATGAAGGGATTCTTTCAAACAAGAAAGAGGGTGTTATGCAGAAACCCAGGAAGGTCTTGGACAAAACGTTGATCCATCTAGTCAAAGCTAGTGACAGTGGCTCTCCCTGTTTTAATGCAGGACTTTTTTCAGTTCTATCTGGAGAAACTGCAGATGGAACCCAAAAGTGATATTGATCTATGCATAAAAATATTGAATGCCATTTCAATGTGTACAAATGTAAAGGGGATACATGCTGAGACAAAAGAAATTCTATCTTCACGTAAATTAATGTTGGGTTTGTGATGGCTACAATAGGATAAAGTTGCAGTAAAAAAGAAAATCCTGTGTTGAGCAACATTAGGAAAAGAATGGAAAATAAAGCTGTCAATATTATAATAATATCACTGTACAAATCAGTGCTGTAATTACCATTGAAAAGTTGTATACAGTTCTGGCTGCTAAACCAGAAAAGGTTATTGGGAAAAAAAATATAGCAGAAAAGGACATCTCAAAAGATCAGATGGACTCTCCTTTGAGGAAATACTATAGTGTTTGGGGCTCTGAGTAAAGGAGAACATAAAAGGGGTTATAAAAGTTATAAATCTGGGGTAGATCAAGTGGTTAGGATTTTTTTTTCTTTTATTTGGTACATTGTAAATCAATTCCTGTGATTAGTTATCATAGCACATTAAGCTATGGCATTTGTTATTGTGAGATCAGCAACTGGGATGACTTTAAGAAGGACTAAACAAATTCATGGCAAATGAAATTATCAATCAATGGCTATTTTATATATATTTTAAAATATTTGCTGTGAGAGGATGCTATCTTGTTCATGCACTTTTCTGGTTGGCCATTGATGGGCCATTGTGAGTACAGCACACAGGGTGAGATCCAGCATGGTTTTGCTGCAGCTGGTACGGAAATTGGGATGGGCTTTGTATTTGAAGAGCACCACCTAATGCTTTCCACAGGATCTATAATTTAATACAGTCATAGTTGTGTAGTCCTTGGTGCTCTCTGAGCTTGGATGTTTGTTTGTAGATGCTTCATTACATTCTGATGATGTTACCTAGTTGGGTAATTAAATGTCTGCAAGCAAACAACCAAGCTCAGAGAGCACCAAGGACTCCACAGTTCAGCCCTGAGTTACAGATATTCTCTTCTGTTAGAACAGTCATAGTTGCATGAACATCAGATGCAAATTCTCAAATTTGGGAAATGTGTGTCCCAGTTCCAATTTTAGGTTAATAATGAATTTTTAAAAACTACTCTTACTTTTTCACCTTCTATGAAAAATGGTAGTCATGCAGAGGTACAAGTTATTAGCAATATGGAGAATATGCAATAAGACATTTATTACATATCAGGATATGCAGATGCACATCATTAAAAAAAAATCGCAGCAGTAAATGCAACACAATTAGTTCTCCAACCATAAAATGCCTTAAAAATAAGCTATGCTAATAAAATTTCAGTAAAAAGAAACATAATTCATTTGTATAGACTGACCAGTTTAAAAAGCCAGAGTAAGTAGTTTTCATCTGGTACAAATCTTACTCCCCTTCATGGACCACTGCCTTGTCGTGGCGAAGGGGCTTGCATAACTCAGTGAAGCCATGAGCTATACCGTGCAGGGCCACCCAAGACAGACAGGTCATGACAGAGAGTTCTGACAAAATGTGGTCCACTGGAGAAGGAAATAGCAACCCACTCCAGTATCCTTGCCAAGAAAACCCCATGGACAATGTCAAAAGGCTAAAAGATATGACGCCGGAAGATGAGCCCCTCAGGTCAGAAGATGTCCAATATGCTACTGGGGAAGAGCAGAGGGCAATTCCAAGTAGCCCCAGAAAGAGTGAAGTGGCTGGGCCAAAGGTGAGAGGATGTTCAGCTGTGGATGTATCTGGAAGCGAAAAGAAGGTCCGATGCTGTAAAGAACAATATTGTATAGGTACCTGGAATGTAAGATCTATCAACCAAGGCAAGCTGGATGTGGTCAAACATGAGATGACAAGATTGAACATCAACATCTTGGGAATACTGTGGGCAAGAAACCCTTAGAAGAAATGGAGTAGCACTCATAATCAATAAGAGAGTGGGAAAGGCAGTAAGGAGATACAACCTCAAAAACGACAGAATGATCTCAGTGAGAATCCAAGGCAAACCATTCAACATCACAGTAATCTATGGGCCAACCACTGATGCCAAAGAAGCTGAAGTTGACCAGTTCTATGAAGACCTACAACACCTTCTAGAACTAGCACCAAAAAAAGATGTCCTTTTCATCATAGGGGATTGGAATGCTAAAGTAGGAAATCAAGGAGTAATCAGAATAACAGGCAAGTTTGGCCTTGGAGTACAAAATGAAGCAGGGCAAAGGCTAATAGAGTTCTGTCAAGAGAACAAGCTAGTCATAGCAAACACTCTTTTCCAACAACACAAAAGACGACTCTACACATGGACATCACCAGATGGTCAATACCGAAACCAGATTGATTATATACTTTGCAGCCAAAGATGGAGAAGCTCTATACAGACAGCAAAAACAAGACCAGGAGCTGACTGTGGCTCAGATCATGAGCTTCTTACTGCAAAATTTAGGCTTAAATTGAAGAACGTAGGGAAAACCACTAGACCACTCAGGTATGACTTAGATCATATTCCTTGTGAGTACACAGTGAAGGTGATGAATAGATTTAGGGGATTAGATTTGGTAGACAGAGTGCCTGAAGAACTGTGGACGGAGGCCTGTAACATTGTACAGGAGGCAGCAACTAAAACCATCCCAAAGAAAAAGAAATGCAAGAAAGCAAAATGGCTGTCTGATGAGGCTTTACAAATAGCTGTGGAAAGAAGGAATGCGAAAAGCAAAGGTGAAAGGGAAAGATATAGGCAACTGAATGCAGATTTCCAGAGAATAGCAAGGAGAGATAAGAAGGCCTTCTTAAATGAACAATGCAAAGAAATCGAGGAAAACAATAGAATGAGGAAGACTAGAGATCTCTTCAAGAAAATTGGAGATATCAAAGGAACGTTTAGTGCAAAGATGGGCATGATAAAGGACAAAAAAGGCAGGGACCTAACAGAAGCAGAAGAAATTAAGAAGAGGTGGCAAGAATACACAGAAGAACTATACAAGAAAGATCTTAACGTCCCGGGGAGGGCGGAGCTGGCGTCGCGGCGATACGGCGGGCGATCCTGGGCTCCCAGGATCGCAGCCGATATCTCCTCCCCCGGACGGTCCCGATGGACCTAAGCCGTCCCGTAGAGATGGCGATCGCAAAGGGCGCGTCCCGCGGATCTCAGGGACGCCGCAAGTCCCAGATTGATCCCGGGAGAAGCTCTTGAAGCCGGCGGAGGAGAGGCAGCCAAAATGGCTGCGAAAGCCGGGACAGCTCCAAAGGAAGAAGGAAGAGAGGGGTGTCAACTGGGTGAGATGGACTTTTACTATTCAACTATTCTTAGAGAACACCTTAAGTAACTTAAAGAGATTTTTAAAAGTGAAGAAAAGTGGATTAAGCGGCGAGATTGAGCCTTATAAAAAAAGGGGGGAAAATTTTTTTTCCTTTCAACTTTCCCTTTTTAGTGGAATTGGCAAGATGTTTTTCTCTTAAAAAAATATATTTTTAACTGGATTGGCTTTTTCTTTTTAATACTCAATAACTCTTTATCTTAAGCCTTTTTTTTTATTAAGATTTCTTTATTGTTATAAGAAATTTATACTTTTTGATTTTGAAATGGGGAAAGTGGAGTTAAGAGAAAGTAAATGAAAGAAAGTTGCACTGCCATCTAGAGGCTCGACATAGTGCTTTTCTTCTTCTATTGTGACGCATGCTCAAGGACCCTGTGCTTTCTAAAAAGATAGTGGGATGTGCATGTTTATACAGGTGCCATCCGTAACTATAAACAAGAAAGTGGAGTTGAAAGCGATTTTGAAAATATCAAGATGGAAAGTTTGAGCTAGTCACAAGAGCCCTGATTAGTGGCAGTAGCTCTTCTTTCTGCTAGAAGCTCTGCTTTGCTCTCCATTCCCCCCTCAGTTGGTTTTTTTTTAAAGAGACTTAGTCTTTTCCCTCCTCTTCTTTTTTTTTTTTTTCTCCTCTTGCTTTTTTTTCTCTTATTTTTGGCAAGAACAAAGATAAAGAATCCTTTGACTTAATGAAGGTTTATCAAGATAATAAACTATACGAGAAACACAATGCAGAAAAAGATCTTTAAACTATTGAGGATGACTATAAAAAACTGGAAGAAGAGCTGCAGAAATTCCCGCAAAAAAAAGAAAAAAAGATATTAAAGCTAAAATGGACTTAATTAAATATAAAACGGGATCAATGGAAAAGGAAGAAATAGTACAAGAAATCAGAAACATTAAACAGAATTATTGTGAGGCTTATAAATTGAGAATTAAAAGGGTTAATCAACTGATAAATGAAGAGGGACAGACTTGTTCTTGGCACTGAGGGTGAGAAAAAGATTATACAAGATTATAATGGAAAATCGTACTAAGAGAATGCACAAAAAGAAGAAGTAAAACAATATTGAAAGAAACTACTTCAGATGTTTAAAGAAGAAACGAGGGGAATACAACAATGATGGAACTGACAGAAGCTTCAAAAAGCAGAATGTTTGAAAGGACATTTATTATTGCTTTCTCTTATCCAATAATATAGAAAAAGGAATAAACAGCTAGATATTTTGGGATATTGAATGAAAAGGGTGAACTCAAAATTACGCAAGCGCTGGAATAAAGTATAAATCTGAGATATATAGTTAAAAATTGTATTTGATTGTAAATGTTTCAAGAGATTAGACTAAAATTTATACATGGTTGAATATAGT
This sequence comes from Python bivittatus, assembly GCF_059951505.1. Taxonomy (NCBI): domain Eukaryota; kingdom Metazoa; phylum Chordata; class Lepidosauria; order Squamata; family Pythonidae; genus Python; species Python bivittatus. Next base: position 87,763,179 of record NW_028277075.1, on the reverse strand, counting down.
AACATATAGATTTTAAACTAGAGACATTTTTGTTGAAACATGTAGTGAAGAATCTGGTTAGAACTGTAACCCGGTAAGAACTGTAACTGATATTGTAACTGATACTGGTTAGAACTGTAACTTTTAAGAATTGGAAAAATTAAAAAGTACTTATGCAGGAGGAAGTTATTGAAAATTATGGAATGTGCAGAGATGAGTTAAATTGAGATTTGAAATTAGAGTAAGAAGATAAGTAATTTTATATGACACTGAGAAAATATAGTAATGTAATGGATTAGGAAATTTTATAATAGAAATTTGATATTAATTATTATATATATACACATATAATCGATAGATGAAAATGTATTACTAATCCTATTGAAAGTTAAAATTTCTTGTAATAAATGATTTTATAGATTAGATATGAATGATTAATAATTGTTAATTGATAAGTATACAAGTATATTTTGAATAGATGACATGAGAATTTAAGATTATGAAAGGGGCACCAACGAGTTGGTAACTGGTTGACACACGGTATAAAATGGAAGATGCTTTTTTTATGCCTTTCTATGTTTTTGTTTGTTCATGTATGTTTTGTGTTTGTTGTAAAAATAAAAAAATATTAAAAAAAAAGAAAGAAAGAAAGATCTTAACGTCCCTGATGTCCATGCTGATCTGGTCACTGACCTTGAGCCGGACATCCTAGAGAGTGAAGTCAAGTGGGCCTTAGGAAGCATTACTAACAACAAAGCTAGTGGAGATGACAGTATTCCAGCTGAGTTATTTAAAATACTAAAAGATGATGCTGTTAAAGTGCTGCACTCAATATGCCAGCAAGTTTGGAAAATGCAACAGTGGCCACGGGATTGGAAAAGGTCAGTTTACGTTCCAATTCCAAAGAAGGGCAATGCCAAAGAATGCTCAAAATATCACACAATTGCACTCATTTCACATGCTAGCAAGGTTATACTCAAAATCCTACAAGCTAGGCTTCAGCAGTATGTGAACCGAGAACTACCGGATATACAAGCTGGGTTTCGAAGAGGTAGAGGAACTAGAGATCAAATTGCCAACATTCGCTGGATCATGGTGAAAGCACAAGAGTTCCAGAAAAACATTTACTTCTGCTTCATTGACTATGCAAAAGCCTTTGATTGTGTGGATCATAACAAACTGTGGCAAATTCTTAAAGAGATGCGGGTACCAGACCATCTTACCTGTCTCCTGAGAAATCTGTATGCGGGCCAAGAAGCAACAGTTAGAACCGGTCACGGAACAACCGATTGGTTCAAAATAGGGAAAGGAGTATGACAAGGCTGTATACTGTCACCCTGCTTATTTAACCTATATGCAGAGTACATCATGAGAAATGCCAGGCTGGAAGAATCACAAGCTGGAATTAAGATTGCAGGGAGAAACATCAACAACCTCAGATATGCGGACGATACCACCCTAATGGCAGAAAGTAAAGAAGAACTAAAGAGCCTCTTGATGAGGGTGAAAGAGGAGAGTGCGAAAGCAGGCTTGAAACTCAACATTAAAAAAACTAAGATCATGGCATCTGGACCCATCAGTTCCTGGCAAATAGGAGGAGTAGAAATGGAAGCAGTAATAGACTTCATTTATTTGGGTTCCAAGATCACTGCAGATGGATACTGCAGCCATGAAATTAAAAGACGCTTGCTCCTTGGGAGGAAAGCTATGGCAAACCTAGATAGCATATTAAAAAGCAGAGACGTCACCTTGCCGACAAAGATCCGCATAGTCAAAGCTATGGTTTTTCCAGTAGTAATGTATGGCTGTGAGAGCTGGACCATAAAGAAGGCTGAGCGCCGAAGAATTGATGCCTTTGAACTGTGGTGCTGGAGAAGACTCTTGAGAGTCCCCTGGACTGCTAGGAGGTCAAACCAGTCAATCTTAAAGGAAATCAACCCTGACTGCTCATTGGAAGGACTGATAATGAAGCTCAGGCTCAGATACTTTGGTCACCTAATGCGAAGAGAGGAGTCTTTGGAGAAGACCCTGATGCTGGGAAAGATTGAAGGGAAAAGGAGAAGGGGACGGCAGAGGATGAGATGGTTAGATAGCATCACTGAAGCAATGAGCATGAAACTGAGCAAACTCAGGGAGGCAGTGAAGGACAGGAAGGCCTGACGTGATATGGTTCATGGTGTCATGAAGAGTCAGACACGACTTAATGACTGAACAACAACAACAACAAATCTTACTGGTGATTAAACTCACAAGAAGGGCAATATAGCAAAGCACTTTGCCACTGTTATTATATAGTAAGTTGAAAGTACTTTGAAATAAATTCTGCTTCAGATCTTGACAGGGATGGGCTGGTATAGGAAGGGGTATTCCTTCAGATATTGACCCATCTACATTGAACAAAATAATTAATTTTATTTATATCTTGTTCTTGCATGAAACTTAAGGCAATATTTAAAAGTTTTCCCAGCAGTTTTGCAATAATAAGACATGCTTAGTTTTAACAAACATATTCATACTCAAGCCATAATTTTTTTTAAATAAACATTTCTAAAACTGCACATTAAGAATCCACTAATTTACTATATCATATTGCAATTTACCCCTCTTTGATTGGCTTCGTCCACATGATGGTGTATAATAAAAGGAGAACTGGGATTGGCTGGTGTGGGTCTTCCGGGCTGTGTGGCCGTGTTCTTGAAGTTTTGTTTCCTAACGTTTCGCCAGCACCTGTGACCGGCATCTTCAGAGAGCAGCAGCACAGACAGGAGCAGTTCTCTCTGTGCCGGTCACAGGTGCTGGCGAAACGTTAGGAAACAAAACTTCAAGAACACGGCCACACAGCCCGAAGACCCACACCAGCCATCGTATGCCGGCCGTGAAAGCCTTCGACAATACATAGAACTGGGGTTGATAGTAGCTTCTGTCTATTAGTAGTATGCCTGTATGATGTATGATAGATTTACTGTAATAGGACAGTTCAGATATATAGATCAAGTGAATGTATCAGGCCCTATTCTGCATGAGGATCGCCGAAGAATTTTTTTTCCAAGCATACAATTTAAGTTAGTCATAGAAAATTAAATCACTTGCATGTGTCTGGATTGTCAAGGATCACATTAATTACAAGGCCAGCTGTGGTTTCTTTTGTCCTTAAAATAAGTTTGATGTAACAATATTAATTAAATTGCTAATCTTGTGGTTGTGGCTTTTAATGCTCAGCCTGCTTGTACTGGAAATGTTGTCACTTGAAATTGTGCGTTTCTCAAGGATCACCCAGTTCATCTTTCTGTTCCTTGCAGGAATGACTCATGGAGATTCATAACCAGACCACTGAGTAAGATCATTAGCTTACTTTAGGGTTACAAATGTGTCAGGAAATATTGAACTGCAGGGCTGACCTCCAATGGTTCCTTGACATAAATACATCGCAGGCTATGCATTCTGGAAACCTGTAGAACTTGCATCAAAGTTCTGGTGCATTCTCTGAATGTCTGCACATTGCTGCACTCAGAATTATTAATGACAGTGTTGCTCATTGATTCTTATATTATTTAAAATATACTCCATCTCTTTTCAACTAGTAAGTAGCTTTTACTTTTTTTTTCTTTCAATTAATGGAATCTTGCCCTGTAATGGACTACTCTCTCTTTATCTTTCCAAGGCTACTTGCAACATTTATTTTTCTTTATTGCAATTGTTTCTTCATTTCCAAACTTTTAAATCTGAATTGGGTAAGTAAAACCAGTAACTAATTTTTAAACCCATCCAATTTTTTTTATGGATACATTTGGAAACAGGAAAGTAGCTAGGAAATTTGGGTGCATTGCCAAAATTAAGTGATTGGAACCAGCATCTACAGAGAAGTTGTATTTCATAGCTTAGATATCATAGCTGGGTAAGGCCTACTCTGGCACAGGGAAATAACAGTTCAGATGTTGGTGGCTATGGCATCAAAGCTAAGTTCTGTTGCCCTTGCAAAGAAGGAACTTGCCCTTTATATCATTCACCGTGTGTCATTAGGACATACATTTATTTTGAAATACTGATGTATTAGATTGATTGGGTACTCAGATTATGGCTGTGTTTTCTGTCCATCACTTACTTATGCAGGCCAGATCACAAATGAGCAGTCTGGACACTTCAGAATGGTGGATACAGTGCAGCTCTTTTTGATAACTCTTGCTGGTGAACTGTCTTCTCATATCCTATATAGGAAGAAGGAACATGTCACCAACTGTGCACCAATTTGCCAATCTAATGTTTTTCTTTCATAATACTATTAATGAGACAGTTGGGATAGTATCGTTGTTTAGTTAACATGGAAAAGGATGGGGAAAGGGTGAACAGACAGTACTTAAGGAGTTAAAGTACTTAAAATTATTGGAACTGTCACAGTAATTAATGTGCTCAATAAACATGCTAATTAGTTGACTTGGACAGAATTTTCCAGGGAATGTGTCGGATCCCTTCATATTACTCTTGAATGCAAACGTTGCCTTATCATATCCTTACCAATGAACATTACCTCTACATCATTTCCTGGATTTAGACAGTTGTTATTGACTATTCACATAACAGAAAAAAAAGGACTTAATAAAATCTGACAGCTGGCTGCTTTTCCTGCTCACATGGATTAAGCCTGCACTGCATATGCATTTAAATGAGCTAAAAGTAAGGGAATAAACATTTTACTTTTTACAATCTTATTTGGCAAATAATTTTGAAAAAGCATACATCTGTGTAAACTGGATGATCCCATTCTTTCTGTGTTAAGTAACATGTAAAAAATATATGTTAATATAATAAACACAAGATTTGCCAACTAGTAGAAGTCAGTTGTTTAGCATTTCTTTATTTTAGAAACTTAGTATCTATTTCTGCTCTAAATATTTTTCTAGTAGATTTTTCTTTGCTTTTTCAGGTGCCCAAAGTAAACCTCATATATTATTTCTTCCTCTTTCTTCTACTTTATCTATTTGATTTGCACATCTGGTTTTATAGCTTGTAACTTATGCATTTGCATAATTTTACCAAAGATGTCAGTAGTTTTAAAGCAAAGCAGATAAAAGAACTGCCATTTTTAAAAATTGTTATGCTTCTTTGATGTCAGTGATATAAAAGGTAAAGACTTCGTCATGCTATTACATGAACACCATTGTATATTATTAGTATAAATACAAATAGCTGTAAACTTTGCATTGCTGTGTTACATTCTCTTAAGAAAGTGGGAGTGACTGACTCTGTGCACCCTTAGAGTATTCCTTTGCTCTGTTTCTAATTTATCAACCTTTCTAGATATTTCTTCATTATGCCTTCCTGGGAAAAGACATAATTTATTAAAATGTATGGATTCATTTTCTGGATGTGTAATTGAGTAAAAGCTTTATTGGGACCAACCGACATGACACAAAAGAATATTCAATCTTTTGGATTTTTGTCACAATTTGACAAAAAGTGTCGGTTGGAGAAAAAGTAAAACAAAAGAAACAATACAAAAAAACCCCAAGAATTAATCATGTAGTTTGTAGTTCAGTCTGAAAGGAGTTTAGTAGACTAAATATATTTGTTAAGGGGAGATGTCACTGATATCAGTTTGTAACTTATTTTCAAGGATATGAAAATGGCTTCTTCATCCATCTCTGAAAACATAAAGTTCTTTTTCATTTCTGTGAATACAAACAATGATTATAATAAGATAATAAACAATTATTAAAATAAGATTAATGCAGCTAGACCTTATTCTACAAGTTCTCTACAGGAAAGTGAGTTTACATCTGCACTTTCAGAAACTATTTGTGCCATATAAAAGCATCATAGTATTTATATCAGCAAACTGGACAGTAATTTTGGTTGTTTTGTAAGGTTAATAGTCAATGGTCAACAATTTAAACAAACATGATCTTGCTAACCCAATCCAATCAGGATTCTGGGCAGGTCATTCAGACGAGGTGGCACTCTCTTGGCTATTGAATGACATTTTATTTATTGACTGATTTAAAAGATTTATATGGCTGCCCAACTCAAACAATGTGACTCTAGGCAATGTACCAAATCATTAAACAAAAATACAAAAGAAAAATAACCCATACTACTAAAGTAAACTAAAACAATGAAATTGTTCAGAACTACAAGGTATTATAACTCACTGATTGGAACTTTATTCATTCTGACCCAAGTGCCCATGGAAAGAGCTGGGTCTTAACTGCCTTTCTAAAAGCCTGCATGGTTGGGACCAACTGTATATCTGGGGCTGCCATTGAGGAAGCACACTTCCTGGGTCCCATAAGGTAACATTGTTTCAGAGAAAGGACTTGGAGTGTGCTCTCTCTGTTGGACCATGTGGAACAGGGCAATATTCTTGGGAGAAGACAGTTCCAGAAATAACCCAGTCCTATACTTTGCATCTTGATAACCAACATCTTGAATGTATGGAGCCAGTGCAGCATAGAGATGTTAGCTGGGTATAATGGAGAACACCCATAACCATTCAACTGGTGCATTCTGAACCAATTGAAGCTTCCAGGTGATCTTCAAGGCAGTTCCATGTAAAGTTAATTGCGGTAATTTAATTGGGAAGTGACTGAGGTGTGAATGATCATGAGCAGGTCCCCTGATCCAGGAATGGATGCAATTGGCACACAAGATGAACACAGTTTTGCTCCTAGGTGATGCTGTAGGAATCACTGGTACTTTGTCCTCTGGAGGTCCTCTGTAAACCAGAGGGTACACTGTGGTTTGTGCACAGTGAGAATCTGCATATGCTGGATCTGATCTAAAGCTGGCATCAATGCCTCATTCCAAGTGGTGACCAAGGCCTCAGCCAAACCATGTTTCAGAGTCTCAGAGACAACCCTCTGAAATGCAGATGGGTCCATTAGACACCTGAGGAGAACCAATCATATAGGTCCAGTCTTCTTGCAGAGCAGGGTGCTGCAGTAAACTCTAGGGTCTGCAGAGAGCGATGATCTGTCCCTGACAAGAAGCTGATGGTAATATCCCCCAATGCGAGATTATTGTTATTAAATTTTTATTTTTATTATTATTCAATAATTTTATTTTGCTTTTTTATATATAACTCAAGGTGGTGAACATACCTAATACTCCTGCCTCCTATTTTCCCCACAACAACTAGTCTAGCATGTGATCCCTCCCCCAATGGGTTGGGCCCATAATCATTGCTGGATCAAGTCCATGGTTGCCAAGGTGGTCATGAATTTCCAGGCTGCCTCTGAATCTGTGCCCAAAGAAAGTAGGTTGAAATTCCCCAATGCCATAAGCCTGTGGGGAACTCCACCAACAACCCAGACTTGGCATCAAGCAGCATGGGCAGGGAGGCTGCTCTGCAACAGGGAGGCTAGTACAGTAGCAGCAGCCCCAATTGACCCCTAAGGCTCAGCTTCAAAGTAGGATCTCGTATCCAGTTATCTGCGAGGCAGCACTTTCGTTATTAGATGACATTCTGGTAGCCGAGAATCAGTGCTTGTCCTAAGTGTTAGTGGTGTTAGATCTGTCTGTAGCATTTGATGCTACTGACCCCCCTGCCCCTGATACTGCTGACATGGCTACAGTTCCTGGGCATCCTCAGAAATGGTTTATCTTGGTCTCAGTCATATCTCCCTGACAATTCTTTTCAGGCTCATCATGTTCCATAGTATTCTCTTTCTTTCAGTGAGTGTCCTTCAAGTTTCTGTTCTGATTCTTGGTTCTATTCTTTTTTCTTTGTACACCCTTATCCTTGATTGCCTAACTTCAAAATGATTGTGTAAATATATCTATGCTGATGATAGTTTTTTTCCTGAGATAAATGAGGCTGTGTGGTCCTTGCATAAAGTTATCTTTTAGACATTTTGTCATTCATGATTGCACATCATTTAAAAGTGAATATGGTTATATCCCTTCTTGCCCCACATGAGTTGGCAGAGCCAGGTCTTCACCCCTTTCTGGAAGGCCGGGAGAGTGGGGCCCACCTCACGTCTGGGGGAAAAGTGTTCCATAGGGCAGGGGCAATAGCAGAGAAGGCTCTCCTTCTGGGCCCCGCTAGAAGTCATTCTTTCGTAGACGGGGTCCATAGCATACCTTCTGTCCCTGACTGGGTAGCACAGGTCATTGCACATTTATTACTTCAGATCTGGTGGTTTCTTGCCTAGACCACAGTAGCAGTGTACGTGCAGCTCTTCCTTAATCATCCCTCTCATCACTGACTTTGGTCCAGAACTTTACTGTATACATTGTTCTGGTCTTCCCTCGTGTTTCCTTCTCCCACAGGGCTTTACACTAGCTCTTTCTTAGGGCCAGGGCTTAAATTAAGCTTGCTGGTGCTAGTATTGAAGGCTCTGCTCATGTCCCAGCTCCTGTCTTGGCGTAATATGTCATGTTTTTATACAACATGATCAACAAGACAGGCTTCTTTCCATTTCCTTTTCACATGTTGTTCAATTCCATTTCTATACATTTCAGGACCTGGGTTATCAGTGATGGAATTCCCTCCTCCCTCTACTCTGACACCACATCTTTAGATACATTTAAGAAAGATTTAAAAACTCATAAAGCAGAATGGTTGGTGGAAACAGATATGAACTGATACTGAAAATGGGGTTAGTAAACTTAGATGGTATAGTTGTTGTAAACTTTAGAAACAAAGTTAGATGGCAGAGGTATCAGGTCTATAGGTTTAGCATTTTATTGTTGTATAAATGTTACTTATTCTGTGATTGTAAATATATCAAGATGTACTGTATATTGACCTTATTGCTTCCATGCAGTTTTCATCATTGTTCATTTTTACTTGTTAAGTTTAACTGTGATTGGACCACACCCTGGTGGGGGCACATTATAATGTTGCTTTATTTTGCTTGTCTACACAGTATTACTTAATAGTTGTCAAGAATAAAGCCTCAAAGCCTTCTTTAATTCCTCTTCAGTTTAAAAGAAATCCTCTTTCTGTAGAGGGAATTGTACTCTGGATGACCAAATGCAATGTTTTCAAAGGGACTACAAAATAACTATAGGGCTATTAATTAATTTTTAAAAAGCCAAACTTCCAGAACATCATTCTATTTCATTCCTAAATTAATACAGTTTCTTGTAGGTAAATGGGACTTAATCTTTGGCAAATATATTGACATGGTTGCATTATTTTTCCTACCAGCTGGCTATGGTGCTTTCTCTTAACCTGATCTTTTGAAAATGTTGCTTTGAAGGTCATTGGGAGAATCAATTGTCTTTAACATTCACTACCAAAGAACATCTGTTGTGGTTTATTCTAAATATAACATATTCTTCCAAGGATTCTAATAGGAAAGCTAAAAGCAAGCTCTTTTAACCCATACAGATGGGTCAATCCACAGTAGAAAGGGTAATAATAATAATAATAATAATAATAATAATAATAATAATAATAATAATAATACATGTATTTGCTTGGAGATGTTTGTTATGGATTTACTATTTGGTAAGAAGTAATTAGAATACCTGCAGAATAATCAATAGTTTGTGATCTAAAAAACAGGAATGATGACAATGATTTGGCATTGCTGCATTTAACAAGATTGCAGTCATACCTTTTAAAAATATCGCTGCTGAGATAGCAGCAATGGTAATAGTGAGATGGGCAGAATAACAAGTGGTACAAGGTTAACCAATCTCTGTGAACCAATAAAGTATTCTGATGAGCTGATAAATCAAATGAGTAAGAGAATTCTCTGGAAGCTACCCTATAACTTGGAAAATTACTTGTCATGGCAACAGGCAGGTATCACTGCAGAGATTACAACCCTGGAGCAAAGAGATTGATCTAATTTGCACAATGAATGAGACTTACTTACAGGAAATCTATAAGGAATTTGCAGTGGTGAATAGCAAAGAAATATAAATAGTTAAAACCTGGCAAATATTCTAAATTAAGAAGAAAGAAAATTGCTTTAGAAAATGACAAGTAGTTGATAAGCTTGACCAAAGGAAAAAGAGTAATCTTTTGCTCTGTGTGTGTGTGTATGTGCATATAAAAGCAATATATAAATTGCTTTTACCACATACCCACCCACCTTCTTCATTAAAGGGCACAGAAGGTCATTTTATAAGCATCTGCTATGCTTTTTAAAGAGTCTTGCTCCTCTACTTGATCGTAGAGAAAAGTATCCTGGGAAAAAGCAGAACTGCCTATTCTGATCATGTTCAAAGGAATACAGCTGAAGAATAGCAATAAAGAAAATTCATTTTTTCACCTTGTTTTAAACTTTTCTTTCTGTGAGTACATATCAGAGCTTAAAGCACATAAAGGACTGTGCGCGTGTGCACCCGTGCGCACGCGCGCACACACACACACACACACACACACAGTTGAGCTGTGAAACTTCTGGCCTTCTTGTTGGTAACATATCATTCCCACCAGCCCTATCCAGCATGGCTAGTAATGAGGGAGTTCATTAAGATCTGCACATAGCTTCTCCACCTAGAATATAATAATAGTCTATGCTATTATCAGAGATCCACAAAACATTTAGTTTTGTGGAAATCCTTTCTCTTATCTGGTGATAAATAGTCCTCCTTTTCATCTGTGGACTTCTTCAGAATCTCTTCTCCACTTCTAAGCCTGAAAGTCAGACAAGATTCTAGGGCAGGGCTTCCTAAGCTTTTTGCCATCCCACCTTCCCTTATTGTAATCTTAATGTACATACCTCACTTAAAAATCCAAATACCAAAATGAACCGGAATGAACAATGAAAAGAATACAATGAAACTTTGAGAAAGGTGGATTTATTGTAATAATGTAACTAACAGGTTCTTCACACCTCCCCTTGACTCTGTCTGCACCTCCCCAAGGAGGTCCACCTCACAGTTTGGGAAACTCTAGGGGCTCAATTTCACCTTTAAGAAATGGTCTCAGAATGTCTCCAAAGTGTAGCTACTATGAGTAAAGACAAATAACTAGTTTTTAAGACTAACTTGATTACAATAATTTTCAAATGAAGAAGGGCATGATTAAATAAAATAAGATTATTAAGTGAATGAAAATGCTCTAGCACATTCTAGAGTTAAAGAACTGTAAGTGTTAAATTTGATCTACTGACTATATTGTATTTATTAATACTGGTAATCCTTGCTTAATGACTATAATAGGGACTGGAAAATTCATTGTTAAGTGGGGTGGTCATTAAGTGAGGCATCACATGACTGTACCGATTTTACACTTTTTGCAGCAGTTGTTAAGCGAATCACCACAGTCATTAAGTGAATCACATGGTCGTTAAGCAAATCACATAGTTCCCCATTAATTTTGCTTGGTGGAAGCCAGCTGGGAAGGTTGCAAATGGTGATCATGTGACCTGGGGCGCCACAACCATCATAAGTACAATCTGGTTGCCAAGTACCCAAATCACAATCATGTGACTGAGGGGGCACCGCAACAGTCATAAGTGTGAGGACTGGTTGTAAATAGCTTTTTTTAGCACCATCGTAACTTTGAACGGTCGCTAAATGACTGGTCGTTAAGCAAGGACTACCTGTATATGCTTTTTTTTTTAAAAAAAATTGAGAAGTACAGCTGTGGGACATGTATTGGCCAGCAACTAAATGGGAATTAGCTGAGATTGATGATGTTAACAAAACCAAGGTAAACACAACATGTAATAAATATTATTTGGAAAATGTGGTAAATTCTTATACGCAGTTACATTACTTTAGTAGATGAAAAACTGCTTCAAGAAGTAACTATGCACCATAGAAATACACTGGGAAATCACAGTCCTAAGGTACAATAAATTGTTCTGAAACTCCACTTAGATCTGCTTAGTATAGCTGTAACTGTATGCCCAATTATTCAGTGAAAATGAAGCTATAGCCCGTCCTAGTTTTATAATGTATGTGACTTCAAATGCCTTATTGTTTCTTTGCATAGTTTTAATAAAAACAAACAAACAACCCTTAGGGTGGTATCCAAAGACATAAGGGTAAAGATGTTTTATTTCATGTAGGTTATTAAATAAAATTGGCAGAGATCTTGCATAGAACTTTTAGGAATAATTGTGGCCTTACAATGAAATTGAAGGCTATTTGTAAATGGATTATAAATGGATTTGGTAGGATCTTAATAGAAAAATAAATAAATGATCCATATCAGTTAAATTAACAAGTTTGTCTTTTGCAAGAGATGCTTTGAAATGTCCTGGAAATTTGCTCAGCAGCTATCTCCTCGACATTTCATTTACAACATTTTTTCCCTATGTTTCGGAGACAATCTGAACAGTTGAGTTGGATATGAAGCAATCACATTTTGTATGATGTATAATGGACACAGAACGACAATTAAGACTTGAGGAAGAAACATCTGTATTTAGGTTGGCAGAGCAGTACAAATATTGCCTTGTTTACTGTCAGAAACATGTCACTACTATGTGGCAGTGTCTCTGCAAAGAACATTTGGACTCACTTTGCCCTGGTCAGACATTAGTCTCTCTTCGGGGACCCCTATCTCAGTGGAACTATGCTTAAGCAAGAATATTTCCCTGAGGTCTCGTTCTTGATTGCTAGCTTGTTTTCTTGCACTCCTTTCTGATTGACTCCCTGCTCCTATCCATGGCTTCCTCCAGACTGTGCAAGGCTCAACCTGGAATCCTTATGGCATAAGAATGCCCCTACTCAGGTACAGCAGAATTTATGCCATTTCCCAATAAGACATCGTAAGAAATTTCTCCTTAAATTTCAGAATGAATCTGAAAGCTACTTAAAAAGAGGATGAACAAAGGGCAGTCACCAAGGTGTCTTTGCTGCCTGGATGGATGTAATGTACCTTATGTCAATCTTTTATTTTAAAGATATCTAATTCCTTACAAATTATCTAGCATTCCTTGATTCAAAAGATTTTTTCCAGTGTTTAAACATGATATTTAAACAGGAGCTAAACAACAACAACAGAATGGTCCTTGTTTCTATAAGAAACTTTTTAAGGCATTTATATCTGCAATAATTTGTATATTTAGGGAGGGCAAAGGAATAATGAACAATTTAAAAACCAATACATTTCCAGGGCAGAAAAAAATAATCTATTCTTCTTCAGCCAATAAGAGTCTGATATTGTATTGACAGCATGTGCATCTTCTGTACAACCAATCCATTTTTTAAAAACATGCTGGGTGTACAACAGCTAGTCTATTTGTGACGTAATTCAACTAATTAATTTGTATCTCAAAGGACTAGTTGATTGTTTCATGGGTCCTTCCAAAAATGTAAATATATTAAGTACGAAAAATGGTGGGTATTTAGACCTACCGAGTGCAGAACATGCACAATGTTGATTAGGCCTTGTAATACAATCAAGATTAAATAAACAATCCTAATTGCTGTTAACAAGATTTTTTTCTTTTCATTGTCATGGGATCCTACAGATTACATTTGTACTGAGAAATGTCATATTCTTACAAGCAAAAATATGGTTAAGGAGCAGTGCCAAGAGGTTGAGTGAAGCTAGATCATCTATTACTTTCCAAGCAGACAGGTGAGATGTGTACCATATACTTGCCAATGCTATGAGGAATGCCAGTAAGAAAATTGAATCTTTATAAGGCTCTCCTTGAAGTTCTAAGTTTAAAAAATATTTATTGTATCATAATTCAAGTCCCCTTTGTATTGTTGTATACACTGGAAGTTTTCTGTAGACAACATTTATATTCCAGATCAGTGTTTCCCAAAAATAAAGCTCATCCATTCCCTTGCTAAAGTAAATCTTTACAGAGGTCTGATGTTTCTATCCAAAAAGATGATTCAGAATGAATGTCCAGTTTTAAATGCAATCTGGCAACTGTTTTACTAAAATTTCTGTTACATCTTCTTACATTGGTTTCCGTCCTGTCTGTTCACCAACTCATATCAGATGTCATTTGCCAGTGAAATTGACGTCTGTATAGAATAATGAGCTCCCATTTGTTTGTATCAAGGGAATTTACTTAACTTTATAGCAGAGCATTGTGATACTTGTGAATTGTACTGAATTATAATGTATTTTAATAGATTCCATTCTTAATCATTGTTTTAGGAATATGCAATTCTTAGCACAATTAGTTTGCAGCTGCTAAGTGTTACAAGTCAAACACTTGAACATCTTCAATGGGTTTTTCAAGTGTTCAATTTGAACATTCACGCAGATCAATTTTGCCTGACTATTATTCCACACTGCCTACCAGCACTTTCCTTGCTCCCAAGGGTGAAAAAAATGAGGTTATTAAAGAGATAAGAGCAGGACAGGTAGATGAAAGTAAAAAAAGTAATTTGAAGAAAGAGATGCGAACACGTTTCCACTTTAACTGAGCAAAATTTCACTTAGAGACTTTGCTGGACTGTACAACTCTGGCAGTTATTTTCAGCTGAAGATATGGGTACAAATGGTTTCACACACTGAATTGGGATTACATCATTGATTTGAATGGAGTATTTGCACTATAAAGCATGTTACTCCGACTCTAAACTATTTCTGGGTGCAATTCCTAATCATATCATTAATTGTCCACTGTATAGTATATAAAGTAAGCAAAAAGGGATTGGACCAGCAGAAAAAATGTACTTGACCAGTCATTTATTTGACTAGCAGCAGCAGCAGCAGAAGAAGAAAAGAGAGAGAGAGAGAGAGAGAGAGAGATTTGTATTAAAAACCAAGGATTCCAACTAGAGTAGAAGGATAGATGTAAATCAAATAAATGAATGCATAAATAATCTTACAGTTTTACAGAGCCTTCCCCCAGCAGTCAATATATTGAGTAGGTGATGGCATAGAACTTGGCTATTGATCCAATAAAAAGATACAAACCATAAAATCCTATTACCCTACTGCATAATAGGCAGTATCAATAAAGCATGAGAGTGCCCATAAAAAGGGCACTGCAGAAGGGCATGGCTTGCCATTTCCTCCTCTCCTAACTTTCCAGGGCAAGCATGTTTTGAATAAAAAATGGATTAAGATCTGTCAGCCATGCAAAGACGAAACATTACACCGGCTAAATGTAAAGGTCTGGCAGTGCTTTACCACTGCAAACTTCAAGATATAAGAGGCCAGGGCATGGGTATTATTGATTTCCTCTCCATAAAGGACTATTCTCTTACCTCTTTGGAGGTCCACGTCCTGAGTTATTTGCTTGGCAATACTTTTAGCATTCAACTCCAATGAAACAACAAGTTCTGAGAAGCCCAAACCTTATCTGTTAGGGTTTTCATCCAAATAAATGGGAAGTCATCCTCCAGATCAATGGGGTCAGATCACTTTGAGCAAATGTAAGCTTTAATCCTAATTTAAACTTGGACCTCAATTTAAACAACGACAATTGCTCTTAACCCCATCTGTAAATGAAGTATTATATTTGGAACAGACTTAGGGGTGATGAGGATAGATCCTAGAAATTTAGGCAGTATTATATTCAATGCCCTGAATTTCTTGTGAGTACCTTTTTGAGAACCACAAAGCACCTGAGGTTTATTGTTTTTGTCTCAAAAATGTCTAGGCAGCCAAAATATAAATATCTCCTCTTGTGTGGAAGCATCAAAGAATGATGGCCATGCTTTTTTGAATGTGTTCAGCAGAGAACTGAATCTATCCTGGCATGTCCTTATTGAACATGGATGGTGCATTGTGTATTTTAGTATTACATGTACTCTATATCAGAAATGAAATTTTGCAGTAGTGTTTCATTCATGGAGCAAAACCCACCTCTGTGGAAAAGATGCTCCATCTTCAGTTTACGATTTGCCTCTCACCATCCCCAAGCCTTCATATCAGCCTCCATATCAGTTCCCCAGAACCTAACTGAACCTGGAAGGATTAGCAAGAGCTGTCCAACTTTCCTCTATTATTCTAATGTAAGTTCAAGCATTATTCTGTAGCCATTTGACACATAAGTCCCTCAGCCTAATTATCAGCATTGCTTCTTGATAATTTCTTCAGAGTCATAAGTGAAAGCTCTGCATAGCTTCTATTAAGTATAAAAAGGTACATCAAATCACTGCAGAATTACATACTTTCCAGTATCATAATCTTCCATACCTTGAACTTGAAGGTTACTGTATACCTTCAACACTTTCCCAGTGAGCGCAGGAACTAATCTTGCCATCCATTGGTCTTCTGCCATCTACATGCTCAGACAATTCTTTCAAATCTCACAAAAAAGTTTTTGATGTCCTCCTCTCTCAGAGGATGGAGTTTAATCAGTAAAAAGAAGAAAAAAAAAACAACCTTGAAGCAAACTTCTCTGTCTTTGTTATGTTCTTCAAGCAATTCTAAAAACAGAATGAACCAACCTCCTCCCCATCAGGCAATGCTGGGGCTGTTCCTTCCTCTCTGCTGGTGAAAGACCAGGTCCCTCTTCTTCAGAATCAGAACCATGAGCAGACCCCTCTTCATCTCCAAAAGGAAGAACTTTATTCTCTTCAGATTCTAAAAGAGCCATGTCTACCTGCAGGTCAGCCTCAGCCAATCTCCTAGTACAGGCATATGTCCTGGGCTTCTGTTCCCTCTCCAGCATCTGAAAATGTCACCAGAAACTGCCAAAACATGTGGAACGTATATAAAATCAGATCCTGCAAGCGGCCATCACTTTGTTGCCGGGTCCCATCGAGCATGGATCCAGATCTGATGAGGACAGGGCAAGACCACATGCTTCTCAGATTTTCTTCTTTTGTTCAAATTTGCAAATACAGACAATAAGCAGTTGAATAACAGAGCAGACATGTCATATTGCCAGCTTCAAGCTTGTTTGCATTCTTGAGTGAGCAGTTTCCACCTACCATCTGACATCTAAAGCAAAATTACCAAATGAGCATTTTTTCGCTCTTGATTTGTGTTTGTTCTTATAAGCATTCTAAGGAAGCAAATCTTAAAATCATGCATGCCTACCACATGTGTACCCCCCTGCCTCAGTCCCTAATTCCTAATTTTATTTCTACTTATTAATATAGGGCTAAGGAAAGAACATATTATAATTAATTGGCTTTGTACCATCCACTCACAGACTGAAGAGATGACTGGTTGGTAATTCCCTGGTGGGAATTTGATTTTCTTATCTTCCATCATACTCAGCCCCAGGTGAATCTTAGGATCAGCTAGCCATTTGTCCCATGACAAATTTTCCTTTTCATCCCTCTTCTTTCCAGGATATGCACTCAGATGCTTTGGTGAATTGTGTCCTAGTCTCATCCAACAGTCCATAAAACCCAGTTAGTGTCAACTGCTCAATTCATTTTAGGTTTACCAACCACCCTTACTCTGGATAGAAACCAACAAAACAGTCCAGCTTCAACATGACTAGTCCATTGTAGCTATGGTAGCACATCTAGCTTCCAGCCAGCTCCTCCATTATTCAGCTTCTTCTCCCCAAAATTCTCTCTGATCTTAAGGGCTCACTCTGGAAGTTTTGAAGCTTTCCTCCTTTATGACCTTCTTCTCCTATGTCCTATTACATCTGTTCTCTATCCTCAGTTTTGTATCAGCAAAACAAAGCACAAAGCTTAAAGAAGGTTATTAGGGTTATTTTCTCTCCTCCCAAGACCCACTACAGAGTCCACACAGTTGCAAGGATGCTTGCCTAGACTGCACCAAAGCTTCAGCTATGCTTTATGGACCTCCCTGCCCCAAAAAGCAGCTCTAGCAAAAAGTAAAGAAGATGCTGATTCCCTGACCTTCCTCGGTAAGTGACTACTGACTGCACTGATGTGTGACAGCTGCACTACACAAATGGCTATGCTTTAATGCCTCAGTATCTTCTTTATTTACTGTCCAGCAAAATTCTCTTGCTTCTTCTTCTCCCTGAGGCCTCTTGTAATCAAATCCCGAACATGTATTCTTATAGCTTCAGAATGTACTGAGTCCTTTCATTGCACTTTATGAGAACATTACCTGAATAGTTGCAAAATAAATTTGAATATTGGCCATGCATGCAAAACTTAATATTGGAAAACATGAGCGAAAACATTGAGTAATGAACCAAGGGCAGTCTGGGCAACAGAGAGAGAACATAAATCTAGTTCTACTGGAAATCTCTGGGAGATTTGTGGGAAAGTGGCAAGAATATATGATTCTCAGTTGTTTAACAATATCAGGAACACAGTGGCTCTTCCAGGTTCCCATGGTAACCTAGAGTAGATTGTAATGTTGAAAGGCTATGGATTCTGTTCAATTTTGGCACTTGAAACAAGTTCCTAGGCCCACAATTGTCCGGTTCTTGGAACAAATTTCAAGCCTTGGTTTGGGGGTCTCTGGGTACTCATAGCTGCAGATGTGGCAAGCATGAAGCCAGCCCAACTATGCTTGAAAGAAAGATTAAAAACAGGAAAAGCAAACTCCCCCATTCTCAAGCCCAAGATGGGTAGCTGAGGCCTTCCTTCCATACTCTAGGACATTGCTGAAGGCTGTTTGCTACTTCTTGTATGCTGTGACTCTTTACTCTGAAAAAGCTGGTTCTCTGATGCCTTCTAAAATAGTCAGTGGTAATAAAATTGAACCACAATGATTCTATTTGCCTTTAAAATAATGTTTAATTTCACTGCAAACCTGTAGACCTTTACTATAGAACAGGGGCAGCAGTAACTCAAAGATCTCCTCCTCCCTTCCTCCAGCCTCTGTTGATTGGTAGTTTTAGTACAAAGTGGAACAAAAGGCATACATAGATATTTAGGGTTCAGACAACCAAGGTGCCGGTGGTGGGGAGGGATGCAACAGCCATAGCCTGCCTCTGACTGTGTTTTATCAAGAATATAGTTATTATTTATGGATGACATTTTTATTTTATCTTTTCTCCAGAGAGCTTAAAGCAGCATGTGCTTTCATTTTATCTTCACAATATTCCTGTGGGATAAATTAGGCTGGGTTTCACTCAATCTGCCGAGAAGCAACATAGCTTGTTTCACTTTGGCTTGATGGATTGTAGAAGCTCAGCCACTGCGATGTATAAACCAGGGCTTATGATTTAGTGTGTTGTGCAGATTCAGCCAGTTGTAGTTTATTCAGTAAGTGATGGCTGACAAAATTGTGCCAGTTCAGCCAGTTTGTAGCTACTCCAAGGTCAGAGCATTGCTTTCCCTGGTCCTAGTCCTCCAGGCAGCACTGTCACAATGGCTCTCCAGTGCATGAGTGTCTTGTTTTGGAGATGTTTTGACCAGAGCATATCTGACCTTTAGTAACATACTGCACAATTTCAGGTGAGACCCACTTGATCTAAAACAGGGTGGGCATGTGATTTTGGTGCTTTAATGGGCAAATGCCTGCTGCTTTTTTTTTTTTTTTGAGCTTCTAATTTGCTTGTGTAGTACCTATTCAAAGATTTAAAATCCAATCACCTAATAATTAGACTAATAATTAATTCAGGAAGGGACTGAAACCAGATAGATTGCTGCTGTAATGTCTAAGAGGGCACATGTACATGTTGATGCATTTTGTTAATTTGAAGTTCTGCTCCAACTAGAGTGGGGAGATTCTCTCTTTCAGAGTTCCTGTGTAACTCTTTTCTTGCTTCAAACCACCTCGCAGATCATTTAATCTCTCTTCATTTTAGATGAAATTATGTGTTCTTTTGTTTACTTGGAATACAGAAAGCCAGCCCTCGTGTTTTCTCTCTCCTGACCATCGTGCTGGGTTATAGTTTAGGGTTGTAGAGAGAATCCCACTTTTTTTTCAATAAGATGCTTCACATTAGAGAGGTAACACATTTACTCCATCCAAGATACTCCATGTCGTCCTCGGCCTCATCCAGGAATTCCAATAGATGACTGGAAGAGTCAGAGGTGATTTCTGCACACCCACACACTGGGTTAGATGAGGCCTTGGAAAATCACAAAGCTTTTAAAAGGAGGGTGGTGTTTCTTGAGAAGTAGCTGTGAAAGGATTATTATATAGACCTTTGTTGAAGTAAAGCTTCCCTCAAAACTGTGCACAGCCCTACTGCTGATGATGCCCCTAAATCACGCCCTTGGTGTACAATTTAACGCTGCACAATTTTCTTCCCTTGGGAAAGAGGTTTCTGTTATTCAGCTTTATTTTCAGAGGTTTTGTTTTGCATTTCGGTTGGTGTTTTTGAGCTGGCATTATTGCTAGGTGGAACGGAGGGTGCCTGCCTATTCTTTGCACCGCTGTTTTCTGTTACGGATTTTTCCATTTTTGCTAACCTCCCTGGCTGTCTACACTTCTACATCTGAAAAAGTTCACCAGGAGGTTTGATTTTTTTTCCCTTTGAAAACAAAGTGAAGCATGGGAAGATAGCGAGGCTGCAGACTCCTAGAGTCTATACCTTGTACACATATATCTTAGCCATCTCATAATCAAACAAGAGCAGCAATATCATATTAATCTCTACCAATGAGAACTACACTGAAAATGTCTTCATGAAAAGAAATGTCAAAAACAAATTTTGTACAAGAGTGGATAGGAAAAATATGCAGGATATTTTTCTGCATAGCACAAACACTACAGCCCAGAATTGTGAAAAGATGTCATCAGAATTTCCTCCAGAAGTAGGATAGGATCAAAACAGAGAGAACATTTTCCCAGGGACAAGCAGCAGACTGTTTCTTAGATTGTCCTTCCGAAATGGGGTCACAAGTAACTGGAACATATTATTTTCTTTCCTTTCATTGAGCTGTAACATATTAATTGAGGAGAGTTAAATAAGGAAAGGACTCTGACAGTTTTTTCAGCAACTTCGCGGAAGGACAAGACAATCTGTTCATTTTCTCTCTTTTTATGTTTTTTTAAAAGTGCTTATGATGAAAACACACTTTTTCCACATGCCAAGTAAGCATTAATTGGTCTACGAATGATCTGCAGTTTCTAAAGGCTAGAGCCTTCAGCACACTGAGGGCCTTTCAAGCATGCCAAAGACATGAGACAGTTTCATGTTATTAATTGCTTACTTGCTGATTAGATTTACACAGAATCGTCAGTCCTTCCAGCCCCCCAAGAATGATTCCTTACAAAATAAAAATTTACAACGCCATTAAATTTATCCCTAGCAGGTTTTCCAAAGTAAAATCTCCTAACAGAGATAAACTTTTATTGCATGTTTAATTTATTTTCCCCTGAAGTCAGGAAATGTCTTCAAGACTTATGTTGGCACTTTTTGGTATTATTCCTTAAATATACATAAAGAGATTTAATCTATTTCTTTCCTTCCTCTGGGTCTCCAAGAAGAAGGACACTTCCAGATGTTCCTCAGAGTGTTAATAGTGGGAAGGTTGTCTCAGTATAGAAAATAGGTAATTAAAGAACTGCTTCTTCATGCAGACATTTTGAGATACTTTTACTATGACTTTAATAATATCCTTTCATTTGTCAGTCCTCTGATCTGATAAGAACCCAGGTACCTCCTCCCTAGTTACTTACTGGTATTTTATGTTATTTTATTCTATTATCATGGCACTTTTATCCCTGTACTTTTACATTCTAAATTTCATTCTTATTTCTTATTATCTTCTATCTATACAAACTTGTCAACTGATATATATATATATGCATATTTATATTCACTTACTTTTTAGATTTTATATTGTTGCTTTCTGGCCTTATGGCTGTAATAAAGTGATTTGATTTGATTAATAATATATAGAGAACTTAGAATTTCAGGCCTTTCAACCTTTTGTCACCTGTGGTTGTGCCCTTTTAAAAATAGTGTGGGGGTAGCCAAGAGTCACAGTGGGCAGAGCCATGACTTCATTAGGACACCTGAGTGGGTGGGGTTTGGGGGACAGTTATGCATATGATATAGGTTTTTTTGTTTGCTCTAGTTCTGTTTTGGTTTAATATCCATCAATTGGTTGATATGATTTGGGGAAGAGGAATAGGGTTGGATGTGATACTGAAGTACATACCAAGAACTTGGAATTTATCCATACAATTCTGGATTTACTGAGTGTAGAGTATAGCAGAGAAGATCACTTTACTATAGTGGAAAGAGAGTGTCATCCCAGACTAGCATTCTCAAACTCTTTCAGTTTATGAATTGGTTTGCTAATGATATAATGGAAAGACTGTCCAAACTGAATGCTGTGTTTGAAAACTGAACATCCACAGGGAGCATTAAAAAGTCCAGAAGGTGGCTGTGACTGCATGATTGAAGCCCTGGCCCTTTTTCACATGCATTGCATATGTACATGTTAAAAAGGGGAGGGGCTTTGATTGCACAGTTGCAACCACCATGTTAAGTTTTTTGAACCTTCAGTGGATGTTCTGCATCCTAAACAAACATGTTTTTGTTTATTTTTTTCTTTTCTTTTTTCTTTTTCATTTTTTGTTATAATAATAAAAATAAAATGATATATAAATAAATAAATAAATTTAAATGGCAGATAGGAATTGGGAGAACTCCCTTCTTCACTTTCCTTTTACATGTTTAGGGAAGCATTAAGTCAGGCTGCCATGCTAGATGGTCGTACTTAGCTGACCTGGGCTGCACTTGAAAATTTAAACAGAGTCATCTAAAAATTTGGATTGGAAATCCCAGGGTTATAGGCTATATTGGGAAGTTTCCTAAACAAAAATTCTTGGAAGAAGACAGTTACAAACCATTTTGTAATGGTGTCAAGAAAACTATGTGGACATGCATGTTCATGAAGTCACCAGGACTTGAACTCAATTTGAGAGAGTTCAATTTACTTTTTCCTTAGGTTTAATTGACATTCTTTTTGTTTTAATTCTGGCAAAAGATCATCTACATATTTCAGCCAAATTTTAGCAGCATAATTTCTCAGGGTCCTGAGGTATAGGAACCCTATCCATCTCACAGAGTTGGCCAGAGTGAAAGTAGTGATGAATGGGCTCCTATTACTTTTCTCTTTCTGATATCCTCTTTCCTCTGTCTCCGAAGCAACTGGCTGCTGAGGAAGGGCCACATAGTTCTAATCAGAGGCGTGAACTCATTTCTTACAAAGGACTTTTGAAATTTGGCTGAGAGTTGCATGGAATTAGATGGAAAGTTGCTTGTATCCTTGGGACTAAAGGTTGCCCACTCCTGTTGTATGTAAAATGAATGAGGATTCAATTTCATTCCTTAGAGCTTCTTAGAGTTGGAGTAGTGGGAGCAGCATAAAACATCTATAATGTATGTACGTATGTATGTATGTATGCATATATTTCCCCAGCCTGAGCATAGAATTCTGAACATTAATTCAGAGTGCCTATTACTTGAGCACTGCATAACTGGGGGTAGGAAAAAGTAGGTGAATTTATTTCCTGTCTCATTTTGAGGGACCAGAGGTGTTACATACAATTTCATCCTGATTAAGACATATTCACTGTAACAGTTGTACAGTCCTGCTTTCTTTCAATGTCTAGCTTGGAGCCCAAACTGATTCCTCAAGGTGATTTAGGTATACAATAATAACACATTTAAACTCTATAAAAGCAAATAATCAAGACTGTGGGCATAAAAACAATCTTAATGAGAGAAATAAGAAAGGAAGATTATACACCCAATGTGGCAATTCAGCATCAAAGCCTGCTAAAAGATAACAGCAAAGGTTTTAGCTATTTAGATGTTAAAAAAAGAAGGCTCTGGAAAGCTACCTCCACGAAAACTTCTCTCCTAGAAATGTCCGTCAGCATTTGTGAGCCAAAGCATACCTAGAGGGAATTAATTTGGAAACAGCTATTTCTTGAAATAACATGGATGACTCATAAATAGTTGTCTCTGCTGTAGCCTCTGTCTAATCCTTAATTGTCTTGAGCTTTGTTTGGTGGACAGTTGGAATATACATTTAATAAATAATTAGCCATGATCATCTAAACATGTTCTGGTCCAAATAATTGATTGTGCCTAAGGTAAAACACACTTATATAAATGGGCTGGGCCACAGGTATAGGCACTGTAATGTGAATAAACCACCAGATGACCCGTCCCCACTGAGTAGAGGCAAACAGTGCACTTTACCAAAGTGTTGCTGAGTCAGCCCAGCCTGCAAGTGACATTTTAAATTTAAAAAATCCCCAAAATATTAATTACTAATGCTGACTTTGGAGACATGCTGATAACAAGGATATTGAAATAGTGAAGAGGCTGCTCCAGAGCCCCCCACTCCATTGATTGTGCTCCCAAAATGGCCACATCCAGTTGGCTCATTGCCAGTTTGTGAATGAAAAAAATCCTTGTCCTAAAAGAGCATGCAATGTAGCTACTGTTACTTTGACTGATAGGCCAGCACTCCAGTACTTTTGCACTGCCTGATTCTTAGTGAATGGGATGGTCACAAATGGAGAGTTGGAGAAGGAAGACATTGGAGCAGGAGATATCATTTGGAGGAAAAAGAAGAGGAGTTGATGAAAACAAGGACATCATCTTCTCTTCTTCCTCACAATAATAAATTACTATCTCTCATAAAAGGAGATGGGGGAAGTGATAAGAGCCGCCAGAAAGCATACTGCACGCCTCATGCTAGTGACATCATTCTGCATGCATGCACACACATGTGCACATGCATTCATACACAATTCAATTGATACATTTCTGCCCTATAAGAGATCTAAGATCTTCTCAGCTGAGATTGTTGCTTCAGCTTTCTTAATAGTCTAAACTTGCATTGATAGATACATGTACATGCTGTAGCAGGCACAAGGGGAAATAGGAAGGAAGGAAGGAAGGAAGGAAGGAAGGAAGGAAGGAAGGAAGGAAGGAAGGAAATGGGAATCAACACTGGTTTGTAGCAAGTAGGGAAGATGGGCAGTCAGGCATACAAATCAATTTAATGTTCCACATTAAAGGCTGATTCATGTAATTAGGTTCTCATTATTCTATATAAGTTCCCATTAATATCAAAGATCAGAATAAGCTGAGCAGGTACAAAGATGTGCTTTCTTGTAGGCTTTCCATCTTGCTACAACATCCTCAGTCCCCCCCCCCCTTTAAAAACAGATTTTATTTCCTAACCCGATTGCAGTGGTTGGGACACTAAATTGAAACATAAAATCAGTAAAGGTTTTGGGAGTGACGGGAATTAATTAGAAATTATCAATTGCAATGAATGAAACATGTTGATGAATTATGTTATCTAGGAGTCTTGAAACAGAAAAGATTCAATTAAATGAAGAAAGCAACACAGCAAAAAGAAAAGTGTTAGTATATTCCTTTACAGCTTAAAAAAAAACTATTAAACAAGGGAGCTTCGTAGTTTGAATGAACAGCAGCTGTTAAATGATTCTGTGCATGCAGTATAGCCAATGGATCAAAAATATTTGTCAGAAAAACTAGGCATGCAACTAGTCTTTCATACTACCCCAGTTATAAGCAGCATTTATGCTAGGAGTCATTACTATAGTCAAGTGGTGGTTCCACTCTAGAACTGCCAATATTCAAAGTCAGGGTCATTAAAACAACTGGTATCTGGATTATGATTCTACCACAGACCAACTTTGGACTTTTCATCTGATCCAGATGCCCTGGTTTTGTACCAGGATGTTTGATTTCAAGATTTAGGAAGGATAATTCCATGTAATTGGAAAAAAAATCAGTCTTCTGATTTTAAGGAATTGATCCAGGATATGAGTGTGTTACTTATTTTTGATGTCTCTGTGTTCTAAAAATGAGATGGCACAATATGTTGTTATATGATCTAGTTTTAATGATAAGCTTAACAACTCAATTAATTGTATATAGATTTTAAACCTATGTGGGTACTTCCTTCTTTTAATTAATTTTTTAAAAATTATGTTTAGTTCATTTTAGTTACTGTAACATAATTTAGTCCCCCACCCCCCGGAATAATTCACTATTTAATATAATTTTTTTATTTCCCCTCCTTCTCTCTCTCTCTCTTACATACACACACACACACACACACACACACACTCATTCAAGAATTAACAATCTCCAGGTCATGAACTTAAACTGCCAGTCTTCCCTTTACATAAGCAGGAAACAATTCATCCAAGAAACAAATCTTGAAAGAACTCTAATAAAAATATTTGTTGGAGGGAAAGGATAAGGTTATAACAGCAGGTGCTTTAATTTCAAATGAAGTGTCTATTTATTAACAATTATGGTGGCCAAAATCCTTTACCATTTTCTTACACTTGAAAGGGCCTGAAAATGGTGGAGAGGCCTGGTGCTTTTGTAACGGTGGGGCAGTCTGCATCTGCTTCTTATTTTGATAACTTAGTCTCGCTATTAGTCTGAGAACTAACTTTTACACCAATCATAAGCTAAGAATCTTAGATTTGCATTTAGTGTGGTGAGCAAAGGGGTGTTTTCCTTGTCTCAGAAAGGACCAGATAAATACTGAGCTGCAACTTGCTGACTGGCTGGATTCATATATTATGCTAAGCCCATAGTGATTTATTCAACTAATCACGTTTTCTTAAAAAGCCATGGCTTAACATAACCCAACCACAATGAGCATTTGACAGCGCACATGTGCTTGTTAAACAAAATAAAACTTGGAATTGCTACAGTCTAGATGTGGCTCATCAAGTGACTCCATAATTACAGCTAATCCAATAATAATTCATTAAAAGATTAATTAAAAGTTTCAAAGGGGATCTGGATTTCTACACTCAGGGGAGGGCAATCAGAGACAGAAGCACCATTTGGCATTTGCAAGGGCAGAAGTTCAACTGTACTTGGGCCTGCTTAGTTGGTGACATCAGCAGATGATTGAATTTATTGCTGATATAGGAAAAGATGGTTATCAAGTTGTGACCTTGAACACAAATGCAGATCACCAAATATAATTATTTATTTCTTCAATTTATACCCTGCCTTTTGCTCTGGCAAGTATTCAAGGCAGGGTTAAATGCATCAATATATTAGGAGGTGTCAGCACTGTGCTGCTTTTACCTAATCTTCATCCAAGTCCTATCCACACACTCATTTTAACTGCAATAGGATTAATATGCAGGGAATGAGACTGAATGGCCATGGCTGAATTATCTCTTGGTTCTTCCATGCATGTAAATGTAAAACATCTACTAAGAAAGACCCAAAGGTGTGCGTAAGCTGTAAAACGAGGTCTTCTTGATGTACAAATATACAATTGCCCCAGAAGTTTTTGGAAAAGAAATAGAGAGATAGTTACTATTGAACAGGTAGGGCATTTCATTAAACATCTACAGTATTTCTATTCATGGCCATTTCTATCTAACAGAGCACTCAGTTGCAGGGCCTGAAAATTCCAGATGCAGGAAGGAGTTGATGATTTTATAATACTTCATAGCTGAAAGAACAACATCTAAGTTAAGAGTTTGCTGGAGGAAATGCATTCTAAACTTCTTTAATCAAGCCATCCAAGACATTGGTAACCTATAAGTATAATTCCTTTCCTTTCAGAAGCAGCCATACAGAAAACACTTCTCAACAACTGGAAGTAAGAAGTGAAATGGACGAATGAGAGAGAGAGAAATAAATCTTTAATCTTTTCTCATTGAATCTAAGAGGTGTGTTTCGATTACAAAGGCAGTTTTTTGACAATGTGAACTAGTTAGTATCTTGTAACGGTCTTGCTCCAGCTGTGATGGTGGAAGAAGGAACACCTAGTCCCATTTTCCCCATTCAGAGCAACCGCTCCGTTTGCAAAAGGGAAAGCAAGTGGCCTCTAAGTGGCAGCTCCTTATTTATTGACTAGCTTGCCCTTATTGAATTTCCTGCTAACAAATACCACTGAAAGCACTGTTGCTGCAGTGGCAAATGTAAACTCACTTTGGTGAAGAGAACTTGCAAAATAATGCCTGGCTGCAACGTTAAGCTTAAATTAATCATTATTGATGTTTGTCAGTAGGGGGAAAGGAAGCTGGGCTATTGTATTTTCAGACCTGTGGGGACACCCATTTTCTTGTTCCTGAAACTAAAATGTAAATGGATATCAGTGACACCTCCCACTAACAAGTGCACTTACTCTGTAAATTCCTCTCAGACTGGCTTTGAACTGCACACTGGGTGGCTAAAAGGTCTGGTCTAATTTTTTTAACCTTCTTTTGTTTCTTCCCTATGTTGTACTTTTTGTCGCATAGCCTTTTGGAGAATCCAAAGCTCATATACTCCTTTGTGTCATGCAGG
Organism: Python bivittatus; assembly: GCF_059951505.1. Classification (NCBI taxonomy): domain Eukaryota; kingdom Metazoa; phylum Chordata; class Lepidosauria; order Squamata; family Pythonidae; genus Python; species Python bivittatus. Next base: position 87,735,196 of record NW_028277075.1, on the reverse strand, counting down.
GTGGACTCAGTAAACCTGTTATCCAACTATACATCCAGAATATGAATCCAGCAATTTTAATACACCCATTTTTCCCCCAGAAAGTCAACAGTTAGTAACTAAAGACATTTCTAGATAGGCTTATGAGCTTGCATAGAACAAATAAGAAACAGAACAAAGGAATGCACTAATAATTATAACATTTAAACTATTACTGATAGTACTTCTCACTAATAAGCACGCCTATTTATTTATTTAATCCAGTTTTGAGGCTGTCTGACTCCCTGATGACTTGGGGTGGCTTGCAGATAAAAAAAAGTACCTGACTCCAAACTGACATATGGCCTCACCCAGCAGTTTCACGTAGATATTAAACAAAAGGGGAGAGAGAATGGCATCCCACAAGTGAGAGACTGAGGACACGATCTCTCCCCACCTGTCAACACTGATTGAAACTGGACAAAGAAAAAGGAGGAGAACCACCATAAAATGCTACCTTCCACCCCAATTGCTGAAGGTGGTCCAAAAGGATACCATGGTCAATGGTACTGAAAACCATTGAGAGATCAAGGAACACAAGGATAAACATACCAGTCCCATCCTGGCTCTGTCACAGATGATCAGCAATTGCAATACATGCAGCCTCCATACTAATCCCAGCCTGAAACCCGACCGAAATGAATCCAGATAACCTGCTTCTTCCTGAGTCCTGTGGAGCTGAAGTCTGACCATCCTATCCACCACCTTCCCTAAAAAGGAGAGGTTGGACCCAATGGTAATTGTCTAGGACCTTTGGGTCCAATGATGACTTCTTGAGGAGACAGTGCACCATAGCACTCTCCTTCAAATCAAATCAAACCAAATTTTTATTATGGTCATAGACCAGCATAACAATCCTTCAAGGCCAAGAGGATCACCTCCTCACTCAAAGAGGCTGATACCTGACAGGACCCAACCTGTCAGCCACATCAGGTAAACTAAACCAAGAAACAGGCACTGTGTAGACCTAAAGCTACATTTATTAGAACAGCCATTGTAACAGAATCTTCCAAGTCTAAATGTACTTCCTTTCCTCCCTCTTTTGTCTTCATAAGAATTGGCAGGGTGGTGGTAGTGGTTCTCATCCCCCTTTAGGCATGGAAGCCCACGGGGTAACTTTGGGCCAGTCACTCTAGCTCAGTCCTACACTGGGAACTTGAAAAATATCTGTCTACCAGCACTGGACCAGTATACTAGATTATGATACATAACCTTCAGTGAGGAGGCCTTCATTCTGCAGTGATTGAATCAGGCTGATAATAGTAGTAGTAGTAGTAGTAATGATGATGATGATGTGTGTGTGTATGTGAAAGGTATGTGTATACACACACACCTCTCTCTCTCTCTCTCTCTATCTCCCATTAGAAGACCTGAAAGACCAGGTTAGGGACAGATCATCAGTGAAAATCTGTCTGTGTGGCTGCTGAGAGTTGACACTGACTCAATGGCAGATAATCAATCAAGTCTATCCATGTGTCCAGTGAGACTTGCCCATAGGAAGGACTGTGATTGGCCATTGCTTCCCTGAAACAGAAAGGCAGAGGGCAGGGCAGCAGCAGAACTGTCCAAAAAGGAGGATGTGACTGTCCAGACTGAATATCTTGCAAACTGTTACCAAAGTGTCTTCGGGCTGGCAAAGATTTGGCTTGGAGTCAAGACAACATGAGCACAAGACCGGAGCAGTTTAAGGGTGCAGTGCACATATGCCCTGGATAAAGGATACCGCCTAACTTTCTTTCCAGAGGTAATGCAGTGGCTATAAATGAGTCGCCTTGCTAAAAAAAAAAAAAAAAAAAAGCAACCACATCTACCCTTATTTCTCTTCTCATTAGGTATATAAAGTCAGCCTTTTGGGGCTGAGGAACAGTAACTCTCACCAGTAACAGACAGGAAGTCTGCCCCTGCACAAATGAAGGTGTCAAGAATTTACTGCACGGAAATGTGTCAAAAAGCTGCTTTTCATATATTAGATGGACAAAGGGTTAAGGACAGAGTTGACAGAGGAGCTTAGGGCAGTAAATGTGAAGTGAACATGAGCTCTGTGCAATTTTTCTGTGTGTGAGAGAAAAAGGGAGGTATGGATATTTATCCTTGTGCTAAGTCACAAAAAGGATTCTGACTGGGAAATACATTACACATTAGAGGCGGGGGATATCTGATGAAGTTACTCAGTGCGTTCATTCATTTATTGCTTCACACCTCCCTCTAGAACTATATAGCTTCTAATGGCTTCAAGGTGAGCAATTGAACCTGGTCAGGCAGGAGTTAAGAGAAACTGCTAGATGGGAAAGGGGGAAAAAGCATTAAAAATTATTAGTGACTATTATGGGATATAACACAGGACACCTAGCAAGCCAAAGCATCATATAATTGACAAAGAATGTCAGTGAATAAGGAATGACGATCAATAATTAATTTTACCTTCATTTTAATATTTTAGCCCTAGACAGATTTAGTGCAAACTGGGTGTAGTAAAAAGCTGATTTAAATTCTGTTCTGTTTGAAGTGTTATGATGGGACTAGAAGAGATGGTTTTCCCCCTCCCTTAGTGGCTCCACATTCCACTCCTATAAAAAGCCCAAAAAACAGACCAGCTGGAAAAAGGCAGAAGTGATCCTGAGAACAGATATACAGTTTGGCATCTGTTACTATTTGATGTTCAAAGAAAGGGGAAAGCTTTATGGAGCTGCAAAACCTTGACAAAATGAAGTGGGAACACAGGCTAATTTTAGAGGAACATTGAATAAAAAGTTGATATATAATGGACCTTCTTAGCTAAGCAGAAGGCCATAACTAATGCAGGAGACTTGTACATGACATAACATAATCAGTCCAAGTTTACAGCCAACAGCTGATGCTTAGTTTCTGAAACAATGGTCTACCTGACTGTTATTTGTGAGATAAGAATGATACCTCTTTAGAGGGTATTTCCTTTGGGTAATCTTTGGATGTTAGGAGATGCTTCTGCATTTCTGCAATTCTGTTTTGATCAGGAGCACAAGCTCAAGATGTAAAGAAATGTAGCAATATCATTATGAGAAGAATTATAAGCATTCCCTCTGCATGTTAGACATGAAGTGCAGAAAGAAGACATGCAAGTTATCTGTTGTCAGTATGTGTAACATCTGAAACTGGCCAAGCATTCTCTTTCCCCATGTCCCAACACATATGGAGAGAATCAGGCGGGAACCACTGTCCTAGAGTCCAGTATTTAGGTCAGCTTTTCCAATCTGTAATCTTGTGGACCTTTTGGGAATATGACCTCCAGAATCTCTGCTGGCTGGGAGATTTGGGAGCCAGAGTCCTGATGCATCTGGAAGGCACCATGTTGGGAAAAGCTGGTCTACAGTGGTAAGGTATGCTCCATATATGGGTGGGTGAGGTAGATCATATTAAGTCAGTGGAGCAAATAATAACAATGCCAAAATAGTAACTTGTGCACTGTGACATCATCACATGAATGCTATCCTTATGTACTTGCATAACCCCACTTTTTGAAGCCTGCATTATGTGGCAGATTGAATTCAACATGGACAACTATCCCACTCATTTTATGACCTTAGGATGAAAACCGAGAGAACTGGGATTTGTTTCAAGTTCTAATTGTTTCCTATGATAGAATGCTCAAACATGTTTGAGTTTAGTTTCATCAGGGCAGATTCTATCTGTACAGCATTTTATTCCACCCTTACATCAAAACTTTTTTTTTTTCAATTCATGCACAGCATAATCACCCAAACCAATACTTCCAGCTTTCCTGTGTGACTGGTAAATTCTACAGGAAGAAAAGATGACCAATAATATTTCATCCTGTTAGAAATATTGAGTGGGATACCTGATGTGTGCTGGGACTAGTTTAAGCAATATAATACAATCAGTTATATGCCCTCATCTTCTCCTTTATCCTGCCACATTTATCCTGCAGATATTTAGTAGAATTCGGTTAAACAAGTATAAGAGTCAAATAAGGAATGGAGTCAAATTGTTGCAGCTGAAGTTACAGATTGCAAAACTTTTTAAAGCCCTGCTTTGCATAATAGTTCAAGCCCTTCTTGATTTTAGAAGTGATGGTGAATTCTGATGCAAAGCAAATGTTAATGCGCACAGATGTAGCAGCTCATGCAAAACAGGCTGTCGGATTCATTTTGGAATTATGATAGGATATATGATTTTGTACCTGCATTTGTGGTGGGTATGATTTTGTACTTGCACATGGTGGGCATGGTTAGGGCACCCACATCTTCAGCTTCTCTTTCTCTGGCTGTGTGGGTATGTGTGTAAGCTACCTGTCTTGGACATCTTTGAATAAATCAATTACTATTATTGTCACAGTTACTTTGGGTTGTTGTAAATGTTGATGCGAATTTAGCAATAAAACTTTTAACACAATTTACCCTAATTTTGTATAATAGCAAAATGAGGCTTCAGCGGGATGTTGGCAGTTTGAGTTAAAGTATGGTATCTGGCAGATTTATCACCCTAGAGCCATCACTTTGCTTCCTCTTATGTGCAACAGAATATCTGTGCTCTGTTTTCTTGATTGTAGGGCAGCTCCTATCTTGTAGAGGAAATCCACTCAGGGAGCAATTTTCAAATATTAATCCTGTGGGTAGAATATTTGCTATGTGGACTAACTTTTTGCAATGTCCTTTTGGTACTTATATGGGTTATCTTCCAAGTACTTTTTGGAGTTGGTTGGTAATAATACATCCTGAAAATTATCATCTGTCAGGAACTGAAAAGCAGGCCTTCTCTGTGGTTGTACCCATCCTTTGGGAGGCTTTTCCCTTGGCCTTTGATACCAATTCTGATGTGTTTTAGGATGTTTCTTTCAGATGGGATCAGTAGTAGGCGGAATACTTTGATTTTAATTGTTTGAAAAGTCCCTGCTGTTTATATTTGTATCTTGTTTTGTATTTTTAGTGCTTGCTTTAATTTCGAGCATTTGTTGTATGCTACTTTAAAACATCTTTTTTTAAGGATAAGAGGCATATAAGTTAAATACATAAATAAAATCATCACTTCCAAAGGGTTCTAAGAAATGTACTTGCATCAAAGCATTTTAAATGTTGATCAGCTATTATGCCTATTCTCCACTTTAACCCTATGGAGTCTCAATTTAGAAGTTGAATTGAAAAGTGCTGATATTACAGCATGTATCTGGTAGCCAATACTGTATGCTCCTGTGCAGCTTATGGATACTGGCACCAAGGGGTTCTAACAAGTCAGTAATGAGCTTCATGCTGGTAAAGGCCTGGAGATACCTGCATGATATCTGCAGACTTTTTTCATATTACTGCTGTGGATATTTGGCATTTATAGCCAATAGGCATCTGTACAGGCATTATTTATTGGAAGCATTTTAATATCTTTGGCTAAAAAAGGCTCCTGGATAAATTTATATTCAGTCCATGAAAGAGAGACTGTTTTTTCCCACAGGTTTATAATCATGGCATGTGAGGAAAAAAGAAATGGGAAGGAAGAGGGGAAAAAAGCCTAGATATGAATCTTTACAGTGAACTGATTGCTTATTTATGACTGACATCTGTATTCTGTCCAGATCACAAGCCTCAAGCATCATCTTGATATAAGGAAAAGAGCAGGTTGATGGAGCTCATCTTGCTTCCCATGGAATCTCTGCTGCATTAACACAATGATTGCTGTTGGGTGCTTCTCCTGGCCGGTGCCCACTTTGGCAAACCCCAGACCGTGCCACCACTTCATGTCTCCCTTCTGTAAGGGCATGGAGTCTGCCCCTGCTCTGTCTCCACTCAGAAGGGGTGGCTTTCTCCTAACCCTGCTTCTGTCTTGCTGTGTTCCCAGGCCAGCGTTGCATTTTAATTGCTTCTGTTAGTTGGATTACCAGCTCATACCATTTCAAGAACTTTAGTATTGAACTGACACCGCAGTTTAATTTGTCTAATGGTCAGCATGTGCCATGTTGGTATACTGCTGGTTGAGCGTGATTATATTTCAGGCAGTATTAAATAAAAGTTATGCCAATCAATAAAGCAGGTGAACAGTTTAAACTTAGTCAAATCTGTGTGACATCCAAAACATGCCTCAATGTCAGTTTATTGTATTGTGCATGGAGACATGGGGTCAGTCTGTCATCCTGATGACATTCTGGATGGCATTGAAAAGTTGGTTGTTCTGCCAGGCCTTGGGGTAGGATGGTGGTGAGCCCCTGAAAGTTTTGTTTGCTGTGGTTTTCTTTCTCTGGACACACATCTCTTTGTTCTTTGACTTTATTGTTCTGGCTTTTAATAGTGTAAAGTGCCCAGACTCATTGGAAGTTGGACTTTAAAAAAATGCAAGGCAGGCAGGCAGGCAGGCAGGCAGGCAGGCAGGAAGTTCCAGCACGAGCAAAACTAATTTGGAGAACTATGTGAAATCATCTTAGACAGGACTACTAACTGCAGATGTATTTTTAAAAAGTGTTGTGTGCATTACTTCAGGAAAGATGAATATCTAGTTGAGGCGGTCTCTGTTTTTTCAACTTGAAGGCAGAGACCCTGACATATTGCATTGGGGAAGCACTCCAGCACTCCAGTGCTAAAATCTCTAAAAGTGTTTAGATATACCACTTATCTCAGAGGTGGGTATCCCATGCTTGAGGGCCACAGGTTGTCCCTGAGTTCCTTTTCCTGCGGCGCCACAGCTCCACCATATGACTTGGTGGTTTGCTCTCAGATTTTAGCTGAGCAGCTGGTGCTATTAAAATATTAATGACCTTTAGTACCCCATACAACCAATGACGTTTAGTAACCAACTGTTTCCTGAGATTGCTAGTAAATGCTTTTATTTGAGAAGATAAAAAATACTCTTGGCATGAGGTGGTCTCATAATACAGCGGGAAGAGCAAGCTAGTATGGTTTGTGATCAGTGGAGAAGACAGTGAAGATTTTAGACAGGAGGACTGTCTGCCCTTTTTTTTTACACTATTCTGAATGCTTGTGCTTTTTCACCCCTCATCCCACTTAAAGGGAAACAAAAACAGAGAAAAACATACACTGACATTCACAGCCTTTTCCCGAGTCACAGGAAAGGAACAAACCTAGTACTAAAACATGGCACATCCTTATGTGTAAACTGAGCCATAGAATCCAAGGGCTTGCACCTTGTTTCTCAGCTTCTGTAAACTTCTTTGAATTAATTTTATTTGCAGGTGAGTATCTAGTGAAACTATCAGGAATAAAAAAGGCATTATACTGCATTTATGAACAGAAAGAAATAGAAGCAAGATTGGTGATTGTTAATGCATGAACAATTCTTCCATGCTATGTGATAGTAAGACTTCTTTTAAGTCCAGCTCAGCCCCTTATAACGATGTGGGCACATATATGCAGGTTTCTTGGCAACAATGCAGAAGTGGCTTGATGGTGTCTTTTTTGGGATGTTTTTCATCTTCCCGATTTAGTCTACAGCCCTAATGATTCCTACCTTGAAGTAAAGTATTGACTGATCATTATAGGCTTCCCTTCAGAATTGAAACTGGCTGCCTACACTGTGCTGAAGTTGGAAGAAACCCTTCCAGCTCTATGGTGATACTGACCTGGGTGAAAGATCAGTAGTTGAATCAGATTTATATGTAGCTTAATTAATTTTTATGTTTACAATAGCCAAAACTAAACATATCATTAATAGAGCTCCAGATTGAATGGTTTGTTTGAAGGTGTACAAGATGGGTGATTATTTTCAGTCTTCTATTATTATTATTATTGTTGGTCTCACAGTCAGCCAGATGTTTAGATTGGATTTGGCATTTTTATCCATCTACTGAGTCCTTCCCAAGGATCTGGGTTAGGCAGATGTTGTTGTTTGATGGTTTGATGATCTTAAGGGTATTGTTGCAGAGTGTAAGCTGTTCCAAGTAAAGCTGCCTTTTGCAATTGACTGATGGTGATTTTGTCAATGCTGATGGTGTTCAAGTGGTGCCCCAGATGTTTTAGGATTGCACCCAAGGTGCCTATTACTATTGATACTATATTTGCTTTCTTTTGCCACAGTCGTTCTACTTCTATTTGCAGGTCTTTATGTTTTGTGATTTTCTCCAGTTCTTTCTCTTCTATTCTGCTGTCTCCAGGTGTCTCAATGTCCACTATCCAGACTTTTTTGTCTTTCTTATCAACAGTTGTTAAGTTTGGGGTGTTGTGTGGCAGGTACTGTCTGAGGATATAGGCAGTTTCAAGCAGGGCATTTTTTTGTAAAATTAGGGTGTTCAGGTCCAATAAATTCAAAATTTCCAAATATATAAGATACAAGATACTTTAATGACCAAGTATAACATATATGCAAGGAATTTGTCTTCGGTGACAAACAGCAAGATCAACGGTGCGTTTGGATAGCAACATAAAAATAATAAACAGTAACAATAACACTACACAGTAAAATAACTTTTTCTAAGGGAGAAGCCACTGTCCAGCACATATCAAGTCATGTAGTATTTAACAGAGCAATGGCACAAGGGAAAAAACTATTCCGATGTCTAGATGTTTTAACATATGGTGCTCTGTAGTGCCATCCTGAAGGAAGAAGTTGGAACAGTTTATGTCCAGGATGGGAAGAGTCTGCAGATATCCTCTCTGCCCTCCTTTTGGCCCTCACAGTATACAGTTCTTCTAGAGAAGGCAGGCGGGTTGCAATTATCCTTTCTGCAGACTTAACTATCCGTTGGAGTCTGAGTCTGTCCTGTTTGGTTGCAGAATCAAACCAGACAGTTATAGAGGAACAGATAACAGACTCAATGA